>NW_027616335.1:11077500-11650696 GCF_053564925.1 Oryzias latipes
CTGTCGATTACCCAAGGTTGGTATTTCTTTTTCTGCTGAATGACAGCTGATCTTCTGGGTTCAAAACAGTTAATAGTTCTCTTCGATGTTATGTCTGCAGACATTAGATTCAGGTCCATATCCTTCTTCAGCTGGTATCAGCTGCGGTGAAAGTTGAGGTCAAGTTGTCTGCAGGTCAGAGCTCTGGTGTTATTCAGGTGACGTCAAACGATGGAGAAAGTGATGAATCCTCGTGTCATATTTCTTGAAATTATTTGGCTCTTTGGTTTATTACTCCATGTAGTTTCAGACAACCGTGATTAAACACTTCTCAAAGTCCTTCATGGTGTTCACAACCAGAACCTTGGCCCGGTCCGGTGGACCGATCGGTTTGACGTAAATCCTGCAGCCTTTAACCCAAGTGTTCTCAATCTTACACTTCCTGAGAAGCCGTGCATGTTTTGAGATTTCAGCATTCCTTCTGGTCAGATGGTCGTTCAGATAAGCAGCCGAACCTTTCAGGTGTTTCCTTTGGGTCATCAAAGCTAGCTTGTGTTTGTGATTCACAAACCTGATGAGGATCGCTGGTTTATCCGTCTCCTTCCTCCTGGGGAGCAGGTGGCAGGTCTCGATGGTGTTGAGATCCAGGGAAATCCCTTTAGATGTGAGAAATGTTTCCATTTGGTGTACCAGAGACTTTCCACCGATCTCCGTATTAGCACTGCTAGCTACGCTGGCGCTAGGATTAGCAGTGCTTGCTCCTGCTGTTAGTTTCGCTCGAGGCTTGATTGGTACTCCAGTGAGAATGACATTATTCATCCTTACTTGCTGTTCCACATCGTCCAGTCTTTTCTCCAGAATCTCGACCCGGTTTTCCCGAAATATTCGAAACTCTTCCATCATTTCCCAAAGTGGCGTTAGCTTAGCGGACACTTGTTCCATAAAACTTTTCAGCGTTTCTTGAATAATGTCAAGAGACTTTTTGAGGTCTTCGTATTCCTGGGTTTTCTTCGGGGGCATGGTCAGCTCATGGTTCGGGGGCATGGTCAGTTCTCTTTTTTGGAGAAAATCAACTTTTTAAGTAATTTGAAGATAGTTGTATTCGCAGAGAGGCACGCCACGCGTCCTGCTGTGTAACCCGGAACCGGAAAAAATGTCTATAAACACACAACAACAAAAAAAAACACAACAAACAAAATATAAATAACAACAAAACAAAAAGCCTGTACATTTTAACCCAGGTAAAACTAAAATTAAGGTTTTTTTCCAGGGTAGATAAAGAATCTCAGTCATTGTCAATGTCCTATCTGATATCAACAGTAAAAAAAAATTGTATATAGAAGTAAATCATAAAAAAAATGTTTTTTTACTTCTTTTTTTCGCCCTGTATGCTCTGAAGTAGACTCTGTGAAGGACCTCGTCCTGAACTGTTTCATGGGGGCTCTCAAAGGGTTTTAGTGCTGGACCTGACCCAATGGCCAGAGGTCTTTTTACCAGACTGCCTCATTTGGCTGCAATCACCTGATTTTTATCTGACTCTGCACGGCTGCAGTTAACTGACCAAATTCTACTCTGTGTAGCTGCTTAGACACTTATTTCCCATTTCTACTGTATTTCTGTTTTAAAACTTTACTCTAAAAAAAAGAAAGAAAAAGAAAAAGAAAGAAAACTTTACTCAGGCTCTCTTCCAGATCTCTTATTTCCATGCTTTCTAGTTTGTAAGAAACATCTGGGACTTGTTCTTTCGAGGTGTATTGTCAGGCTCTGGAACTGCAACTTGTTGTTGTTTTGTGTGAAATTATTTTGTTTTTTATCTTTATTTTTTAAGAAAGATTTTGCGTTTGCATTTAGTAGTTTGCCTATGGTCACAGCAATATAAGGTTTGACCATCTCTGCAGCAGCTGTTTCTGTTAAATAATCTTCACATAGACTGCATGCTTTCTGTTTCTCTGAGCCCAGTTCTGGCAACTAGTCGTTTAAGTTTTTTCCAAACCAAAATGTTGAGGTTTGTTTAAAAGGTAACGCTTTCTTTTACAGTACCAGTATTGTCACTTAGCTCTGTTTTTTTTTTTTAACATTTTGCTATTCGTGAACCACATTTGTATTCTTACACAGACTTCCAGGTCTTTTTTATCTTTTTATTGTTGTTGCACATCAAGTGTAACTTTGCACAACACATTTCAAGGTAGATAGATACCAGCTGCTTTTCGAATTAGTGTTAATTTAGCTCCAAATGTGAGATCTCAATACCTGCCACTGTCACCACTTTTGATTAGCAAAGTGCATAAGCTTTGACCTCAAATTACACTGTTGTGGCTCACAATCAAGCTGTGAAGCAAAGAAAAATGAAAAACCCTGCTTTAAAATGATTGAAAAGAGTGTTTACAGCAAACTGGAAAATAAAAGCCTGCAGCTATAGTTGCTAATCTTGGGCAGAGTGATGCTTTACGCAGTACAAAACAAGTACAGAATTCTGAGGGTTATAATGTTGCCAAAGTCTAGGACAGACTGATGTGTTCATCCTATGGTATGTAGCCTCTCAGAAAACATACATTTAGCACCCATATGTGCAGAGATTTCTGACCCAATGAGTGAGCTGATTATCAAACTGCTGGTTCTTTTTGTGGAAAATGTCTTAGGTATCGGTATATTAAAAGGAACGTATTCATGGTTTTCACTGATTAAATTTGCACCGTGTCTGGTTCTAACCAGCAGATCTGAATTACTTTAGATAAGCTGTTTTTTTCCTGAATACAGTTGAAAACAGGACTCATTACTAACTTAAGTTGTAAGAGGTCCCGGGTTCAAATCCCGGACGAGGCCCCAATTCATGTTACACCCTGTTTAGGGGCTAGGGAAAAGATGTGAAGGTGATAAATACCCCAACAACTCAAAATCTTTTCAAAACCCAGGGTGAAAATGAGTTGGGATTTATTTACGGATTATTGAAGTATTTACACACAAAAACAACCAAACACAGACCAAAGCCTGTAGGATTCAAACTAAATAAAGCTCTGTTGCTGCCATCTTAGGAGAGGGGGTTCCGACAGATAATGTGCATTATTTCAATGCCGAGCTTGAGGTCTCGTCCAATGAGGTGCTCTGAACAGTTTAAATTTAAGTATCAATCTGCAAACAAAGAGACGAAAGAAACAGAAAGACAGGACCCCTACCAAGCCAGCAGAAAACAAAAGAAGACAGAGACAGAAAAACTCTAAAATTACAATAAACCAAAAATGACGGACGGCCTCAGCTGTAACAAGCACCACTTTTAATTTTTAAAAGTGTATTAAAAAATGTGACATGAATTATGTTGCCTAAATACAAAATCTCTGATTCGTTTAGCTTTTACACTTCAATGAGACTGGCTGATGAAGACTGAAAATATAAGGTTATTTCGCAATCATGCCATTTAATTGAAGGGTCACACAAGTCCTTGAACTTCTTGGGCATGATGCTGACATACCTAGCCCACCTCCAAATTGGCTGTAAAGTGGGTTAAGGACAGCAAAGTGAAGGTATTTGTTTAGCTGTCACAAAACCCTGACCCCAATCCTCCAGAAAATGTGTTTGCAGCTCTGAAAAGCTGCTGAAAGCACTGAAAAGCCATTAGTTTAGCAAAGCAGCTCTGGGCCCAACATCTATGCTCCTCTTTATTTATTGCAAAATTTGTCTTTAAAAAACAAATCAAAAAGAGTTCTAGCCCTTAGTGCTGAGTCCTCCATTAAATATATTCATATTTAGGGGACATAGTTCATATTTTAAAGCTGAATCAGTTCAGTTTATTAGCATTTTAATTGCAGAGTTTTCAGTATACATGGGAGCAGGATGTGAAAGTGCTGGAGTGTCGTTAAATGCATCACACTGTTATACGTATTTGCAGTATCAAAAGGAACCTTACATGGTTCGAACCAACAAAAACAGAATGGGTGGTACATCCTCTTCAGCACCTTTTTTTATCGATTCTAACACTAAAGTTCAAGTTTTATTGGTTCTTTTATAATTGCTATGTGTTTGCTATACTGTATTCTGTAAGCAGAGTGACCAACAAATTTATTGGAGTGGGATGTATTGCAGCCTGTTTCTATGCATCCAATATTTTTTCGTAATAAAATTCTCATTCCATTCCAGAACTACTAATTGGTTTTTCTTTTCTATTTTAGTGACTAATTATTTATTGTTTTTTCTTTGTTGTTCATTTGGCATTTTGTCAGTTGCAAAGTCAATTAACTAATAATAGAAAGAAAGAACAAATCCAAGGTTTAAAAAAGAATTATTCGGATTCAATAGTTTTACAAACCATGGGGCAAAAGACTAAACCTCTCAAGGACACGTTGTGAATGCAATAAATGTATAAAACATTTGGAAATAAATCCTGTTACAATATAAATGTAACTTTTTTTTTTTAGTTTATGTTTCTAGTGCTCTTTTTGTTGGGCTTGTTGGGTGGCAACAATGCAGAAAAGGCCTGAATCCACAAAAGCCAACATGTCTGGGAGCAAAACGTCTTAATGTGTGCTGTGACCACAACTAAACCTTAGCCTTAAATGGCTGCATCACATTTAAAAAACTTTTATTTTTATTTTTGTCTTAAAACACACTGTTAAATTAACTCTCACATAAACCATGGGGATATCTCCAAAAAGAAAAAAAAAATCTATATTCTTGGCTCAAAAGCACAAAATAATCAAAGCCTTGACCTTTTAACTATTTTTCAATAGCCTCATTTTGACCTACTTAATTATCCTTGCAGATTTTCTAGATAAGTTAATTAAATTGGCTCTGACAAGAAAAAAAGGAGAAAAAGCCTATCGTATTTTTCGCACTAGAAGGCCCCCCGTCAATCTATTTTTAAAATGTCATAAAGCCTATGAGGCGCACCAAACTGTGAGCCACATTAAACATCTTATAGAGTTGTAGATAAGACAGTTAGTTATTCAGACTTTATTAACTGTGTTCACAGTAACTTTAAAGGTTGATTGTAACACCCTACACGTTAGCATATTTACAAAACGCGTAATTCCCAAAGTTGTTTGCAACTCATAAAAAACAGTCTGACACACCCCCCTTCTACTGAAAGCGGGCTCAGGAGAATCTGTCAATCAAATGTTCGAGGTGGGGACCAGTGGGCACCACATGCTTTTACTGAGGCATCTGATTGGTCAGTTTATAACTTGAATAACTTGGGATGAAGAAAAAAATCATGACAAAAAAGTAGGATTAGCAAGAGGATGTTAAAAAAAGATATCAGTGCAAGAATGGTTATTCTGACAAATAAAATACCTGAGTAAATAGCTCTTTATTTTTATCTATAGAAGTTTATGGCTGTGTCAGAATCCCTTACTACTCACTACATGGTGCGCTTTATAGTGCGTTTGCCATTTTGTAGGACTGTATGAATCTAGAATTCCATAATCGAGTGCCCTAGAAATTTCCGAGAAGTCGCTGCCAAAACCAAGTGTGTATCAATGCTCACTGGATTGGCAAACATTGACCACAATGCATTGCATTTGAATGTAAAACAAACCTGTTTAAATGTATTTTTTAAATAAACCATCAACGGTTTTATCATCAAAACACAGTACCGTAATTTCCGGACTATAAGCCGCTACTTTTTTCCTGCGCTTACAGCCGTGCGGCTTATTCAGTGACGCGGCTAATTTATGGTTTTAATTGGAGGCCGCCATGTATGCATTTTCGGACACAGTGAATGGTTTGTATTCTCTATCTAACACCAAACACAAGTCATTTGTTTTTCAACAAACCTCTAAGCAGCCAAACGGCATGGACTTGACTTCAGGTCTTAGACACTTCAGTCATGGTTCAACAAAACGAAACACGCATGCCCGGCCGCATCCCAGAATCCTTTGGTGCCATTAGACCCAACGTGCACGTGATCGCCATTACAGTATGATGCAGCTTTCAAGTTAAAAGCAATCGTTAAAAAACAGCGTGAAAAAATCCACCATCACCATCGGGTTTGGAAAAGCCGGTCAGCTGCGTGACGGAGAGAATAGCGCATGGAGTGAATTTACCTCTGAGTCATAGTGACTCGGCTGGCTGCACGTAAATATGTGAGAATAACATCAGCCTTTATTTTGTCGGGACACGACTGGAAACACAAATTGACGTGGTCGTGTTAACGGTTTCTAAGGACTGAGCGGAGTTTTGCATTGAAATGCTCACAGCCTCCGTGTGAGCTGGAGACTGCGTGTCGTGTGAGCTGCGGGGCCGATGGCAGTCTGAAGGCTCCCACACGTAACAACGCATCCGCCCCTCATACACAAAACGTACAGTATTAAGTCCGATTGCTCTGCACAGACACGATTGGCTCCGTTCACCGGCGCAATGGGGACGAAGCGCTCCTCCTTGAAGCCGCCCTGGCCAGAGCTGTCGGAGTAGATAGGAAGGGGAGACAAGGAGCGCGCGGGAGCGCGGAACGCAGAGGCGTCGAGTCATTCTGCAGGCTGCAGCCAGGGCTTACTCGAGGCGTCCGCGGAGCAACAGTGTTTGTTGTGGAAGGAAACTTCTGACCCACGCGCCGCGAGGAGGCGCGCGTATCGCGCTGAGCCGCGCGCTTTTCAGTCGTCGCTGCTTTATTTTACTAGTGTGTTTTTTAACCAGCCCTGTTAGTACCATAACGCTGCAGCGACACAAGCGGAAGGAGAGCTTTACCCGTTCACCCCTCCATGCATTGCTGATACTTGCTCATTCTTAAACATGTACAACAGTATGGCGAGCCGGGCATTGGCCCCGCCTTTAGCCCCTAAGACTCATGGGAAATGGGGGATCGCGGATGTAAATTTCCTCATCATAACTGAGGGATGTAATGTTGATTATATGGTTACTGTTTGTAATTTTATGTACGATACCTAGATTGTCAATAACTTAAAAATAAAAAAAAATAAAAATAAAATAAAAAATAACCATAACTGAGGAACTTGTGAACAGAATAGAGTTCCATGCTGTTTGGCAGATGTAGATAAACTCAAATACATGAGCCTGAGGCTAAGCTGACTCCACCCACTGTGTGCTAATGAATCATACTTACTCTGGGAGTCAGGAAGTGATTTGTCAGGATGACAATGTTGCCTAATACATGCGGCTTGTACTCTGACGCGGCTTGTGTATGTATAAAAGTAGTTAAACACGTGAAAATGGGTGGGTGCGGCTAGTAATCGGGTGCGCTTTGTAGTCCGGAATTTACGGTAGATTTAGAAATATTCATTGTAAAATGTTTGTATTTATTAGCTTTTTCTGTGAAATCAGTGACATCATATTCGCCATTTAGAAAAAATAGAAAAGTAGTGAGCATGGTGTCCGAATTGCTTTTAAAATCCAGGGCACTAGAAAGTCCCGCACTATATCGTTTTTTTAGTGATTAGGGAGTAGGGTGGTAATTCAGACATAGCCTATGGGATTTTGGCTTCTTTTTTTTTTTTTTTTTTTAACTTGTCCTGTCCAACAGCTGGGCAGTCAGATGAGAGCTGAGGGCCTCTTGGGTTGGACATATTTTACTTTAACAAGAGGGGTTATTAATCTTCAGACAAACCAAAGGTATGTCTGAATAAACCCCTTTTGTAATTGAGGCCAAACTTTATTAATTTCAAACATGTCTGAAAATCTTTGGTGTTGGACCGGACGGAAAAGGAAAGAGGGGAAGAAGAGAGAGGGACGTTAGAGAGAGGGGGGGTAGGGGGTGATAATAGGAGGGGAAGGGGGATAAGACCATGAAGCAGCATAAAGCAACAAGTTTACTGGTTGTTAATCATTATGGTAAGGTTTAAATGTAAAAAAAAAAAAAAAAAAAAAAAAGGGCGGAGCCTGTCCACACACACACTCAAATGTTATAAACACACCTGTTAGTTGCAAAAAATGTCCACCTGTCGACATGTACACAAAACAGATAGTGTTCACACGCATACTTATGCCTTAAAACCAACTAGTGTGAAATATTTCAGTCATTCAGTCTGTCATTCAGTCTGTTGAGCTAACACCTGTGCTCAGGTGAGTGTTTATGTTCTTCTAAAATGGATGGTGGAACGTGAAAAGAAGGAGGGAGAGTGCCCAGCCATCCCCACCCCAAGACCCCCACCGCAGAAGCAGCCGGAATCCCCCCAACGCCACACGGGAACCGGCAGGGAACAACCGCCGCCCGGGCGACCAAGCCCGCCACCCAGGCCGGGGCCAGCAGGGCCGCCGCAAGGCCCCCAGAGCCAGAGAGCAGGGAGGCACGGAGGGAAAGAGGGCGCCGCCCCAGCCCAACCAGGAGAGCAGCCCCCCCGCCGCGCCGGGAGAACCCAACGCAGGGCCCCACCGGAGAAGGACGCCCACAGCCCCAGACGAGCACCCCACCACCACCCAGGAGTTCCGGGCATCCCCCCGCCCCAACCCCAGGTACGAGCCAGGACCCCCCAAGGGAGACCCACTCCGCACTCCAGGCAGCCATCCGCCCAGCCGACGGTTGGTCCAGGGAGGAGCGAGGCAGGGGCCCGCCGCCCCCGCCCAGGAGGGGGGAACCCCGGGGAAAAAAGAGGGCCCACAAGGGGTGTTGTAAATATGGCCCGACCAGGCTCGGCCACAGTTGGAAATTTGGCGGGGCCCAGCACTCAGGAGCAAGGACCAGAACCCACCCCCCAGGGACACGAACACCCCCGGCAGCGAGGACGATACGTCAGTCAAAGCTAACACGGCTCTGAGCGCCGCATGGTATATGAGGGAGCCTATAAAAGCGCACGCCGATGTCTCTGAGCTGTCCCCTTAGGTAGAGATGCCAGTCAGCATCTAAGCAGAGGAGGGGAGCAAATGAAATATTGATCTCTGATAAGACATGAAGTACTGTGTCGGCAGCTTCTCTCAGCCTCTGTGTGTGTGTGCAATCACGGTATTCTCTGCCACACATGTCTAGATTACTAATGCTCATGAGTCATAAACGCAGTCAATGATGACCTAAGTAGACAGGACGCTGTAAGAGCCATGTTTTGGTCATTGTAACACCTGCTGGCTGATTCATGAGAAGGGTTTAGTAGTCATCTTGGTGCCAGAATAACATATTTGCATTTTTGGGGTTGAAAAATCTGAAACATTTTTGACTTTGTAAATATTATTTGGGAAAACACCAGGTTATACAGCAATATTTGTTTTAGTAAAAAAATAACCAGCATAGACAGACAGGAGTCTGTTGTCCTTGTGTAGAGTTATTAGGTGACTATAAAAATATCTTATAATGTCCTGATAGTACTTTATTTATCTTGTTTTTTGTCTACAGTCAAGTTTGTTTTATACTTACGGATTTTCGTGCCTGTATGCATTGTGTATGAGGTCATGCAGTGTATGTATGTACTACAACAAAAACATGCTTGATGATGATCTGCATTTTTTTTTTTATTTGAATTTCATTTGAAATGGTTTATTTCAAGCAATTAAGTAGAAATAATACACAAAAGCAATATAATCATCAGTCATACATTCATACAGTAACTAATCAAATTTAGGATGATTAGACATATTAATAAATATTGCTTGAAAGGGAGTGGAAGGAAGCGAACTTATATAATCCCACCCCCTTATACTGTAACCATTTTATTACATGATTTATCAATATCCGGTTCCTAGCTTTTATCAGACAGAATTAAGAATCATAAGGTATCGATAAAGCACATGCCAAAGATGAATTACTTAAGTATTACGCCAAAAATAACTATTTCAGAAATCAACATGGCAAATGCAGATATATATGCAGATTATGTTACTTATAAAAGTCATTCATATGAATAAAACATAATACTATATCAGTAAAGTAGACACAACACTGTTTCAGGAATTTTCATAGCAAAATTTCATCAAGTATCAAAAGTTAAAAACATGTGCAAAATTATGCTACATTAGGAAAGATTTTTGAATCAATTTATAAATTTTTGGAGCAAGTGAAGTAATATCATTAAAAGTCAATCAATTTAACAATTTTCAATAAGTGATTAATCATTTGTTTTACTTTTTTTTATATATATTTTTTTGTATTTTTATTTTTACTTATTTTTTTATAATAAAGTAATGCTGTAAGGGAAAAATAAAAAGGGTCCATAATCTGTCGATTACCCAAGGTTGGTATTTCTTTTTCTGCTGAATGACAGCTGATCTTCTGGGTTCAAAACAGTTAATAGTTCTCTTCGATGTTATGTCTGCAGACATTAGATTCAGGTCCATATCCTTCTTCAGCTGGTATCAGCTGCGGTGAAAGTTGAGGTCAAGTTGTCTGCAGGTCAGAGCTCTGGTGTTATTCAGGTGACGTCAAACGATGGAGAAAGTGATGAATCCTCGTGTCATATTTCTTGAAATTATTTGGCTCTTTGGTTTATTACTCCATGTAGTTTCAGACAACCGTGATTAAACACTTCTCAAAGTCCTTCATGGTGTTCACAACCAGAACCTTGGCCCGGTCCGGTGGACCGATCGGTTTGACGTAAATCCTGCAGCCTTTAACCCAAGTGTTCTCAATCTTACACTTCCTGAGAAGCCGTGCATGTTTTGAGATTTCAGCATTCCTTCTGGTCAGATGGTCGTTCAGATAAGCAGCCGAACCTTTCAGGTGTTTCCTTTGGGTCATCAAAGCTAGCTTGTGTTTGTGATTCACAAACCTGATGAGGATCGCTGGTTTATCCGTCTCCTTCCTCCTGGGGAGCAGGTGGCAGGTCTCGATGGTGTTGAGATCCAGGGAAATCCCTTTAGATGTGAGAAATGTTTCCATTTGGTGTACCAGAGACTTTCCACCGATCTCCGTATTAGCACTGCTAGCTACGCTGGCGCTAGGATTAGCAGTGCTTGCTCCTGCTGTTAGTTTCGCTCGAGGCTTGATTGGTACTCCAGTGAGAATGACATTATTCATCCTTACTTGCTGTTCCACATCGTCCAGTCTTTTCTCCAGAATCTCGACCCGGTTTTCCCGAAATATTCGAAACTCTTCCATCATTTCCCAAAGTGGCGTTAGCTTAGCGGACACTTGTTCCATAAAACTTTTCAGCGTTTCTTGAATAATGTCAAGAGACTTTTTGAGGTCTTCGTATTCCTGGGTTTTCTTCGGGGGCATGGTCAGCTCATGGTTCGGGGGCATGGTCAGTTCTCTTTTTTGGAGAAAATCAACTTTTTAAGTAATTTGAAGATAGTTGTATTCGCAGAGAGGCACGCCACGCGTCCTGCTGTGTAACCCGGAACCGGAAAAAATGTCTATAAACACACAACAACAAAAAAAAACACAACAAACAAAATATAAATAACAACAAAACAAAAAGCCTGTACATTTTAACCCAGGTAAAACTAAAATTAAGGTTTTTTTCCAGGGTAGATAAAGAATCTCAGTCATTGTCAATGTCCTATCTGATATCAACAGTAAAAAAAAAATTGTATATAGAAGTAAATCATAAAAAAAATGTTTTTTTACTTCTTTTTTTCGCCCTGTATGCTCTGAAGTAGACTCTGTGAAGGACCTCGTCCTGAACTGTTTCATGGGGGCTCTCAAAGGGTTTTAGTGCTGGACCTGACCCAATGGCCAGAGGTCTTTTTACCAGACTGCCTCATTTGGCTGCAATCACCTGATTTTTATCTGACTCTGCACGGCTGCAGTTAACTGACCAAATTCTACTCTGTGTAGCTGCTTAGACACTTATTTCCCATTTCTACTGTATTTCTGTTTTAAAACTTTACTCTAAAAAAAAGAAAGAAAAAGAAAAAGAAAGAAAACTTTACTCAGGCTCTCTTCCAGATCTCTTATTTCCATGCTTTCTAGTTTGTAAGAAACATCTGGGACTTGTTCTTTCGAGGTGTATTGTCAGGCTCTGGAACTGTAACTTGTTGTTGTTTTGTGTGAAATTATTTTGTTTTTTATCTTTATTTTTTAAGAAAGATTTTGCGTTTGCATTTAGTAGTTTGCCTATGGTCACAGCAATATAAGGTTTGACCATCTCTGCAGCAGCTGTTTCTGTTAAATAATCTTCACATAGACTGCATGCTTTCTGTTTCTCTGAGCCCAGTTCTGGCAACTAGTCGTTTAAGTTTTTTCCAAACCAAAATGTTGAGGTTTGTTTAAAAGGTAACGCTTTCTTTTACAGTACCAGTATTGTCACTTAGCTCTGTTTTTTTTTTTAACATTTTGCTATTCGTGAACCACATTTGTATTCTTACACAGACTTCCAGGTCTTTTTTATCTTTTTATTGTTGTTGCACATCAAGTGTAACTTTGCACAACACATTTCAAGGTAGATAGATACCAGCTGCTTTTCGAATTAGTGTTAATTTAGCTCCAAATGTGAGATCTCAATACCTGCCACTGTCACCACTTTTGATTAGCAAAGTGCATAAGCTTTGACCTCAAATTACACTGTTGTGGCTCACAATCAAGCTGTGAAGCAAAGAAAAATGAAAAACCCTGCTTTAAAATGATTGAAAAGAGTGTTTACAGCAAACTGGAAAATAAAAGCCTGCAGCTATAGTTGCTAATCTTGGGCAGAGTGATGCTTTACGCAGTACAAAACAAGTACAGAATTCTGAGGGTTATAATGTTGCCAAAGTCTAGGACAGACTGATGTGTTCATCCTATGGTATGTAGCCTCTCAGAAAACATACATTTAGCACCCATATGTGCAGAGATTTCTGACCCAATGAGTGAGCTGATTATCAAACTGCTGGTTCTTTTTGTGGAAAATGTCTTAGGTATCGGTATATTAAAAGGAACGTATTCATGGTTTTCACTGATTAAATTTGCACCGTGTCTGGTTCTAACCAGCAGATCTGAATTACTTTAGATAAGCTGTTTTTTTCCTGAATACAGCTGAAAACAGGACTCATTACTAACTTAAGTTGTAAGAGGTCCCGGGTTCAAATCCCGGACGAGGCCCCAATTCATGTTACACCCTGTTTAGGGGCTAGGGAAAAGATGTGAAGGTGATAAATACCCCAACAACTCAAAATCTTTTCAAAACCCAGGGTGAAAATGAGTTGGGATTTATTTACGGATTATTGAAGTATTTACACACAAAAACAACCAAACACAGACCAAAGCCTGTAGGATTCAAACTAAATAAAGCTCTGTTGCTGCCATCTTAGGAGAGGGGGTTCCGACAGATAATGTGCATTATTTCAATGCCGAGCTTGAGGTCTCGTCCAATGAGGTGCTCTGAACAGTTTAAATTTAAGTATCAATCTGCAAACAAAGAGACGAAAGAAACAGAAAGACAGGACCCCTACCAAGCCAGCAGAAAACAAAAGAAGACAGAGACAGAAAAACTCTAAAATTACAATAAACCAAAAATGACGGACGGCCTCAGCTGTAACAAGCACCACTTTTAATTTTTAAAAGTGTATTAAAAAATGTGACATGAATTATGTTGCCTAAATACAAAATCTCTGATTCGTTTAGCTTTTACACTTCAATGAGACTGGCTGATGAAGACTGAAAATATAAGGTTATTTCGCAATCATGCCATTTAATTGAAGGGTCACACAAGTCCTTGAACTTCTTGGGCATGATGCTGACATACCTAGCCCACCTCCAAATTGGCTGTAAAGTGGGTTAAGGACAGCAAAGTGAAGGTATTTGTTTAGCTGTCACAAAACCCTGACCCCAATCCTCCAGAAAATGTGTTTGCAGCTCTGAAAAGCTGCTGAAAGCACTGAAAAGCCATTAGTTTAGCAAAGCAGCTCTGGGCCCAACATCTATGCTCCTCTTTATTTATTGCAAAATTTGTCTTTAAAAAACAAATCAAAAAGAGTTCTAGCCCTTAGTGCTGAGTCCTCCATTAAATATATTCATATTTAGGGGACATAGTTCATATTTTAAAGCTGAATCAGTTCAGTTTATTAGCATTTTAATTGCAGAGTTTTCAGTATACATGGGAGCAGGATGTGAAAGTGCTGGAGTGTCGTTAAATGCATCACACTGTTATACGTATTTGCAGTATCAAAAGGAACCTTACATGGTTCGAACCAACAAAAACAGAATGGGTGGTACATCCTCTTCAGCACCTTTTTTTATCGATTCTAACACTAAAGTTCAAGTTTTATTGGTTCTTTTATAATTGCTATGTGTTTGCTATACTGTATTCTGTAAGCAGAGTGACCAACAAATTTATTGGAGTGGGATGTATTGCAGCCTGTTTCTATGCATCCAATATTTTTTCGTAATAAAATTCTCATTCCATTCCAGAACTACTAATTGGTTTTTCTTTTCTATTTTAGTGACTAATTATTTATTGTTTTTTCTTTGTTGTTCATTTGGCATTTTGTCAGTTGCAAAGTCAATTAACTAATAATAGAAAGAAAGAACAAATCCAAGGTTTAAAAAAGAATTATTCGGATTCAATAGTTTTACAAACCATGGGGCAAAAGACTAAACCTCTCAAGGACACGTTGTGAATGCAATAAATGTATAAAACATTTGGAAATAAATCCTGTTACAATATAAATGTAACTTTTTTTTTTTAGTTTATGTTTCTAGTGCTCTTTTTGTTGGGCTTGTTGGGTGGCAACAATGCAGAAAAGGCCTGAATCCACAAAAGCCAACATGTCTGGGAGCAAAACGTCTTAATGTGTGCTGTGACCACAACTAAACCTTAGCCTTAAATGGCTGCATCACATTTAAAAAACTTTTATTTTTATTTTTGTCTTAAAACACACTGTTAAATTAACTCTCACATAAACCATGGGGATATCTCCAAAAAGAAAAAAAAAATCTATATTCTTGGCTCAAAAGCACAAAATAATCAAAGCCTTGACCTTTTAACTATTTTTCAATAGCCTCATTTTGACCTACTTAATTATCCTTGCAGATTTTCTAGATAAGTTAATTAAATTGGCTCTGACAAGAAAAAAAGGAGAAAAAGCCTATCGTATTTTTCGCACTAGAAGGCCCCCCGTCAATCTATTTTTAAAATGTCATAAAGCCTATGAGGCGCACCAAACTGTGAGCCACATTAAACATCTTATAGAGTTGTAGATAAGACAGTTAGTTATTCAGACTTTATTAACTGTGTTCACAGTAACTTTAAAGGTTGATTGTAACACCCTACACGTTAGCATATTTACAAAACGCGTAATTCCCAAAGTTGTTTGCAACTCATAAAAAACAGTCTGACACACCCCCCTTCTACTGAAAGCGGGCTCAGGAGAATCTGTCAATCAAATGTTCGAGGTGGGGACCAGTGGGCACCACATGCTTTTACTGAGGCATCTGATTGGTCAGTTTATAACTTGAATAACTTGGGATGAAGAAAAAAATCATGACAAAAAAGTAGGATTAGCAAGAGGATGTTAAAAAAAGATATCAGTGCAAGAATGGTTATTCTGACAAATAAAATACCTGAGTAAATAGCTCTTTATTTTTATCTATAGAAGTTTATGGCTGTGTCAGAATCCCTTACTACTCACTACATGGTGCGCTTTATAGTGCGTTTGCCATTTTGTAGGACTGTATGAATCTAGAATTCCATAATCGAGTGCCCTAGAAATTTCCGAGAAGTCGCTGCCAAAACCAAGTGTGTATCAATGCTCACTGGATTGGCAAACATTGACCACAATGCATTGCATTTGAATGTAAAACAAACCTGTTTAAATGTATTTTTTAAATAAACCATCAACGGTTTTATCATCAAAACACAGTACCGTAATTTCCGGACTATAAGCCGCTACTTTTTTCCTGCGCTTACAGCCGTGCGGCTTATTCAGTGACGCGGCTAATTTATGGTTTTAATTGGAGGCCGCCATGTATGCATTTTCGGACACAGTGAATGGTTTGTATTCTCTATCTAACACCAAACACAAGTCATTTGTTTTTCAACAAACCTCTAAGCAGCCAAACGGCATGGACTTGACTTCAGGTCTTAGACACTTCAGTCATGGTTCAACAAAACGAAACACGCATGCCCGGCCGCATCCCAGAATCCTTTGGTGCCATTAGACCCAACGTGCACGTGATCGCCATTACAGTATGATGCAGCTTTCAAGTTAAAAGCAATCGTTAAAAAACAGCGTGAAAAAATCCACCATCACCATCGGGTTTGGAAAAGCCGGTCAGCTGCGTGACGGAGAGAATAGCGCATGGAGTGAATTTACCTCTGAGTCATAGTGACTCGGCTGGCTGCACGTAAATATGTGAGAATAACATCAGCCTTTATTTTGTCGGGACACGACTGGAAACACAAATTGACGTGGTCGTGTTAACGGTTTCTAAGGACTGAGCGGAGTTTTGCATTGAAATGCTCACAGCCTCCGTGTGAGCTGGAGACTGCGTGTCGTGTGAGCTGCGGGGCCGATGGCAGTCTGAAGGCTCCCACACGTAACAACGCATCCGCCCCTCATACACAAAACGTACAGTATTAAGTCCGATTGCTCTGCACAGACACGATTGGCTCCGTTCACCGGCGCAATGGGGACGAAGCGCTCCTCCTTGAAGCCGCCCTGGCCAGAGCTGTCGGAGTAGATAGGAAGGGGAGACAAGGAGCGCGCGGGAGCGCGGAACGCAGAGGCGTCGAGTCATTCTGCAGGCTGCAGCCAGGGCTTACTCGAGGCGTCCGCGGAGCAACAGTGTTTGTTGTGGAAGGAAACTTCTGACCCACGCGCCGCGAGGAGGCGCGCGTATCGCGCTGAGCCGCGCGCTTTTCAGTCGTCGCTGCTTTATTTTACTAGTGTGTTTTTTAACCAGCCCTGTTAGTACCATAACGCTGCAGCGACACAAGCGGAAGGAGAGCTTTACCCGTTCACCCCTCCATGCATTGCTGATACTTGCTCATTCTTAAACATGTACAACAGTATGGCGAGCCGGGCATTGGCCCCGCCTTTAGCCCCTAAGACTCATGGGAAATGGGGGATCGCGGATGTAAATTTCCTCATCATAACTGAGGGATGTAATGTTGATTATATGGTTACTGTTTGTAATTTTATGTACGATACCTAGATTGTCAATAACTTAAAAATAAAAAAAAATAAAAATAAAATAAAAAAAAACCATAACTGAGGAACTTGTGAACAGAATAGAGTTCCATGCTGTTTGGCAGATGTAGATAAACTCAAATACATGAGCCTGAGGCTAAGCTGACTCCACCCACTGTGTGCTAATGAATCATACTTACTCTGGGAGTCAGGAAGTGATTTGTCAGGATGACAATGTTGCCTAATACATGCGGCTTGTACTCTGACGCGGCTTGTGTATGTATAAAAGTAGTTAAACACGTGAAAATGGGTGGGTGCGGCTAGTAATCGGGTGCGCTTTGTAGTCCGGAATTTACGGTAGATTTAGAAATATTCATTGTAAAATGTTTGTATTTATTAGCTTTTTCTGTGAAATCAGTGACATCATATTCGCCATTTAGAAAAAATAGAAAAGTAGTGAGCATGGTGTCCGAATTGCTTTTAAAATCCAGGGCACTAGAAAGTCCCGCACTATATCGTTTTTTTAGTGATTAGGGAGTAGGGTGGTAATTCAGACATAGCCTATGGGATTTTGGCTTCTTTTTTTTTTTTTTTTTTTAACTTGTCCTGTCCAACAGCTGGGCAGTCAGATGAGAGCTGAGGGCCTCTTGGGTTGGACATATTTTACTTTAACAAGAGGGGTTATTAATCTTCAGACAAACCAAAGGTATGTCTGAATAAACCCCTTTTGTAATTGAGGCCAAACTTTATTAATTTCAAACATGTCTGAAAATCTTTGGTGTTGGACCGGACGGAAAAGGAAAGAGGGGAAGAAGAGAGAGGGACGTTAGAGAGAGGGGGGGTAGGGGGTGATAATAGGAGGGGAAGGGGGATAAGACCATGAAGCAGCATAAAGCAACAAGTTTACTGGTTGTTAATCATTATGGTAAGGTTTAAATGTAAAAAAAAAAAAAAAAAAAAAAAAAAGGGCGGAGCCTGTCCACACACACACTCAAATGTTATAAACACACCTGTTAGTTGCAAAAAATGTCCACCTGTCGACATGTACACAAAACAGATAGTGTTCACACGCATACTTATGCCTTAAAACCAACTAGTGTGAAATATTTCAGTCATTCAGTCTGTCATTCAGTCTGTTGAGCTAACACCTGTGCTCAGGTGAGTGTTTATGTTCTTCTAAAATGGATGGTGGAACGTGAAAAGAAGGAGGGAGAGTGCCCAGCCATCCCCACCCCAAGACCCCCACCGCAGAAGCAGCCGGAATCCCCCCAACGCCACACGGGAACCGGCAGGGAACAACCGCCGCCCGGGCGACCAAGCCCGCCACCCAGGCCGGGGCCAGCAGGGCCGCCGCAAGGCCCCCAGAGCCAGAGAGCAGGGAGGCACGGAGGGAAAGAGGGCGCCGCCCCAGCCCAACCAGGAGAGCAGCCCCCCCGCCGCGCCGGGAGAACCCAACGCAGGGCCCCACCGGAGAAGGACGCCCACAGCCCCAGACGAGCACCCCACCACCACCCAGGAGTTCCGGGCATCCCCCCGCCCCAACCCCAGGTACGAGCCAGGACCCCCCAAGGGAGACCCACTCCGCACTCCAGGCAGCCATCCGCCCAGCCGACGGTTGGTCCAGGGAGGAGCGAGGCAGGGGCCCGCCGCCCCCGCCCAGGAGGGGGGAACCCCGGGGAAAAAAGAGGGCCCACAAGGGGTGTTGTAAATATGGCCCGACCAGGCTCGGCCACAGTTGGAAATTTGGCGGGGCCCAGCACTCAGGAGCAAGGACCAGAACCCACCCCCCAGGGACACGAACACCCCCGGCTCACATGTAATGTGAACCCCCCCACCGCGCGGAGAGAGCACCGCCGGGCCCAGGAAGCCGGCACCCCGGGGACACAGCCGCCGTTGCAAAGGGGCCCGTACCCCCCACCAGGGAAGAGGCAGGGGACAGATGGTCCTAGTTCCCACCTTCCTTGCAAAATGTGTGTGCGTGTATGTGTGTTTGAGAGAGTGTGGGATTTTTGAGTGTGGGATTTTGGCTTCTTGAAGCCAGCGGCTACTTCCTGTTTGGAATGCGAGGGGGGAGGGATTCAATAAGTCCAGTTCTCTGTATACAGTCAATGCTGATACCGCTTAAACAAACATTACTGTAAGTACACTAACTCTAAACCTTGTCAGTAACATGAAAAAATAAATAAATAAAAAACAATGTTTACTGCTTTACAGTACAGACCAAAGGTTTGGACACACCTTCTCATTTAAATGATTTGGAAAGTGTGTCCAAACTTTTGGTCTGTACTATATGTAATCGCATTTACAATAATACCAACCTTGTTTATCACTCTTAAAAAAAAATACATTGACTTTTTGACAGATTACCTTTTAAAATTGAATTCTGACATCAGTAAACACAACTAGAATTAATTTATATCTGAGGCCCTCCCGGTTATGAGGGTCACTGTTCTTGTTTCTTTTTTTTTTTAATTAAGGCTTTTAAGAGCACCATATATTGCGGACATTACTATATCATGGCACTTTTTGTTGTAATTCTAAAAACAGAAGTTTAGGAAAGTGAGAGTACTTGTTATAACCACATAGGATACTTCCGACCTGCATGCATAAAGTGGTGAGCAGACAGTCCTCTGAACCTCACTGTGCTTGTTCTTCTCATAATCACTTTCAAAGGTTAAAGATAATGTCCATCATTGGTGGGTGTGTGTGGGCAGGGGGTAAACTCGCACAGCCAGCTCTTCGTAACTTTGACAGGTCGAAGAGACAACGTGTGCCGGTTTCTGTTGGCGTGTCTTTGGCTGTGCATGTGTGTGACACGGCTCCATTCTGTATTCATGTCTTGTGCTGATTGCTCTAAATGAATCTTGCAGCGGCCTCTTGAGAGGGAAAGAGAAAAGAGTGGAAGAATGGAAGAAAGAGAAACAGAGAGGAAGAGAAAGGAGAGTTAGGGGAATGCATGAATAGATGAAAGCAGAGAAGGGGGAAGGGCGGATTAAACAGGGTGCAGAAGGGTTGAAAAAAGAGCAGTGATTTTTTTTTTCTTTCTCCTTCGCCCTCGATCAGGTGCAATGCGGAAAAGGTGTTAAGATCTGCTGAATTTGCTTACCCATAAGCCTTATTGCTGTGCTGTGAATAGGTCACTGCTACAGTACAAGCAAGAATTGAGGAAGATCCCAGATGAAGGAAAAGTGTTTAATTCCTCTTAAACCTTTTCATCAGATAAAAGCCTATAGAGTGATTGGAGTAACAGCAATTAACAGCTTACTGAGCTGGTAATTCTTAGGACAGCATACATTTTTGTCTCACACATATTAAATCTCTGTCATTGTATTGTATAATTCCTTGTGGGAACATTCATCCTTTTTAATCACTTTCTAATTTTAAAGTTTAGAGCTGTGAAGTACTGTTGGAACTCCTACTGTAGCTCTGTAGAAGAATTTCTTGTGCAGGCATTTATCCTGTACATCTAGCAGGGGGTGGTGGTTAAAAACCCAAATTGTGTTGCAGTTAATAATGGAAAATTAAGTAAAAGGAATCAATAAAACTAGCAGCAGTGCCTCAAAAAAATGTTAAATGGGGTGGTAGCTTAAACTGCTTCAGTTTAGGCTAAAATGGCTGTGTAAAACATAACCCTCCACTTAGCAATTGATTATTTTCAGAAAAACTCACTTTGCTTGTATTTTCTTATAATGCCGTGTCACAAAGCCACCACATACATTTTGCGCATATTCCACCGATGAAAATTGGTCATACTTGAATAAACATGGAAAAAGTGAGAAAATTAAATTTTTTATAAATGTATCACCAATGAACTACATAAAAAAAGAAAAGAAAATGAACGTAAAACATGAACTGTGCATGATTATGGCGCTGTTGATATCAGATTCATTAGTGATTTGTGCGTCAATTAGGTCATTTTAACGTGATATGTTCGGCATATACGCGATATTGTTGGAACATGGTTGAAAAGTCTGTTTGACTTACGTGGAACGGACGTGGAAAGCCACAAATGTGAGTATGCATCTCGCGAAAAATCAAGCATAATTGCATAAGATTTACAAAATAGTTGTGTATAAACGACATATAGTGCATGTAAATTCTCAATCGACCAATAATGTTGGACAGCTCAAAACCGAATTCAAGCAAAGACCTGTCAACCGAGACCCTCAACAGACATCTGTGCACGTCTACGAATGACGTACGCCAGAAACACTCCAACGTATACCCTTACTCTCCCCAACATTAGTCAGGTTAGGCTCTAGCAGCCCTCTGACCCCAAAAGGGATACAGGAAGTTAAAAAATGGATGAAACAAATATGTGCTCGTGCCCTGAAACCAGCGATGTCCAAAGATTTTGTGGGTTGAAAATATGCGTGGGCCAGCCATTCGGCTTCTTTTTTGTTGTTGTTCACCTTTCAGCATATCCCTGATGGGGTCGCCTCACACCGGTAGTTATCCTAATCCAAAAAGGTTTGACCCTAAAGGTCAAATTGGCCACAGGTTGTTGCCACAGGTGTACAACGGCTTATAACGTAATTTGGCCAATCACAATTAAGACATTGTTTTTCTTAGAAAGTGCTGGGGGCCACATATTATTGAGCCTGCTGGCCGGTAGAGTGCCAGTTGAAGCATGTCCAGGACTTTGGACATGCCTCAACTGGGTGTTCTTTCTTTTTAAGCCTTTGCTGCAATCTATAATAAGATTTTTGGTAGTCGATACTCCAATTTTTTTCATTTTATGTCTGTCACATAAATTACCTATTCATGACCTTTAATTGAATGAGATGTAAATGTCCTTCCTGTTTTGATTTACTTTACTTAGCTTTAATTTAAATCATAGGAAAATCAGAAATTATAGAGGCAATATTTTTGACATTAGCGGCATTGACTTGTAGCAAAAGATTCTCATGATAGAAAAAAATATTATATTTACCTCCAGAGGCCTTCTTTTTTCTTTGTGTCCAGAGGCCTTCTTTTTTCTTTGTGTGGGGGAAAAAACAGCATGATGGTGTTATTTATCAAAAAGGATTATGTTATTTACAATGATTTCCTATTTGCAAAAATATACGGGGGATTTAATTTCTTTATATGTAACAAGAAAAAAAGGATATAAATAAACACCAACACCATGTGGTTCTTAGCCCTTAACATCACAGCTGACAGTCTAACCCTAAAGCTACGTTCACATCGCCAACGTGTGTCCAACCAGCCACGTCCAATGAAAAGTCTATGCACGTTTTGGGCATCAGCGTTCAAAACACTCGGATTAGAACAGATCTACGAAAGTTTTTACAACAATTTTCGGGCACTACGCACAAAACGTGTAGCCATTGAATGTGCGTTGCATGTTAAACCAGGTCTAACTTTGACCAATCAGAGACTCAGATTTGGTAGCGACGTATGGACAGTGTCTCTTTTATGACACGGCCATTAAAGAGACACCAGCCACAATGTCCATTTTGCGCATTTTCCATATGAAATTTAAGGCTTTTATGATACATGCGTGAAAAACGTCATTTGTAGGTGTTTCTTACGGTCATCATTCGTCATCGTACGAAGATGTCCGTCAAAGGCGGGTCTGAACATGAATTTGCTTTTGAGGTATTAAAAATATTTAGTCGGTCGAGAATTACGCAGTTTACACATATTTTATGTAGTTTTTTACGCAATTATTATGTAAATCTGATCATGAAGGAGAAAATAAATGCAGTTTGTGTCTGGTCGGAATTATGCTACACCATGTCTTTCATACATTGGAATAGAACTGTGACAGAAAAACCCTGGAACAAGATTTGCATCGCTTTGAGATTTTGCACAAAGCCTCTTTCAACTGTACGTGGTGGACATGCGATAGTAAACGGCAGTAAAAGAAGAAGCCACTCCTCTGCTTAATAATAAATCGGTAAATGTTCTCACACACATACTCCATTACTACTTTCCTGCGTTTGGTAGACTGAATAAGAATGAGGGGAAACAAATGTAGGCTCTGAGACATTAAAAGTTTCCTCAACCAGGCATCCAGAGTTTGGGAGAAAAAGTCGACTTATCTCTTCTTATTAAAGTAAAGTGTAACTTGCTAATTTGTCTGTTCAAACTTTGTCACAAGCTCTGCAGCTGGAAAGAATGAAACTACATAAATAAATTAAAAGTTCCATGTACAATATTACACCTTACAAGTTTTTTTTTTTTTTTTCCAGTCTAGGATCCAAACATTTGTATGAACTTAAAAAGTTTGTTTCGAACCCACAATTTAAACTTTTTTATTTGTATGAAAAAACAACATCTATTTCACTGTTAAAAGTAAAAGCTCCATGCTGGTATTGTTGGAACAACCTGTGAGATTCCTTATAAAGTTAAAAAAAATAAAGATTTAGCTCGATGTATTCCACTCTTAAAGATGGGAAGATGGTTAATTTTAAATATGTTTGCTTGACATCCCAGAGCTGAATATTTATGAGAATACACATAAAGACAATTATTTTAACTGTCCTGAGAAAAGAAATGTTTTATGAGTCTTCCCTCTTAAACGTTTCACCAACACATATAAAACAGTCCCAGCCACACATGCAAAACTGAGTCAGACACTAACAAGTCTCTGACAAGCAAAAGCAGCCGTCATTATATGCTGTGAATTATAAATGACTATTGGAAAAAAAAATCAACATTCATGTCCAAGCTCTGTCTTAAACCATATACAAGTAAACTAAATGTGCAAACTTGCAAATAAAATGATCATTTGAAATAATCCAGTCCGTTTTGCAGGCAGCTGTATCTCATTGGTGCATTCATCAAAGCCTACTTCCTGTCCTCTGTCTCCCACCGGATCCAATTTGTTCATCACCCCATGAATTCTGGCACATTCACCCCAAATGTGGAGACAAGGACTGCCTCCTACATAATTAGTCTGTACCAGGCATCGCAGTCACAGGGACAAAAACACGACCTTTTCCAGCACGTCTGTGGTTCTGGTGCACGCTGAAGCAGCCACAGTGGGAGTTCAGAGCTATGCAGAGGGAGATGACGGGAACTGATAAAGCACGAGCAAAATTTACGTAAAAGATTAAAGATGGGTTTTAATTAGACTAAGCTGTTAAGATGCAAAGGTCAATTAGTAAAATGAAGGGGGAAAAAAATCAACTGGACTAAAACAAAAACTGAAAGTTGCTCAGAACCGGGTGCTGTGTGAAAGTCATCAAAGGTAAATGTGAAGAACATTTTGTAATCATCTCCTTTATTCATTAAATGCAGTTTAAATGTCTTAACTAGTCAGTAAACAGGCTCTCAAGCACAGCACATAAATTATTGAACACAACAAATGAATGTTTGCAGGAATAAACTGTTATCAGGAAAAGTAAGAATAAGCTTTTAAAAAATGTATGAAAACAAATAGAATGCAAACATCATGGTGTTATTTATGTGTGTGGCACCTTGTGTATTTTCCATGTCACAAATAAGCTCTTTTACACATAACCTTTTTTGTCTGCTACTCAACGATTTAAGGCCAAACAAGGACAAACATTTTGTGCATATTGCACGGATGAAAATTGGTCCCACGTCAATAAATGTGAGAAAAAGGATAAAAAGTTGTGGTCTTTATGTGAGATCTTCTCAGATGTATCATGAATGTACCATGCTTAATTCACTAAAAAAGTACGCATAAACCACGCAAAGAACACGTAATTGCAGTACATTAGTAAATTCAGTTACATCACAGTTATAACAGTCATAAAGGAAAAAACACTTCAAATAGTATGAGTTCAATCTCTTAAAAATTGGGTGAACAAGCTTTGAATCTGAAAAGATAAATATTATATCATAAGACTTGTAAGAATTCCCATCAAGTCCTATATTTATTTAAGAAATGTATTTTCAGTTCCCCCCATTTTATTCAAAGGAATGGGGTTGTTCCAGTCCTCTTTAGTTCATAGGCAGCAGTATCCATATTTATATTTCTATTTTTAAGCACACAGCACTTATTCAGACCATCATGGTGCTTTGTAACCCAACCTGACCTACAGCGTCTTTTAACAAAGCACTTTAGGTTAGGATTGTCTGAAAAATCGAAAGCTCAAACAAAATGTTTTTCTAGTGAGTCATAGAAAACCTTGTCTCAAAGGTTATCTGTATTTCATGTGTTTGTCTTTTTAAAAAGACCCATGTGACATGTGCATGGCTAGAGGCCTGTACAGTGATGCACATGTGCACCAGGTCTTAATGAGGTTAAATAGGTGTAAATCTACATGGATTTTCAATACTTTTTCGCCAACTATCCTGTTGTTAATTCGTTGATTTCATTTTTCATTGCCTTTGCCAACACAGCAATGAATTGTGCTTTTCTGTAGGTAACTTGAAGCTTATGCTATAATTTTTACCATTTGATAATGCTTGAAGAAGCTGCATCAATGTTTTCTTAATCTTTGTAAATAATAATACTAAAAAACAAAGAGAGCCAATTTGTTCATGCCCCCCCCCCCCAGCTCCGCTCTTGAGTCTACTGCAGAACCACAAACCAACAGTTTTTCATATTGACAGTTTTGCTTTTTTTTAATTAAATGTAACCTATTTTTTCTTCGTTGTTAGACAATAAAACACCTTTGGGTAAAAAACTGTACTGATTGAATCTTCAGTGTTGTTTCTTGTTCAGTAATGGTGTACAAATACACTTCCAAATATACAAATATTGTTTTTAGCAAGCAGAAAATAAAGACAAACCAAGAGAAAGAGACAGCAGGTAAGAAGTTCATCATACAGCTGCCATCTGTGTGCTGTTAGACGATGTGATTTGTTGTTAAAAGAAGCAGTGGGCTGTGCAGAGTTGGGAGGTGAGAACACATTCTCCACAATTGCTTGCTGTGCATAAAGAAGCATGGTTGCAGTCTACAATGACAGTAATGACAGGCTTGGCACACAGCTACTCCCACCCTCTTATTAAAATCCGCACATCGTTTTTTCTTGTCATGGCCTTAAGGTGACACACATCCAGGTGCTCAGACACACATTGCAAACAGACATTAACGGCAAAGACAAAATTCATCATGAGCTCTAATTATTTATCCAACGGTTTAATAAAACTCCAATGATGAACAAGGCTGGAAAAGGTTAATAACCACTCATTTAAGCTAAAAATGCTTTAATAAAATCATAGCTGCAATTAACAAAAATAGTGCATGGAGCCTCTTGGAAGAGGACAGCATATATCCAAGACGTTAAACTTTCTAACTTTAAAAGTTCAAAAGTTTTGCTTTATTATATATGTCCAAATGCATTTGTTGAAGATATTTATCCTCTATTTTTATAAATAAAGATTTTCATTTATTTACTAACCAGCTAGGGAAAAACTGCGTAAACAGCTGGTTTATATTGAAAATAAAGTTTGACCAGAAACTTTTTAAAACTCAAAGATATTTTCAAAATAAAACATTGGCAATCAAGTCTTGGAAAAAAGGAAATAAAACAGTTCAACTGTGGCAAAATACTTATAATTGGTGTGTAAAAGGGTTTCTGAAGCTGAATCAGTTATATGGCATTATACTACCTGTAGTACTGCAACAACTGTACAGATTAACCATTATTTCACCATAGTATGTTATCAGTCAATGGACTTGGCTTAGCTTATCATCCCACATCTTGGGTATGAGTTTATTAATAGGATAAAAATAGTTGCAAGATTTGTACAACTATCACAAATCAAAAAGACAATTAGAGATTTTTTTTCTGTACAAGCACTGACAACAACTATCTAATTAGTCAATTAAATAAGAATGCCTTTGAAGAATTGCGTACGTTTAAACTGAGTTTGGTGATTTGAAAGAAGTGGAATGTTGGCATTCATTAGCTGCAGTTACATGTGCAAAATATCGGATTAGAATTGAACTGTTTACATGGGCCCAGAAAACCTTACCCAATTATAACAAATGTCTACATACGCCACACTTTCTGTCGAAAAAAATCATTTGGACATGCGCAGAACTCTCAGCGCATGTGTGTGTGTAAATATATATATATATATATATATATATATATATATATATATATATGTAAGGTTTATAGTATTATTTATAGTATTATGAACTATTAGTACATAACATTGTTTATGTACATATCATTCAAAAACTACACAGTAAGAGTACACTTGTTGCTTTTATTCTCATAATTCATTTGTTTGTTAATTAATCCTATTTAAACTCACAATCTATTTTATCTTTTGTTGTGTGATCATTAATCTCAAAAATGTCTTTAATAAAAGACTTTCCGGACAATTCAACATGAATTAATTAGCTTCAATTAATTCGAGCTGTGAGTACATTTTTTTCCAAACAAAGCCAAAGAAAGTCTATAATTTAAAACACTTAAAGAATAAATAAATAAAAACACTGAATAAATTCACCATTTAAATCATTTATGATCACAATTCTATCATCTGCGTTCACTACTGACACATATCATCAATGATATGCTTCTTTTAAGTACACGCCGATTTAACCGGCATGTAATTAAAAGAAGCAACTATAACAGCTAACTGAGGGGGATGTAACATAATTCTCACGATGATAATGACACTGTCAGAGAGCCTAATGAATAGCTGATGAGTCGAGCATGGAAACATGTTAAACATGCAGGACAGGAATCAGAAGCATCAAGATAAAATATAAACTAATATATGCCAGAAGGAGGATCAGATCTTTAAAATCTCTACAGAATATTTGTGTTTTATTTGCAGGAAATTCTATCAGAGCAATAAAATGATCAAAGGTGATTGTTATGTTGTGTGTAAAGCTCCCAGGGGAGCCTTAAAAAACGACTAGAAACCAAGGTTCTTAATTTAAAACCTAAAATACAAATAATTCAGAAGAGCATATGGTTTTATAACAAGGAAAAAAAGTTTTAGTTGATAGAATATTGACAAGAACGTTGTTTAATACTAAGAAAAGAAGGACACCAAGAGTCCCCCCTCTTTTTGGATCTTCCTGCCTTTGCCAGCTTTTTCCCACAGACTATGACAACACTGCAGGTGAGACATTTTATGCATCACAATAAGTTGTTTTTTCTCTGCTGCCTCATGTGTTGCACACTAAACATATAAATATTGAATTGATATCAATATTTGTTGTAGTTTGTAGTATTACGTTAGGTGTCCAAAAAGTGTATTTCACTTTAGCTGCTCAGTCTGGTTAAAAAAAAAAGGTTTTCTTGAGAGATCAGTTTAAGTTTTTTTCTTCGTGTGTGTGACTTGTTTCAGATTGCCAAGACAGAAAAAAATTAGTTCTAATCCTATTTACATCAGAGCTTTAGCTCCAATGTTTACATTCTTGTGAAGTTATTGTATTTTTCTTAACTGTTTACGTAATTCATGAAATTCCAGCAAATTCGAAAAGCGGAGAAAAGCAGCCTTGCACTGATATCCAGCATTTTACAGCAGAGAAGTCCTTACGCGATCAACGCTAAACAGCGACTGTTGTCTCGTAGAAAGTCTGCTTTGCGCCGTCAGTGTCGATATTGAAAAGCTGCGTCAGAATTAGTTGATTCACATTGATTCCGTGAACGTTAAAAAAATGATGGTATCTCAAAGAGTGTGTGTTATTTAGATATCGCCGGTGACATTTCTGGGGTTAACAATTTAACAATATTTTTTATCTAATTCCATGTTAGTAATGTTATTTATTACAACTTTTTTGTGTAATGTTTGGCTGCAAACACTTTTTTATTTCATACCGGGGGCAGCCATGGTACAGAAGTAAAGCGGTTGACCTCTAAACGAACGATAAGAGGTTCGCTTTCCGCCCAGCTTGCCTATGTGTCGAAGTGTCCTTGGGCAAGACACAGCACTTTGGGCCATCAAGGAAGGTAATAAAGCACTGTACAAGTATACGCCATTTACAGTCTAGAAATAAATAATTTCTCTTTAACTAAGACTTTAGGAAATGAAAAATGAGGCTATGCTTTTGTTTAAGTCTGTATTTGATACATAAAAAGGCTACTGGAAAAGTCAGGGGCATGTGTTTGACTCTTTTAACCTTCACCCAGGAGGCTGTAATTAAAAGCAATCACAACCATTTATCAAGATTTCCAAGCATTGGCCTTGTAGTAATAATGTAAAAAAAAATAGATGCATGAAAGTATGTTTTAATTATACTACATATAAAATGTATTAGCAGCAAATCAATTAAATTGGTAATTTTAGTAGTTTTCTTCTTTAAAGTTTGATGTTTGAGGATGTGTAACAGTTTCTTTGGCCTTTGTGAATCCTTCTAAATCGGTCATGTCGCATTTTGTTGAATATTTTATTGTTTGAGCGCAAAGCAGCTTTGCCTTTTAGTTTTAATTAACTGAGTTAAAATTTAAAAAAAAAAAAACACAAAGTTTTCTGAATCACAGTTAAACATTTCATTAAAAATCTCTAAAAAAGGCAAACATAATATTTACGGAGTAAGGCCACATATGTCAGCTGTTATGATCCTCTGATATTTTAGTGAAGGTTTTCTGTTTTTTACAGCTTTAGTGTAAGTTTCCAAATAACGGAAAGAATATTGAGCTGCCAAATGACTTCCAATTAAAATGATGGACTAATTGGACGACAACGTGTGTCAATCATTTCAACAGTAATTTATTTGGCATGAGACAAAACTGGAAATGCTATGTACAAATCATGACATTTTTACTATAACGCGAAAATTAAAGGCGTATTTAAAGAAAGGTAAAAATCAAATATTAAAAGTCATCATCCTACCAGCAATGTCCCATAGTATCCACCTTTTCTTGTATCTTTGTGTTTCATATTTTAACATTTCCTCTTGGTTTCTGGAAATTACTTTTCTTTTCCGAATTGTTTCTTTTTTTTTTTTTGAATTGTGTTTTGGGTTTCTTGAATTTAGTTTTGATTTAAAAAAACATGCAATTTATTATTATTATTATTATTTTATTTATTCACTTTTTTACTTTTTAATTGTCATTATGATCTTTAATATGTTTCTGCATTGAGTAAATTTTTGGTGTGATTTGCACTTCTGGACCACCATGGAAAATACTTTTAAAACATTTAAAAAACAAAAGAAAACACAAGAAAAATCTATTTTTACACTGATGATGATGTTGTTCCATTTTGACATTGAAAAACTGAGTTTTCATCCCTAACTATGTCTTTCCTGCATTGACACAAAAGGTTCTTGACACTTTGGCTGACTCAGCCAGACTTTAAAATCTTCATTGTGCTAATTACATCCTTTGCTGTCTGTTAAAGACTTTTATCTCTATCACCTACCCCTTCGTTCCCATCTGATCTTGTCTTATCTACAGGCTTTATCTCAAGGTGATTGCTGGGATAGTCTTTGGCAGGAAGTTAAAAGGTACGCTATGAGTCGGCGAAATGTGCGCCCCACTTTTTCCAAAAGTTGGCAAAAGTTAGTCGTCTGTGTGCTGTGGAGATGGCTTATGCGCAGAAATTTTGTCATCAGCCGCAGAAAAACAAAAAACAAAATCCTCTGAACTGATAAAAAAAAATGTTGTTTTGTCACTGCAGGTCTTTATGTTGCAAACAAAACCAAACACACTGAGACGATCAAAATAAAGCAGAATAAAAGCACAGTTGGCTTGTTCAAGCCCCAGACAATTGGTTTTGATGCAGGATAAACATTTTATTCATTACCTCTACCAGCTGTTTCAGGTTAGTTTCAAAGTGTTTCTCACACTCTTCTCCTCTTATGTTGGATTGTTGCATTTGGAGCACCTCTGAGACTCAAATGCATGTTTTGTTTTGCAAATACTTAACTGAAAAAGGTCCACTTGGATGGGGTGATTTGACTTGATGTTGACAGTGCGACCAGCATCCATTTCAGACAGCTGAACACATGAGACAAGCTGGAAAGAGGTGGTCATGTTTGTATGCAAAGGGTTGATGCTCGCAGGTTTGCTGTTGGCCAACAGCCTGGCAGAAACAACAGACTAAATCTGCGTGTTCGCCAACAGAACTCCAGGTAGCAAGTTCACAATCAGCACAGCACACATGGCAAATTCTGTTAATTTTATAACATGTGATCTGAATACTGCATACATGCATGGGTCAGTTTGTTTTCTTTTTGTGAATTTGGTGTCTTGTTTTTAGGAGGGGCATATTTGCATTTATAACTATCTAGAAACAATAAATCTGAGTTCAGCCCATCCACATAAAGAAATACTGAAAAAGTAAATTTTTAAATAAAATAATCAGTATACTACTACCTTATAAAGATTTATGTTTGATAAAAATAAAAACATGTTTATTATGTGACTTGTGTTTTCCCTGCTTAACTTCTCATTGCCTGTATTCTCAAAAACATTATGTTAAGAAAAATCCTAAAAAAAATCATAAATTCCTTCTGTTTGTCTTCCAGCTTTAGGTGAGAGACATCAGGCTGGGAATGAAGTTTTCACAGCAAAATTATCATATGTTTTATTTTTGTTGCAGATCAAATATGTTTCCAGATCTATACGTTTTATTTCTTTGTTTCATTAAAATTGTTTTGCCTTTTTATTATGTTTTTCTAAAGTACTTTGTGGTTTTTTACCTGTAAAAAGAGCTATAAACACATTTCTTCTTCTGTCATTCCACAGATTCTTGTGTCTGAGCATGTGCAAAATGTATTCCCAAAGATTCGGTTTAAAATATTTTGTGGTCTTTGTTTTTGTTCGTATTTGGCTGTACAGATGGTACAACTATACATAATCCAGTCATGATCACATTTACAATAAGACAGAGAGGCAGGAAATGATGTAACTTGAAAAGATTTCTGCTTCTTTTGTGATATGGATTTTAAAATGATGTGCAAGACATTTCCGTGACTCTCAGGGCAAAGTTTCCATGTTCTTGTTTGGTCTTCTGTGAATGAAAATGGTGTTTTTGGTTCTTGTAGCATTTTTCTCATGATGGCAAAACAATGTAAAGAAAATTAAACTGTAGCCAGCTCCTAAATGCTATAAAAAACTGTTTTTAAAAAAGGTAAAATAACCTTCACATACTTTTTTTTAAAATTTTAGACTATTATTAGTAAAAAAACATTTGGTTAAAAATATATTATTAATGTATTACTTAAGTACATGAAGGGAGGTATTCTAAAAAATTCTAAAAACCAAGTCTTACTGAAATAATGTATGTTTTACAGTTCAAAGTTCTACAAGCAGACCATCCCCACAATTTATATGTAAGAAGACAAACCTATAATGGTTTCACTTTTCTGAGAAAATACTTTTCTTTTTATTGTTACATCAATTCCTTGTTTCCTGCTTTCTTCTAACAGCTTTTTCCCATGGTGGTTTCCCTTCAGATTCAGAGGATGTTTGGCAAATTCAAAGACTCAGGTTCTTTGAGATGGTGTGCACGTGTTCACTGCGGTGAGATCTAGTGTTTTCAACACAGATAACAGATCAAAGGTAATTTCAGAACACATCTCTAGAAACACGATTTCATAAACAAGCTTATAATATCATCTCATTTAAATACTGTGAATACAGACACCTATTAGTGGTGTTGCCACAGTAACTGCAGCCTTCTGTTTCTCAGAAAGTACACTTGATGACATGATCAATGAAACACAATAGTTTATCAAAAGCTCTGCTGCTTGACACCAGTATGGTAATGGTATGTTCACATAGATCCATGTAAGTTTTTATAAATTACCTTTTCATTGTGCTTTTCAATCTACACTACACCTTGACTATATGTATCCATTGAAAAAGATAGTCTCATGTAATTTTGCTTTTTGCGTTATTGTTCATGTACATAACCATAAGAAACACTGCAATTTAATTAAATTAGTTAAAAACAGTTTTTTTTAGGCTTTTTTAGCTTGATATCTGGCTATGAAATTATGTGTTTTAAATTAAGCATAGTCTAAAGACAAAGTTCTAAATTCCTGATGCTTCCAGACTAAGGTCACATACCATCTGCCACCATGCGATGATCTAAATGCAAGTTTTCGGCAAACTCGGCAGGTGCTTGCACTGCGGCATTTGTAATTGGGAGGCGGCAGTTGCATTTTAAGAAAATATATAAATTTCATGGTGACCTGACATTGGTTAGTGGCCACCCAGGCACACTTGGAGATCGTGCGGTGGCAGTCCAGAGACGGGTAGGCTGCAGCGCAATATTTGAATCTTTGACCCTCCTGCCACCATGCTGCCGTCCCACAGACACCATTTGAAATCATACAGTAGCAGCGTGGGCACTAGACGAGGGCTGTTAACATAGGCCAAGGGCCTGGCGTTGACCAGACAACAATCTGGCGATCCCAGCAACAGAGGGTACTGCATATAAATAAGAAGACGGCCTTGATGTTGCACAAAACTCATCATGGCGCTGTTAGAACCTCAGCAACTCCAAGACCTGCATCTTGACGAATTGCAGTTGATGCTGAGAAGAATACAAAGAAGACAAAAAAATTGTGCTTGCTGCACTACTGATAGAGCAACATTCACAAGATGGGCAAAGAAAAATAAGTTGTCGGGTGAGGCCATGGTTGCAGTGCATTGTTGCTTGGACAATATATAGACTGTCTATATACCCCTGGGTGGCTGGTGGCCGGCGAGATTTAGACAATCAGAGCTGCTGGCCACCAATCCAGCTGCCATCACATTGTAGCCGCCCAGTTTCATAATGACCTCATCCTTGCATGACTGACTGACGTCTGACTGCCGCTGTCTAAATTTATAACCATGCCAACGACTTTTTTAGCACCTAATCTTGAAGCTTCTGCCATAACCTTGCCATTGCGTGGTGCCAGTTGTATTTCTGTGGACCTCTCTCTGACCTCTAATCAGAAGATTGCAGGTTCTGCACACCCATGTGTCATAGTGACAGGATTGCATTTCTAATTAGAAATGGTTTGTAAAATGCATGTTTTTAATTTTTTTTTAATTTAACCACAGCTGTTGTGAAAGTATCTACTGTATGATTAGGATTGAAATTATTTGCCCTCTACTTTTTCTTTACATAGTCATATATATATAGTTGCACGGTGGCGCAGTGGTTAGTGCTTTTGCCTTACAGCAGGAAGGCCTCTTGTTCAAGTCCCGGCTGGGGGACCAGAAACAAAACATCAATGGGGACCTTTCTGTGTGGAGTTTGCATGTTCTCCCGTGTATGCGTGGGTTTTCTCGGGCTTCCTCCCACTATCCGAAATCCTGCTTCATATTTATTGGTTGCTCTAAATTGTCCATAGGTGTGAATGTGAGTGGGCATGGGTGTGTGTGATTGTGGCCCTGCGATAGATTGCAGACCTGTCCAGGGTGCCCCCTGCCTTTTCCCGCAAGTGGTCGGGATAGGCTCCAGCAGCCCCGTAACCCTGAAAGGGATAAAACGGATTAGATGAATGGATGATGATGAATGAATAGTCACAATATTTGTTTTCAGAATTGTCAGAGGTTTTCATAAACAATAAAAAACTATTTTTTATTCTTACCTTGGTAGAAGTCTATTTCTGGTTTGATTTATTTACAATATTATTGCCTTCCATTTGAGTTAAATGTGTTTTTCCTAAGTATTGCAAATGTTTTTTTAAGAAATTACAAAGTTGTAAATTATCTACTATAAAAGAACAAAAAAAATTTTTCATGAAAGGCTTCCTGCAATTTCAAAGAACCATCTGAAGTTAGTGTTTGGTCAGTTACAGAATGCTAGTTCATAGAGACTTGATCATTTGAAATGGCTCGTTAATCCTCTGGAGAGGCGGCTCTGACTCTGAACACAGACGCAGCTGCTCATCCGCGCTGTTGTGGTTGAATTCGAGGTGGAGGATGTGGTTAATGTTCAGATCACGGCTGCCTGTGCGGTTGAATCAATTATGCTTTGTCTGCAGCTGCAGTAATATGGCTTTATGTTACAACCTCAGCATTTGCCGCGAACTAACTAACAGAAAAAATTCACCACACAGTTCTAAAATGTAAACACTTATGATATTAATATGACAGCTGTATGAATAAAAACACATATATTCCTTAATGTAAAGCTCAAAGTTGCAGACTAATAAAAAATCTAATTCAACCCCACGATAGGCTTACAGTATAAAAAAAAGGATAAACAGCAGACTGAGATGGAGTCATTCCTTGATTTTTTTCTTTTTGTTTGTTTCATATAAAAACCAGTGACATGTTTTAAAAAAAACACTAAAGAGATTGTTTGCAACAATTCGTTGTTTTTTTTTTTATAAATAAAAACTCTTGCTCCTTCTTAAACACTCACAAAAAAATAAAAAGATAAGAATCATAATAACAGGTTTTACCCCTAAACTGTTTTTTCAGATTCACTGTTTACTGTGTAAGGTCCTTCAGTTCATCTAAAGTTAATCTTCTTGATCTTTGGATCCTTTGGCACTCTTGACAAAATGGAACGGAAAAGAGTCCAATTGCAAAAAAAAAAAAAAAAAAAGTATTTTTAATCATTTTTTTTCTAATTGCTAGATTTCCTAATTATTATGGATACAATTTTATGAACATCATCAATTTATTCACACGTCACTTCTAGATTGAGTGTTTTGACTGGCAGTTGATTGTGAAGTCTTTAAGTTTATTATGACCACAGAACCAAAAGTCCTGCCTTAAATCCTGTACTTCAGTGGGTCACTAACACTCACAGCAGTCCCTCTAGATCAGAGCTTTTTTAATCCCTGTCCATTTGAGCCAATGTTCTGCTCATTTCCATCCACCCTTGTCTTTGTTGCCTTTACTTGGTAAGATACACTGCACTACAACCAGGTACAATATTTTTTGCACAAGTCCTTAAAATACGGTATATAGTAAAATAGTTGTTAGTAAAATGTTTAAAATAAATACAGTCCAACACTGCTACACATTAGCGTATTTACGATAACTTTCAACCTTCTGAGTAACATGTAAAAAAACACAGTCCGATACCGCTATTGGACTGACATTTTGACTGAGCGCAGTGTCTCTTTCAACATAGCCTTGACATCAGTAAACACAACCAGAATTAATCCAAATGTAGGCACTCCGGAGGCGAACTGTCATTGAAAGAAAAGGCTTTAAAGAACGCCTTATATTACGGAAATGCCGTAATCAGTACCAGGTGGGGGCAGAAATATCTTAAAGTTGAGTTCTGAGATTAAACACCCCTATTTTTAGGATGTGGTTTGCTCCATTAAGCAGACCGCATGTCATTTAAAGTCATTCTCTGGTGTTTATTTATATGGTCCTAATTGTATACTGATACAACTTTGAGATAAATTTGACTTCAATTGCTCAAATGCAACCAATTACAAAGCTAGTTCAGCTCAATCCAGTTAACGATGCTTTCATCATTACCTTGTTTATGACCTGAGAAAATATCTGCTACAAAGTGGCCAACAACACAATGCACAACAGCAGTGATAAGGTATGCATGTACATATGTACGGTGTGAACGGCATGCATATGGTCTTCCTAGTCACCTATGGTTTGTTTTAGTGCAGAGCAGATGGTTTTACAAGGAAAATAATACGACTGCTGTGGTAACACGTTAAGGGAACTGTAATTAGGAGCCTGCCTGCGATCCCTAACCCAAGTAAAAGAAAAAACATGGCCAACAATCTACCAGCACAGGACACGGGAGCTCCTTTTGTGCAGACTGTCTACATAATTTTACTGATTTTAGATTGTTTTAACATTGTAAAGCACTTTGTGAGTCGCTCTCTGAGAAAAGTGATATATAAATAAAGATTTACTTACTTTACTTACTATAAAAGAATTTCAACTAACAAGTCACAACATTATGGACTGTATGAGAGTATCTGGAAGTTAAGATCTGAGCTCACAGAAATGAACCAGCTGATAGGAAATATGATGTCAGTGGCACTTTGTCAGTCCACTGACGTTTCACACCAACAACTTTCTACTCTTGGACACCTGCCAAATATTTCAATTTCTGCAACAGTCTCGTAGTTTGGCGCAACTGACACCACCGAGGGTGACAGCAATGTTGTACAGATACAATGCCCCTACAACGGCTTGGTGCCCGAAAAGCCACAAATCCAAGCTATCCAGAGGCAGTCACAACTCTTCAAACTCCAGGTACCAGTGAACACAGGACCCTGGTTCACCCCTTCTCACTGAACCCATCATAGGCGGAGGTGACATGCCCCAACAAGAGGATTTGTACAACTCAACTGAGCACTACAACCCCAGTAAACCTTACTCTCTCCTCTCTAACCACTACTCTTATCTGTCAGGAAAGGACCAACCACTCCACTTCTGTGCCAGCGAGGTCCACTTGGTCACTTGGACATGGCCGAGGCCGGCCTAGAGCTGCCGTTCCCCCGCAGCCGCTTCATCGCTAGGGCTGAGCACCAAGGTGAGACGCCGCTGGTTGGTACACGAGGCTGTGATCCGGCCCTCGAGCGAACCTCTTTGGCAATCACTCTCTCCCCATTCAAAGTCACAGATCTCCGCAGGGCCAGATACCAAGTCAACACTCCACCGGACATAAACAGGTAGAAGCGTCGCACTCGTTTCTTCCCCCTCTATTCCCGCACACAACGTTGACAGTTAGATATTCCATAACAAGAGACATTTGCTTTGCTAATGCCACCACCTGGTGCTATCATGGTGCTATCATGGAGTGAACAACCACAAAGACGGGAATCTGAACTCACTAAGAAAGACTTCCTCCTTCTTTTTGACATTTTGAAGAGCAATGACAAATCCAGTTGTACTGCTCTTTCAATGATTCTGAGTTTTATAAGTTAGCAGAATTATTACTTTGCCTCCCATACATTAAAGACTGACTAACTCCTAATTAACTTCAACTAAATGAAAAGAAAACAGAAAAACCTTAATGTTTGCAAATAAACATCAAGTGACCTCTATTAAACCTCACTGAGGTTCTCTGGGCTCCTCCTGCAAATCTACCCTCAGAGACTTTGGTGTAATGTTTGACCAATCTATGTCCTTTAGCAATTATACAAAATATTTGGTCAAAAACTGTTTTTATCACTTGAGAAATATTTCTAAGCAGAGAAAAATGATAACCAAAGCTGACCTGGAGATTGTAGTCCATGCTTTTATTTAATCTTGCTTAGATTATAGGAACCAGTAGAAGGGCTTATATTTTACCAGTTTTATCCTTTTACATTGGTTACCCATTCATTTTATAGAATTGGCTTTGAAATTTTAGTTTTGTTTTTTAGAGCTCTTAACGGCCAGGCCCGGATTTGATTCCCCATCTGCTTGTACCCTATGTCACTAGCCGCCCCCATCAGTCATCTGCTTTGAACCTACTTTCCCTAAGACTCGTTACAAAACTGGAGGTGACCTCACTTTCCAAGCAGTAGCCCCAAGATTGTGGAATACCCTGCCCTTATCCCTTCACCTGACTGGCAGTGTCAAGTCTTTTAAGAAACAGCTGAAGACGCTGGAGAGCTTTTAGTTAATAGTTCTGTACGGTGTTATATTTATTGTTTTAATCTGTTTTACCTAACCTTATTTATTTACTCTGTAAAGCACATTGTTATTTTATCTGTGAAAGTTGCTATTTAGAATAAAGTAACTACTACTAATTATAAGAAAGCTTGGAAAGACATGTTGGCCATCTCCTTATGTTAATGTGTGAAACTAATGCCAGACAGAAAAAGCATTGAAAGTGACCCTCTGTTCTACTCAATCCCAAGATGTGCATAATTTTAACAGTGGACAACGGAACTTGTTAATGAAGGAATAATAGAGTTTGTGTCATATGAGGTTGTTCCTTTAAGAGTACATTTTCCATTCTTAAAAATCCGGGAAAGGCCTAAGGTGTTTATGTCAAAAAATATATTATTATTTTTATTTATGTATATGTAGCAAAAAAGAAAATCATCTTCCCTGTGTTCTTTTTAGGAAATGTGACATTGTTACCTAAATGTTAAATATCAAAATATGTATAGTCTTGAATTCATTATGCTAATAATCAAGGCTCAATTGAGTTTTCTTGTCTTGAAATTTTAAACATAAATCCTCTTTAAAGTGTATTAAAACATGCAAATGGACCCAGACCTTCAGAGACCCAATAAGCTGTGTGGGTTATTTTTAAGGCACTTTATATTATCCAAATAAATTATTACAAACAATAATGAATGATGAATTAATCTTTTTGTGGTAAATAAAAATGCAAAAGAGGATTAGCAAAAAAAAGACTCAAATAAGTCTAGACTCATAAATTAAGAGCAATAAATAAAGTATGAACACAAGGCAATGCAGTACAAAATCGTAAAGATATATGTACTGGTCATTTTATTAGGTTCACCTTGCCAGTACCTGGTTGCACCCCTTTTGCCCTCAGAACCACCTTAATCCATCGTGGCATCGATTCAACAGGTACTGCAAATGTTCCTAAGAGAATTTATTCCATATTGACATGACAGCATCACACAGTTACTGCAGATTTGTTAGCTGTACATCCATGATGCCAATTTCTTGTTCCATCACATACCAAAAGTCTTCTATTGGGTTGAGATTTGATGACTGTGGAGATCATTTCAGGCAAGTGATCAGATTGTCATGTTCAAGAAACCAGTTTGAGATGATTACAGCTTTATGACATGACACATAATCTTGCTGGAAGTTTTTGATTATGGTCATTACATGGCAGCACAGTGGTGTAGGGATTAGCACTTTCATCTCACAACAAGAAGTTCCAGGTCTGAATCCCAGCTGGGATCTTTTTTAGTGACATTTGCATGTTCTCCCAGTGTGTATGTTGGCCTTCTCCAGGGACTCTGGCTTCTTCCCACATTGTAGGTCAATTGGTGCATTTGAGTTGTCCCTAGGTGTGAATGAGATTGGTAAACCAACCAGGATGTACCCTGTCTTCACCCAATAGTAGCTGGGATAGGCTCTGGCTACCCTTTGACTCCAAATTTGATTTAGTATGTTTACAAAAAGGATGAATGAATGTTTATCACACCGCAAAATATCTCTAGATCTGAGATTATATTATATTCACTACCACAGGGCTACATGGTGGTGAGATAGCTTATGTGCTAAAATAAAAAAAAATTAAAGTCCCATTAGTTGTGACACACCAAGGTGTTGAAAATTGTTGACCCACCCCCTGGGGGAGTGGTGACAGTTTGGAAGTTTAACCCCCCAATCCAACCCCTTAATACTGAGTGTCAAGCAGGTAGGCATTGGATCCAATTTTTAGAGTCTTTGGTATGGCTGAGCCATGGATTTGAGCTCATGATCTTCCAGTCTAAGGGCAGACATTACCACAAGGCCACGTTCTTTTCATGCATGCATGGGTTTTCTCCAAACATATGCTTAATTGGGGACTAAATTGTCCCTTAGGAATGAGTATGTGTGTGTCTGTTTGTGTGTGGATGTCATGCCTTGCTGAACTGTCCAGGGTGCACCTTGCCTTCTCTTTGCAGCGGCTGGGATTGGCTCCAGCAACCCTGTGAGCCCACATTGGTCTGCTGATCCCTTTTGCAAGAATTTGAAACACAAACACTCAAATATTTCCTCCCAGTTGACAATAGAAAAACTGTGAACAACTGTAAACAAAAAACTGAAAACAGATAGAATAGAAAAGAATGGAATAGAGTAGAATAGAACTTTGTTGTTCTCATTAAGGGGAAATTAATGTGTTGGCATTTATCTTTTAAAAACAACAAATAGATTATAAATAACATGAAAAATACAAGTAAAAATTAATAACAACAATGATTATTGTCCAGTGTCCACTAGGCGTTGTGGAACCTAACAGCTGACAGGAAGACAGATGTGAAAGCGCTTCTTCCTACAGCGAGGTGTTAAAGTCTCTGACAGAAGGAGCTCCTTAGTGAACCGGCAGTCTCATGCAGAGGATGATGATGAAGAGGATTGTCTATGATGGATTCCACTTTCACGAGCAAAGGATCATGTGCTGAACAAAATTCAGTAGCAGTTGGCAGAAGCAGATCTTTATCTAAATTGATACCTAATAATAATATTAAAATTTGTGAAAAAAATAATAAAAAATCCCAGTGTTTATGGCATTCCTAAATGTTATTAAGTTTATGTGCAGTTGTAATTTTCCAGGAACCTAGTTGTGTCACCTTGGCTTTATCTTGTAGGAATGAATTAGTGTTGTAAGTAAGCAAACTTTATGGTTCTCTGATAGTTTTACCTCACTAAGATGAAAATGTAGGTTTTTTCTAATGATAATGTTGGTTGTGTCTCTTCTTTGCACAAAGCAAAACTAACCCATAAGCTATGGTCACATCTGGCTCAGCAACGCAAGTCCAAGTAACCACTCCCAATGAAGTGAGGCACCTTGCACTCAAGCGGCCTCTTCTATTGAAAAGTCCATGTAGTTTTTAAGTTCGTTCTCAGGCTCTACGTGCAGATTGGGCGTTCATTAATTGAGTGCTGGAAATTCAACGAGTTGAACTTTCAACTGCTGGAACATAAAACATCTTAAATTTGACCACACAGGGACGGTAGTGGCAAATGGGTAGCGTCCTTTTCAAAACCCAGAAGTGCCAACCGTTGTGAACATCCCACTGTGCAAAGTTACGTTGTAAAGACATCGTTCCAATATCTTCATCAACATTGGGTGTCGGTCTGCTATGGAGGAAGAATTCTATGACAGGCGACGTGTTTTTTTTTTACGTTCGGCTAATGTTAAGAATCAAAAGTCCACATGACATTTTCACAAGGGCTAATTGTAGTTGAGATGTGATTGCGATGTTTTTTCTATCCATCTTCAAAGTCTGTGTCCGTCCCCTAAGGGTGCAGAACGTAAAAAAAAAAAAAATTCCTGAGCCATTCCCACAAAGTGCATATTGAAATCATTCATATATTGGAATAGAGGTGTGAAAGAAAAGCCTGGAGCAAGAAATGCACCGCTTTGACATTTCGCACCAACCCTCTTCCAAATGTGAGTACATGCGCTAGTATCAGGTAGCGACAGTTCAGTGTGAACACCATATGCTGAAAGCACCTTCAAGAACCTATATTCAGCTCGTTCTTGAACTTGCATCACTTGCTGAGTGTGCACGTAGCATGCTTGCAGAAAAAAATGAAATTTATTATTGAGAGGGGCTTCCTGTACTTCAGTACTGATTTGACCCACTGTGACACTTACTATTTTTTTTTCTTTTTCAAAAGACGATCCCAACAAAAAAAAGTGTATTTTATTTAACATTGAAGATTATATGTAATGTGTTCCCAAACACTCCTATTTGAACTGTATCTCTCATTCCCTCAGAGGCTTAATATTTTTTATCTGCCATTAACCAAAAAAGAACAGTAATTTATATAACGCATAGCCACAGAGGATAAGGCAACAAAATTGGTACCATTAAATAGGGTTTTCAGAGATGAAATTAGTTTTCATGCAATTATGAGTCTCCACTAATTCTTGACACACTGGCACCAAGCATGGGGGGAGGGGAGGGGAGGTGGGGGAGGGGTGCAGGGTTAAAATTCGCGCGAACACCCACACAAGCACACCTCCGCCTTCTTTCATGCACACCCACATGCATTTGAACACCCAACCGCAGGCATGATTGAGTGTTGTTAGTCTTGTTAGTACCTTGTCGTCACAGGAGAATGTAGTTAATTAAAAGTGCATGTGATGTTTATTAAGTTTGCTAGCAAGACATCCGCCCACACTTCCTCAAATCTTTCTCTTAACTTCATTAGTTGGAGCCAACGCTCACAGATTCAGAAACCCTCTGATTGCTTTCTCACCCTCCCAGCCTAACAGAAGTAGGGATTATTTTAAAAATAAAACCGCTTTCTTTTTTACTTCACAAAATGCAGAAACATGTTTGCATATTTGAATCGCGATCGGAGTGTTTTTGTGCGATCGGTAACGTCGACACATGTAAGTGTGAATGTCCTTTGATTGAGGATGTCAAAGGTGGTTGCCTACGCAGCAATTAAAGGTGCCAGGAGGGAGAGTACGTTTGAATATAATGTAATTGTGGTATCTGTGAAGGAGTTTTTAATAGAGGTGCAGAAACAGATGGCACGCATTCATTACAGCGTAAAAGCTTAACACATCTGATAGCATGTTTCTCTCTCTGTCGATCTTAAATCAAACGTTTTTCTTTTTTTCCAGCCCTTCTCAGACACAAAACTTTCACATGCAATGCGTTTGGATACAACCCACGACCTCTTAACCGCTTTCTGGGTCATGTTTTACTTTTTTTTTTTTTCCCCCTGCAAGGAAGCACATTAATCAGATAGTGTAGTATGCAGGGCCTTTATTCTGCAGAAAACACTCAAAACCCACTTCAACACCAGAACAGGGTTTAGTTCTAAATGTGCTCCCTGCTTTGGAAAGGGTATCATTCGCTCAGGGGAAGCTGTGTGGAAGCTCTTATGCACTTCAGAACTATAATACCTCACTCAAGGAATTGAAATATTAAAGCTGCTATCCTGTCATAAAGAAAAGTCCTGAAAAATACGAGATTTTATCCTTTCCCACCAGTCCACCCTCCCCTGTGTTCCAGTTTCTTTTTAGAAGAGATTGAAAAGTCTCTTAGAGTCTTCTGTCTCATTTCTACGCCTGTCACAGATCTCTACAGTGTATAAAAAAAACGTGCTAGGAAGAAGGGGTGGAAAGTGTGTATGGGGGGTGGGGGGTTGTAGATCAAACACTTTATAATATAGTCCAATGAAGCTGGGAACTCCAAACGCTATTACTTGCAATGATACGCTGCCAAATCACCATCAGAACCTCCCTGTCAGCTTTTCCCCAAAATCGACTTCATTTTTTAGACAAAAGAGGGTTTTGACAGTTGCAGGGTGTGGCTGAAAGAAAGGGGGGGGCTGCTAGGATGTTTAAAAGAGGCAGAATAAGAGAATGGAGGGGAGGACGTTAGAAAAAAAGGAGGAGATGAGACGTAATTGTCTCTATTCTAGACAGGGGAAAGATGAGGAGGGGGAGTAAAGGGAAGAAGATGGGGAGGAGAGGTATTAAAAGAACACCATGTGGCTTTAAAAGGTCATCCATGATATCTATGCAGTCAGGCTGTTATGGATACACTTTATCCACCAGCCTGAATGTTTTTCTACTTTTTTTTTAAGGTGGTGTTGTGGCACACTTTCTATATTTTGCGTTCACATATTTTCACCCTCCTGCTGTCTGTTTGAAACTGTCAACACAGCCCTGGAAAAGTGCTAATTCCTCACAGGATGGAGAGGACAAAAAGTGAAATGAGCATCTGCTTCAGAGGCAACAGCTCCCTTTGACCTGTCTGTACAACTCCCCTCTATCGGTCTTGTATCGCTGATACCGGAATCCATAAGTGGCTAACCTTATCCTAACCTCTGTTTAGCTTTTTTTTCTTCATCTGCCTCCCCCTCCTGTTCCAACAGCCTTTCAATCAGAAGACCCAGAGGATGTTTATCAGCAAGCTTTTTCTATTTTCTTATCTGCCTTTACTCTCCGCTTCCTGTTAAAATCTCCTATCGTGCCTTTTTCTGTTTTGTTCATACTCATCAGCAGTTCTCCATCCCTTTCATGATGCCCTTTTTCTAATTTGGATGAAAAAAGGTGCTATCATTGTGCAAATACATAGTCATTCCCCCTTGCTTAACTCATTTTTATTGCTTCCCACATCTTTCCACCCTTCTGTCCTCTTTGCCTTATCCGATCCCTCTTAAGTCCTTCGGTCCCACCTTCTTCTTCCTTTGCTTCATCGCGCCCAAAGCTTTCCTATCTGCACCTAACTTGAATCCCCACACTCCCTTCATCTTCAGTAACTTATATCACCCCTCCCAACTTTTTCCTTTTACCACCGAACCCTCTTGACTGTCCTCTGCTCTCCTCTCTCCTTTACTCTCAACCTTTCACATTTTGCTGCAATGCCGTCAGTGAAGCCGTTTGTAAAGATAAGCAGCCCCAGTGTGGAGCCATCAAATTTCTGACAAGATACAGCTCCATATGCTGAGGTGGGGCTCACCGCCAGGCACCCATTGAACCTGTCAGGGAGACACTGGCAGCTCAGGGCACAAGATGGCTACCAGGCAGACTGTGCGGGATTCACTGGGAGACTGAATCATCGTTTTCACACCAGAATTTTGGCCTTGTTCACCTCTAGAAGATAGTTTGGGATTTTTAATTAGACAATGCTTTAGTTACATGCATCCATACGGGAAGTTGAATCACACGGGTGCTGTGGATAGTTGGGTTGTCCGAGCCATTGAAAGATTATAGAAAGAAGTGGCTGCATCTGATGCTACGTTCCCACCAGGCATGTGGCATCATGGTGTTCACACTGGACATCCAGTGGCTTTTGCTGCTGTTTACTACCGATGTCCACCACCAACAGTTGGAAGAGGCTTGGCGCAAAATGTAGAAGCAATGTTAATTTCATGAATCTTGCTTCAGATTTTTACTTTCAAAGCTCTGTCCCGAAATATGAAAGACTTGGTGTCATGGAATTTCGTCCGGGCACAAAGTATAATTAATAGTTTCTCCTCTATGATTATTTATCAAAAGGCTGGCACTTCCGTGAATTAAAAGGGATGCCACCCACTCGTCAATAACAAATCGAAGTGCTTGATTAGTTGAAGCTGAACCTGGTTTAACTTTCAACATGCCTTCAATACATTCAATACATGTCGTAGACACCTATGTAGCTACGTGTGAATGCAAGAGTTTTGAACGCAGAAGCCCGAAACATGCGTTTACGCTCATGTAGATAGACTTTTATTTATTTCCATGGCGTACTTAAGGAAATGGAATTCCATGGAAATGGAAAGTACGATAGTCATTCGGTTGTAAGTGTATTGTCAAGTATTTGTGAAGTACCTATGACATATGAGTGATGCTTTTATCCAATGACCTTATGCAATACTAGTTGTTAGAAAGGTACTGGCTTCAAACTGACCGAACCCATTGATGCTATGTGCATAGGTGTACAGGTGATATGGTGGCGCCCGTAGGATACCCACACATACCATGCTGTGATTGTTTAATTTTCTCATTCAAACAACCAGATTGTGTGCAAACAGTGTACCCCTATCACTTGAACAGCACTCCCTGCACAGTCTGCAGGGTTGGAAAGGGGGTTGACAAAATGATAAATCCACGTGTCTCACCTACTTCACCTTTACCTACCCTTGTGTGAAGTTTTATGTTTGCTAAGACCTGTTGCACTACAGCTCACAAAGCAATCTACAACTTTGGTATTTAGTGCCAGCTACACACGTTTGCTCTTTTTTTTTTGCCTGCAGCCAGCGCGTGTCCACATGTCAGAGCAGTTGTGACCATAGACTTAAGCAGCTGCACATTTCCAATCACATACTCACTCAAATACACGACTGCCTCCTGCCTGATGGGTTGTGTTGGTCTTGCAGATGGGATTTTGGTTCTCACCAATTAGCAAAGCAAAAGAGAGAAATCCTAAGACACAAAGAGGCCAAAGTCACAAAGGGCTCTCGAGCAAAGATCATAAGCAATCAGCTCAGATCAAAGTGCCAACAAAGGCCAGATGACAGATGCGTTGTACAAACATCTGATCAGCCATCTCCTTTAACAAACTCTAGCTATTTTTCTCAAGGGCTCAGACTGCTTATGAGGAGGTGGTGAGCTAAGGTGTTGAGATAAAATCATGACTTGTTGGACTTCAAAAAAGTGATCTGAGAAATAGGGATATTCTGAACTATGGCTTCAATTTGCCCTCAAAGGAATCCAAAAACTAAAATTCTGATTTTTAATTTAAGGGCAGTAAAATGAAAAATGTGTATGTTTTGTTTTTATTAAAATATCTTGAAATAACTTTGATGGCAGACTAACAGAATTACAGGAATTAGACACAGATGTGGAAATGCGTCATCTCCTTCTTTCTCTTTCAGCTTTTCCCATCAGGGGTCGCCACAGCGAAACAACCTCTCCTTCGAGGATGAATCGCATGGTTAACTTGGCAATGTTTTTACGCCGGATTCCCTTCCTGACGCAACCCTCTCAATTTATCTGGGCTTGGGACAGAAGCAGAGAAGGTAATAGGGAGCAGCCTGGATTCGAACCCTGGTTTCACAGATGGAAGGCGCTGCAAACCAGCACAAGCTAAACTGGCTCCAGCAAATGCAGCATCTCATAATAATTTAAATATTTTAAAGTGTTTTGGAAATCCAGTAACCCTCTGACCCTGAACAGGAATATATCAGGTTCAGAAGATAGATGGATGGGTATTATGAATAATAGGAAAAATATATAAATTAGAGATAGGCCAGTGTAATTTTAATTAGGGCGATACTGATAAACGATATTTTTCCCTACAACTATGGCCGATCGCTGATATTTGCCGATACACAAAGTTAACACAAAGTTTATATTTCCTTTTTGTTCCTTTATTAGAATATGCAGAACTTTGCTTTTGCTATTCTGTCACATTGTATTTGACCTTTTTATCATACAGTAAGAGATCTCAAAGGAACAAGTATCGCTTTAAAACTTTCATATAAATATATCTGAAAACATTTAGACCATTCATTAACTATTGGACATAACTGTAAACCACAAGCTTCCCATGCCCATAGATCTATCAGGAACAACATGTATACCTATCAAAAATAAAATATTTCTGGAAACAGTTAATTATTGGCTATGACATAAGCTTCCCAGTGCCAGGGATCAATTGGGAATAAATATACATTTAAAAAATAAAGTCTATCTGAAAACAGTCAGACCAATATCGGTAGACTTTTTACTATTAGACCAACACCCATAAACTGAAATCATGCAAATATCGGCCAATACCTATAATGTCACCAATATATCGCCCATTCCCAATATGAGTACTTACACAGAAAGCCTAAGCCTATTTCTTACCAGTAATCTATTAAAAGTAAGCACAACCAAACAGACAAAAAAAACAAAACATAGGAGGAACCAGAGGGAAAACTTGAACAGAGTCTAAAAAGTGAGACTACCTGCACCAGCAGCACCTGCCTGATAACATTTAGTTGTAAAAATAGAGGTAAACCTCCGGGGGACACTCAGAGGCACTACTGCTGCTCTGCAGAAACTATGTCCTAGAAAACCACTCAAATGTTATGATTTTGGCTAGAAAAGGCACAATCACAATTAAAAGACCACCGGGATCACTTTTAAAATAGATAAAAAGACGATCGGAGTATGTTTTCTTGGATAAACTTAAAGGTCAACGCCACGTAATAATGTCATGCGCAGTTTCAAATTTTCCTTTCCCCATACTAGGAAAATATCAGAATATGTCTTTGGTGACTTCATTTATTTTTTACAAGTTGTTTAGTTTACTTGGCACAGACTCAGGCAGCTTTGCTCTCACATCTAGATTTAGGTCCAACACACTGGGAGCTAAAAAAAACAAAAAACATCCTGCTCCGTCGCAACTGCTTCATGTCACACATACACAACCACATGCGTGCAAAAGTATAGAAAAGCCTCTTCAAGCCAAACAAAACAAGCATCATCACTGTTTGCCAGAACAGGTTTGGGAATCAAATGCTCTAATGGCATTTTGTAACATCTTTAGTCATTCATTATTCTAGTCATGGACTGCGCAGAGAAAGATCTTTACTAGACCAAGCTTGCCAGTGATGCCATAAATAAACATTAATAACTCAGCAGTATTTTTGTGGAATATTTATGTGCTTTATTTTTTCACTGTTCACAGAGAGTCTGCCTCTCTTTCTTTAGCAAGCTGAACAAATTTAGCTGGTATTTTTTTAACATGACTTTGGCTTCAATGCACAAAAGACTCTTTAGCTGTTCTTTTATGCCAAATGGAAAAACATTCAGTTTATAGTTTGCATTTTTGATACAATATTTAGAAAGGAAACTACAACAGAATACAAGCATGCTTATATAAAAAAATACACTTTGACTACGTTCACAGTGCAGGCTGAAACGACCCAATTCCGTTTTTTTTCCGCCTATACCCTATCCGATACGTATCCGATCTTTTGAAATGCGACCTCCGTCTGAACAGCCAGGCCACATGTATTGGACCCGTACGTCATTAATACGCTACAAACGTCATAATTCTGCGTTGAAATAGGCGGGAACGAGAACATAAACATCAACCATGTCGGACGATGCTGCTGAGACCAGTCAGTGGAAGGGAAGCGAGGTCACAGATTTGATTAATATTTGGGGTGACAGCTCTATTCAGGCCAAACTCAAGGGCTCTTATCGCAACCCGACGTTTTTGAAAATGTTTCCAGCGAAATGGCCGGGCGTGGGTACAGACGATCCTGGCTCCAATGCAAGAGAAAAATATATAGCCTCCGAGCCAAATAGGAGGAGGTTACAGACTGGAACGAATGAAGTGGCCGTCAACGTATCACCTGTCCATTTTACGAAGAGCTGGACCGCATTTTGGGGGAGCGTTGTTGACATCCAACAACGAGTGATGTCGTTCACCGTTGAGTACTCTTCTGCGCATGCAGGTCACTTCTGGGTCATTTTACGGTCACACAGGAGATCACAAAAGTTTGCATTTAATTGGAAATGTGAACGGCCTTGCAAAAAAATCGAATTTTTTCAAAAAATCGGAATTGAGCATTAAGCCTTGCAGTGTGAACGTAGCCTTTGATGCAATACATTTTATAGATGCCTGGTGTAACCAACATAACCAACCAACCAACCAAAACCAAAGTTAAAGCCACTGTACTTTTCTCTAAAAATAAATTGATGACATATTGAGTGGGATTATGTAAATTTTGTTTTGCACCTCCTGCTACATCAAATCTCAAAACCAAAAAGATGCACTTGTACATTTCTTTAAATTCACAGCACAACTGTAGCCGTAAAGCGGCTAAAGAACAAACAATAACTATAACAAGCGACAGCTTCACCCATCACAGCCAGGCAGAGCAGCTGCTGTGTGCTAACAGGAAGCAGCTGGATACCATAGTAGATATGTGTTGTAAAACAAGTGGCTAAATGATCATCAAATGCATCACTTAAAGTGTCACATTATCTCTGTTCGCTGAAGCATCTGCGGAACGGTTCCGATCAGTGGCGGTGTATTTAAATGGACGGGGCTCAGGGTATGGTGCCGTTTTTTATGCAGCAATGCAAAAGAAGAGTTATTCTGCAATTTCATTATCTAACAAAAAAGTGTAGATTAGTTGTGTCTTTTGCATTTTAGCTATTCTGTTTTTTTCTTTTTAATAAAAATATATCAGCCTCTTTACCAAACAATGCAACCATAAAAAAGTTGTTTAAGATGCCGTTGACATAAATGCAACTTTTAGAATTTAAGCACAGTTGCGTTGGCGTAGTGGGGTTTATTATTGCTGACAGAAAAGAGCTGTTTGTTCATACGTGATAAAGACTCATTTTCTTGTGCGCTCTTCTAAATTCGATAAATAGGGATGCAGTTCTGTGACATTGGCGTCTCATTTTCTCTGTTATTTATTGGAAATATGTTATAATTTTAATGACTCTTTTGTAACATTCTTTTACGTCTCGATAACCCTGTTTCTATATTTATGACAGCCTTGAATGTCATGTCTTTTGCTCAGAAAATTAAGGCATCATTTGACTCAAGTGGAATTTTTTTAAAATTCACTAAGCAGCAGGAAAGCCAAAAGTCCTAAAGTTAATTACTATGATGATTACAGAGTAAAAAGTAAAAAGTTAAAGAAAAAAATATCTGATTCTTATAATAATATTGAATTAAGTTTAAACAGAATGTAAAAAAAATGCTTTTGAAAAAAGCAGTGGGGTGGGGTGATCAAATGGGTCCATATCTCAGTTTTCCTGCATTTAAATACATTTTTTTCTACCAAATGGGAGCAAAATAAATAATAAAAGTTGCATATTTTTCTTTCCAGAAAATACTTTGTTGTATTTATTCTTGAATCATTTTTTCCTCTCCTGCCACGTCTATAGATTACTAAAACCACATCCATGACACACAGCCAGAACGTACATTTTGCGCATATTGCACGGATGAAAATAGGTCAATTCTTATATATATGCAAAAAAAGTGGGAAAGATTGTGCTATTTTACGTAAAATTTTCTCAGATTTCTCACGACTGGTAAAACCACAGACAAAGTACGAATAAACCACGCAAAAACACGTAAATCTACGTAAAAGCCAAATCTGGCCCAAAATGTATCACATAATTGTAACATAATATATGCGTCGTTTATGCGTTAAAAAAGTTACGCAATGCTGGTACAAGCGTGAAAGGTCCAATAGACATACGTGGAACTGTAGTTAAAATTCACAAATTTGGGTATACATCTTGCATAAATTACACACAGTTAAGTATGCTGCATATTTTTCAACCAGCCAAAAACTTTGAACAGATCAAAAAAGAATTTACGTAAAGACCTGTCGGCCAAACCTACAACGGACATTGACTGATGACAAACGCAAAAAAAAACACTTATGAATTACATCTATCACACATGTATCACAAAGGAAAAAAATGTCATACGTGTAAAATGTATGTGCTGGCTGTTTCACACGGCCTTGACCAATGTTGTTTGATTTTACTAAGATTAGAATTGGAGAAAATCAAAATTTTTGCAGAGTTATTATGACTGGGTTTTACTCCGTTACCGATTTCTTTCTAAAAATGTATAACACCCACTTAAAAAAAATAATAAACAACAACTTATTATTTAATAATTCAAGCACAAAAACATTACAATATGAACTCGTGTTTATTTTTTAAGGAAAGATGGATTCTTTAACATAGGAGTCAATGGAAATTGTTCTCTTTTGAAACTGCCACATACCTCTGGCTTTACTTTAGTGTGCGCAAGATGTACATGATGGCTGTGTGACACGGCCTTAAAAACTGGCCAAAAAGTGTATTTGTGCCATAACTGCCAATCTAGCCTGCAGAAAGATTTTTAGAATGAAGAAAACATCTTTTTCCGTCTGTTCAAAGCCCATAAACAAGGAAAAAGATTCTACTGGGAGTTGTTAAACCTTTGAATTAGATTTTGTCGCTCATGCTTTTGGTTTTGTCTCCCATTTTATTCCACGAACTATCATTTCCGAGGTTTTCTTACAAACGTGTATGGTGTGCACGCGGTACATGGTGTGTTTATATAGTGCCATGCAGTAATCTTTTATGTCAAAGGGAATGCCCCGCCAGAATAAATCTCCCAAAGGCATATAAAGTGTGTCTGACTTAAGAAAATAAACTGCATGTGTGATTAGTTTATGTTTGAAGTAGGGTTGACCTAATGGTTGTGACTTCAGATGACTCTGAACCCAAAGAGGAGGACCACAGAGAATCCACTTAAAAGGAGAATAAATGGGATATTTCTTCAGTCATTACTGCTCTGTTGTATTTCTCCTTGATTCCTAAAGAGGCTTGTGTGTTTATCCATCTTTCATGCTTCTTGCGTAGTTTTCATCAGTGGAATGGGTTCAGTCTAAGTCCTCTGTGCCCCCGTGATCCCCCTCCCTAAAAATAAAGCAGCTTTATCATCCACTACCTGCATCCCTCCATCAAGCAATCTCCTCTCTTTGCCAGGGGGAGAAGTGTACGTGTACTTACATTTATGTAAGTTGTGTGTTAGTTTTTGCTTTGGTGTGTATGTAGCGAAAAACAACTCATCTCCTTACTCATCTCCTGCCGGAACAAATGCTTCCTGAGTGAATTTTGCTTTTGGAGACACAATCTCCCGGTCCAACAATAGCGCTTCCTTTTTTAAGACGCCATCCACACTGAGCCCACAATTCTTAGAGAACGAAAATATTTGCGCCAGAACTTCTACTTGTCCTAGTTAAGAAGACATGATGTTCATTGCTCCTCAACATGTCTAAGAGTAAAACACAAAACAACCCCACCGGTGTCATGTTAAGAATGACATTAGCTGGGCAGTGGAGTAGAAGGAGGGCAAGAAATGCCAGGCATCTGTGCGAGTGTGGGTCTGATGGTGGGGGGTAGAGATGTTAATGGGTGAGTGATTTTTCTCCCTTCCTGTCTTGAACTACAGTGGAGCATATGTTTTCTGCTTGTGGGTGTGCATTTCTATTATGTCTGTTTGTGTAAATGGAAACTGAATTCTTTTTGCTTTTACTGACATAGAAATTGTTCTACAATAAAGTACAAATATTTATCCCATTTAAAAGATGAATATAGTTGATTTTAAAGGACATCATGTCACGGCAGAAATGTTTAACTCACAAAATTTTAAAAATATATACGATTGAAGAAACATTTTCTGAAATATTTTTTCCCATATTGTGCAAAAAATTTGAAAATTGACAAATTTCACTCTTTGCCACAACATCCCCCTATAGCTATCCCATAATAATTTTAAAATTTCCTTTGGATATCCCTGGAACGTGTATTTTAACTTTCTGAGCCTCACAAGAGGTTTAGGCCCATACATTTTTTGATGGTTTCACCTACTGTGATGTCATCATATTTGGGGGATGGGGTTAACCAATGCTGAAAATTCATTTTAATCAGTAGCTGTGTTTACATGGACAAAAGTAATCGGAAAGAATGCCTGATCAGAAGAAAAATACTTCACGTAAACACGCCGTTCGGAATAGTCTGCCCCGATCAGACTCGTTCAGATCAAAATTTCTTTCCGATCGAGATAGGTGGGTTATGCTGACTGTTGATCCGATCGTGGTGCATGTAAACAGTTCATTCCAATCATGTGTCACTACTGCTCTGGTTTAACGTCATGCATAGACGGATTTTTCGCTCCAGAGAAAGCTTTGGAGCTCAAACAGGACGCCCGGTGTGAAGCGTGGAGGCCTCTGAGCTCCGCCCTCGCCCCGCCGACTCCTTGCCTCTCCCTTCCTATCTTCTCCGACACCCCTCACGAGGGGGGCGCCAGGGAGGAGCGCTTCGTGCCCCCTGACGTCCAGACCCTGCACTGTCCGGGTGCCGGTGGACAGAGCGAACCGTGTCTCGGACCAGAGCAGCCGCACTCATAGTTTTGTGTTTGAGGGGAGGGGAGGATGCTTTGTTACGTGTGGGGGGCTTCGGACTGCCATGCGTCCCTCAGCTCTATGTGAACGAGCAACCGAATTCAGGAGAACCATGTCTCATGTCTCCGGGCAGAGCTCGGGCCGCCAGCTCACACAGCAGCTTTGGGGCGGTGCGTGAGCTTTTCAAAGCAAAATGCCGCCAAGTCCTTAGAAACCGTTCAAGCAATCACAAGGATTTGTGTTTCCGGTTGTGTCCCGACAAAATAAAGGCTGATGTTATTCCCACATATTTACGTGCGGCCAGCATTTCCCGCATGGATTTTATGTTCATCCAAAGCTAAATGTTGTTGTTAGCGCATGTTAGCCTTCACGTAACTCTTCTTCTAGCTTCATTCTGCCACAAAAAAGCACTGAGCATACAGATTAAAAAAATAAAAGGATGAGCGAACAGGCGCTTCATTGTAACCATGACAATAATAAAAGCACGTTCATCTCGTATATTACGGAGCTGCTAAATAGATGTATGAAGTCGCTCGGTTTGTTTACATCGGGACTCATTTCCACTTTTGGTATTTTCAACACTACTGCGCATGCCCAAATATTTTATTCCAACCGAAAGTGAGACCCATGTGAACGTTTTTTTCCAATCGGAAAAAGTTTTTCTGGGCCCATTTACACGGTCGAATTCTAATCCGACCATTGATCCGATCAAGATATTTTGCACATGTAACCGCGGCTAGTGTGCGCACAGTAAGAAAGAAGAATAGCGAAAATAATGTGGTCCTTGCAGTCCAGGACAGCTGCAGGATATAATGATAACTTTGAAGCAATACAACAACTCCCATAGCAGTGTGTCTTTTGTTGTACTACAACACTATACGTAAGGCTGTCATCACACAAAATAGGATTTTTGAAAGAAGAAACTTTTTTCTGATTCTGAATGTCTGTACTCGGTTATTGTGGGAGAGGGTAGAGTGATTATGGCTGCCACTGACAAAGAGGCAGATTACAACCTAACACACTCATGGCAGAGGCCAATCACTGAAAAAGGAAAATCCAAAGAGCTTTAAACGGGATGGAATCCTAACAAACATCACAGAACTTACAAAGTTCTGCTTAAACAGACACAGGATGCATGACAGCTCAGTTTGTGGGCTTCCCGGATCCTCAGAACTGAACTGACATTCAAAATCAGCTACAGATCAGCCGACCACTTTGATTGGCTCACACCTGTTACTTACAGACCTGAACCTTTCTCCTTTTTCCACAGTAAGTGACAGCAAAGTGATCCAAGCGCCATGCCATCAATTTAGCAGCTAAAAAGGTCAAAATGAAACAGACTTTTGAATTCTGAACTACACATGTGAACTTTTTCTCAGTGAACCTGTCATCTGTAATTCATTCATCTTTTTTGTTGTTGTACCTATTCTGCTTTTGCTCTTCTACAGTCTGGGCTTTATATATTGGTCTTTTTTGTATCCGTGTTTAATGTTTGTGTGTTTCCAGTCACATCTCAGACTGACAGATCAAAAGCAGGCCTGGAGCTAAAGTTTGAGTTCAGAAGTTCATTCAGGAGCTAGGATGCTTTGGCGTACACTGATGAAGACTTCAAGCTTAAAAATGCATTTACAAACTAGACCCAACCATGATACCACTTACACCTATTGTTTTGAAGTTATGACATCCGTTTTTAATGGAATGATTTGTGATTCAAGTGTCCATGAGAACTGGACCACAATGACAAGTTCGTCGTGAAGTTTGTCAGCGAATCCATCCATTAAGCACCACTTATGGCCATGAGCTGTAAGTCATGAAAGCTAGATAAGATCATAGATGGGGGTGCTACTAATGAGCTTTCTTGGCAAGCAGGCTCTGGTCTTTCTAAGAGATGAGGATCAAACACCCCAATTTAAGGTGCCAAAGTGAGTTTAAGACTCACTCTGATCATCTTTTGATCTATTTTCAAATCGTTTCCAGTGGTCTTATTTACGATTATGCTGCTTTTAGTCAAAAAACAAAACACCTGCCATTTTCTAAGATGTAGTTTTAGTCGAGAGGCAGTGGCTCATCAGAACTTTGCCTCCGAGTTGTGGATGTGACCGTTGGCGCAAATCAACCCTAGCCCTATTTTACAGACTCTGCTGCTAGCTTACAGCCCCTGACAACCCAAACCTAACATTAACAGTACAACAAAAATGGATAGCGATGTTGGCGTATGTACATTGATCTGGTTGTGTAAAAAGGGGCAAACATGTACAAATCCCGCATGTGATTATTTCCCCAGGTATAATAAGGCAATAAGGTTGAGGACATACTCACCTGAGTGTGTGGAGGCCTGAGGCCAGGCCAGGGGGAGCCTGGGACCCCATGTTGCGAGGAGTGTGTCTCAACTCTGCCTTTCTTCTGGATGGTGGGTTCCGACAGTTTTTTTCTTTTCTAACCCACTATATGAGATACACACACTGTAATGAACTGGCTTTTCAGCCGGACACATGTCTTACATGACACCACTGTGTGGACAACATACTAAATATGACTACATACATTTTAACCCGTGAAATCTGTCCCACTCCCCCATGAAAATGTCCCTGCACTGCTGTGTTCACGGCCTAACATCAACATTGTACATCCCTTCATATAGATAGGAGGACCTGTTAAGGTAGGACATTTAGACGGTTATAACATTTTGCTGAGGGTTGGAAAATCATACGAGGTAGGATAGATTGGTAGGTGTTAAGGTTTTAGTTCCATTTCAGTCATACTCAGTTCAATTCAGTTCAATTTTATTTACATAGCCCAATATTACAACAATAGTTGTCTCAATGGGCTTCATACTGGTAATTAATAAGAATTCATTCATAAAACACAATAGGTTATTGCTAAACTAAGCTAAACCGACTAAGCTAAATTGGGCATCACTGCCCCTAGATCCTTCTTCTCGGTAAGGAAATACTCCTAAAATAAATAAATAAATAATGTCCGTAAAAACAAATGAACTGGCTTTTAAACATCCTGTTGATATTTACTGCTGTTTCTCACAGCTTGAGTTTGAATGCTCAGTGTCCTCTTGTTATTTAATGTAAAGGGTTTTGATGTCTTCTAGCGGCATAAGCTACATCTTTGAAGTGTTAGATGGTAGGGGGCCCACGGTTTGGAGGGACTAGCCATCCTGTGGACTTGGCATGGTCTTGCTGCCATGGAGCTGGCTAAAACGCTCCACGGGTCACACCTTGTTTCTTCTCGTCAGTGTTAGCAGATAACATCATGTAATATACGGCTCCCCATGCTATAACTCAATGGCCTAGGGGTTTTGGCACGACTTTAGTGTGTGCAGCAGTACAAGAGCCTCTGTCCTAATTGAATTATCGGAGTGCAAAAACAGGCATCACACAGGAATCCCGTCCGACTCCTCTCTCAGCGCCCAGCCGGCTGACTACTGCAGGCAGGCAGGTGGTCTTTCAGAGAAAGACAGACGCAGTGTGTGTGGATTGTTGAAGGTCTGTGTGCAGGCATTTGAGCTTTTTTTCTTTTGTATGCGTATGTGTGTGCGTGCACATCAAGGAGCTCCAAAGGATCCAGGGTAATTTCGGTGTCAGAGGAAAGTGTGATTGAGCAAGAAGCCTTTCAGCAGTGGGTCAAAGTAGCCACAGGCTGGAAGACTAGAGCAGATAAAAGGCAGAAGTCTTATTTGTCCCCTTGTTTTTTCTCCTTATTCTGACTTTTACTCCCTTTATAGTTAGCATTATTTATTTTCTCTAATCTAACCGGAAACCCGTATTTTACCGTTTTTAGCCTATTTTTTACAATACGTAATTTAACCATAAATTATTTTGTGAAGGTTTTAGCAAATCAGATTGCTTTACTGTGAGGATCTGATCCTCTGGAAATAATCCTGCAGGAATTTGTGCATGTGTGTGTGTGTCTGGGTGTGGGTGCATGCATGTGTGTGTGATTTATTGACCATCTGGCATAGACAGACCTGACGATGAATACAATCGCAACAGATTAGAATGAGGTGGAAGGGAAAGCTCCTTTTCTCTCCTTCATTTAACTCTGCCTTTCTTGCCTCCCTTGCTTCATTAAACCTGCTCCACTTCTTTACTTTGAATCCAAAAGCATGTGTGTGTGTGTGTGTTTATGCCTGGTATTTCTCAGGTCATGAGGAACTCTGTGTTTTTGCGTCGCCATGTCATAGATAGTGTATGTAAAAAATACATAAAGTAGGTCATTGGAGAGGGCCAGGATTTCATTCAAAATTATTTCCTTTGTTATTTTTGCAATGCTTAAAGAAGCTTGTATTGATGATTTCTTAATCTTTGTAAACAGTTATACTAATATTTTTAGTGGTGGGAGGGGGGGCAGCTGCCCCCTTGATTCTCCTGTAGCACCGCCCCTGGAAAAAAGTAAAAAAACTCATGCAAGAAGGAGCGCTACCGCAGGTCATGCCATTCCTCCCCACAGCCATCAGACTGTACAACACGGTGCTGCAGTGATACACCATGTAGGCACGCTGTGGTCCTTTTTCATTCATTCATTCGTTTATTAGATTCTTATTGTCGCAGTTGTTGTTTCTCAGTTGTTTTTTTGTTCTTATAACGGCTGTTTTTTTGGTGTGTACTTTACCTGTTCACTTATTTTTATCTATCCATCCATCCATCCATCCATCTATCTAATTTAACTTAAATACTGCACAGTTAAACCGAAAAACTTTAGGTCACTTTATTACTGGTCACTTTACTTTACTTGGTCACTTTACACTACTTGCTGTATGTCACTTTGCTGTTTTTCGGATGTCTTTTGTCTGTGCTGCCTATAACAAAAGGAATTTCCCCATCGTGGGATTTATAAAGTATTTTATTTTATTCTATTCTATTTCAGAAAAAAGTGTTTTATCTTCTGTCTTGCAAGAAAAATGATCAAGAAAGTTTTACAATGGCAAAATAATATAAGTTTAAAGAACCACTCCAAAGAAACTCATGTTTTTGTTGTTTTTAACATGTTCTTGTAGCGTTTTTCTGATGATGGAGGACGTATATAAAGAAAATTGCATTTCTGAGTTTTCCTTTATTATAATCGCTGCCAATTAGGAGCAGACAAAAAATGCAGTTGGAAAAAGCTACAGCCAGTGGGACCTAAAGCCTGCTCCTCTCAATTCCAATGCATGTGCTTGCAGACAAATAGATTCAAGTGAATCTTAATTTTTCATCATCTGTACAGCTAGATAGCTTCAACATTTTGCACCTGTAATGTTAGGTTGGGGGTGTGAGGGGCTGTAAACTAGTGGGGGAGCGTGTAAAGAAATGAATGATGGGAAACAGGAGCAGGCTTACTCTGCAACAACAGTCCTGCCCACAACTGAGATACAAGTTTCAAATGAACTGCTGCTCCGATTTTGGGTTAAAAACTACATCATCATAATGAAAAGAGGACAGGGAATGCTTTAACAAAAGATCAAAAGGCAATCTGAGTGGGACATTATATACAAATGTGCTGGTCACCAAAAGTGTTTTTGCAGTGTGACAAGAGAAGACATAAGATAAACATGTGCTATGATGGCCACCAAAGTTCTAGGCAGAGGTTACAAAGATTCACTCTAGTGTTCCTGCTGTATGTGACATCACAACAAAACTGCTGAACATGCATCCCCGCCTGGATCAGCTAAGAGTCCGCAATCATCGTAAAGAGTGTGAACTACCCAATGTCAAAAAGGCTAATGGGTGAAAAACGGCGTCACTTAAGGCTGAAGAGCAAACAGCCGAGAGGGGAAGAGGGAGCGCATGAAGGAAAAGAGAGGGAAAAAGGACAGGAAGAGTTTGGATTCCCCTCATCTCCTCGACTCCACTCTGCCTGGCAGTCATTCAGCACGAGTGGCTCTGACCCCTCTTTCTGGAACCCAGCATGACTGAGTGTTTGTGTGCATTTGTGGGTGGATAAATCCTCGTGTGGCTCCATTAGTTCATGTGTGTCTGGATTTGTTTAAACTGGGCTCTGCGTGAACGAAGCAGGAGTCACCCAGACCCTGATTTTTGGGCAGATTCCCTCATATGTTCACAGCTGCACTGTGACGTAGTCACTGCAGAGCTGCTGTTGTTTTTCTTTTTTTTTCTTTTTGAGGGGGCGGGCCATGAGGACAGAATGTGTCTCTACTACAGACTGATCCCCCTTGTGAAATTGTGTCTTTAGCAGATGAGGCAAACATGAAAAGCGCTGGATGCTGACCTTGAGAAAAGTCATACTGAGATGAGGGATGTTTTTTTTCCCAGGAATCCTTATCATTTCATGCTTTTTTTACACTGAAGAACAAATTATTCTGTAGCATTAAATATTTCATGGTTATTAGTCCCTTTTCTGATATTTATGTGCCTTTTTTGTTGTTTTGTTTACTATTAGTACAGGGTCACCACAATTGAGCTTGCTGCAGATTAGAATCATGAAATAATAATGGAACCTGTCTTCCTAACACTCCAACAAATGCAAATTAGCTTCCTATCTGTCTGAGGTGGCAGATTTAGGAAACAAGCATGACGATTTCCTCAGAAGGGGGACATTTCTGTCATCAGATTATGATGATGATGTAAGAAAAATCGTTTTAAAAATCAACGGAGAATGGAAGAATTACCCAATGCTATTTTAGAAATATGGACCAAAGCCAATAAATCATGTAAAAATTGGGTGATAATTGTATTTTAATAAAGTAGTTTTGACAAATTAGATAAATTTTTGCAAAATAATTTCATCCTAAGCAGAATAGCTTTTCAAGAAGCTTATTTTTTTTTCAAGATGTAAATGAACTTTAAAAAAAAAAAAACAGGCCAGTCTTGCAGAATTAATCTATTTATAACGATAAAACCTGGCATTTTCTGCCAGGCATTATTAGGATTTAAAGGGCCTATATCATGCTATTCTTAAGCTTTTCAGAGTAAACTATATTCAAATATAATCATAATATATTACTTTCGGCACACTAAATCCCTAATCACATTTTTAATGAAATATTTTCGCAGTTCATTTTCCAACCTGGAAATAAGACGACTTGATCTCTGAGACACCGCCTTTCATTCCACGTGGGAGCCGCCCATTTCATGACCTCAACCTAGAGTTGACCTTGGCAGCGTGTCTGCGTTTCGCACACGAACACAAACAACATCTAAACTTTTGCAAAGATGTGGATATTTTGCATATAAAATGAAAGCGTTTTAGCCAATCATCGCTAGCTCTGCAGAGAAAGTGGGTGTGTTAGCCTGGGAGAGATGCTGGAAGGAGATGTTCTCACTTTGTGATGTCACAATGTGAGAACCCGCTTATTTTCATGGATTGGAAGAGGCTGGTGCTCAGAGAACAAGTTTTTAGAGGAATACTTTGAGATGTTTGAATGAAGCAAAATATCACTTTGGGTTGTTTTTTTCATGAGGAATTAACATTATAATACACTTGAAAGCTCACAAATTTGATCTTGCATGACATAGGTTCTTTAAAAATGCATAAAATGGGTGAATTAAGGTTATAGAATAGAAGACAGATTCATTTAGTATATTTTCTACTATTTCTTGGTTCCTAAAACATCTTTTTAATCTAGCAATAAGGTTGCCTCATTTTGCTGAAAATCTTATGAATGAATAAAGTGTTGTCTCCAATATTCCATTTTAAACCGGTAACACATCTCAAAAAAGCATTACAGAATGAAAGCAGCAATTTTTTGCAAGACATTTGATTTCAAAGTTTAAGGAAATATAAAACGGAATAATGTATTTCCAAGCAACTGTTCTAGTTGTGTAAACACGCCTGGTGAGATGCATTAAAAAAAAAGTTTTCCTGAGAAGTGAGTGTAATATTGGAGCACTGAGGCAGTGGAACAGCCTTGATTGCACAAAACAAACCATTTCATTTTAAAATAATTACTTTGTGAAAGAGAAAACTGACATTGTCAACCTACTTTTTTTGAAATTATGCACCAAAAGTCTATTGATGTCAATCCCCTCAGCCCTTCAAAAATGATGGAGAATTCATTTAGCTGCAAAAATTCATGGTCAGAGTAAACCTTGACCATGAAACATTTATCTTTGTCATCTATTGAGGTGATGCTCTCTGTGGCAAAAACCTTTCTGAAGCCCAAAATAATAAGAAGCTTCTTCAAGCCATTGTCAAGAAACCTTGAAGAACACAGTTTACAGCAATGCAAAATACAAGAATTGCCATTAAATGAGATGAGTGAGTGCTGCTTAAGAGAATAAAAAGATCAAATTAAAAATTATAAATGTTTATGTACATTTTTTTGCTACTTGAGCTAAGCTATGAGTTTGCAAACGAAATAGATAAATGGTTTTATGACTGATTGTTAGTTGTTAACTGTTTTGGTTTAACCTCTTGTGCTATTTCAGATGCCTTTGACCAAGATCCCGATCTCAATTCATGATGTTACCATAGTGACCTTACTTAAAAATATATATTAAGTTCTGAAAAATGCATATTTTGACATCTAAAAAGCGGCACCACCTTTAAAGCCTTAAACTTTGACATATAATTTGCCGTTTTTACATTAAACATAAAAAGTAAAATAAAAAACTAAATTGAATTGGTTAGTTAAAAAGGGGCCCAAGTCCACAATTTTTCAAAATAGAGATATTATACGTTCCATGGTCTTCAAGGGAAAAGCTATCTGATTATGTGCAAAAAAGTCCCAAGTTCGTTGTAATGTATTGACTATGCTTGACATTTAAAATGCAGTAACCCTTGTGCTATCCTAGGAACTTTAACATTGGGAGTTGTGTCATCTAGACCCACTAGACAGTGCTTTGAACCTTTTTTCTTCAATGATTTGTGATCTTCACTGGTGTCCATGGATTACATGAAATCTTTCCACCTTTATCCACCTTTGTCATGGTAGGAATAACACGTCAATGTAAGGGTGGGGTCATCTAAGGCCGCATTTACACTGCAGGTTTTGATGCCCAAATCCGATCTTCTGACTATATCCGATTTTTTTGATGACCCGCTTACATCATCTTTTACAAGTGACCCGTATCCTATTTTTGCATTTACACTATACAATGCTGAAACTATCAAACGTGGACGTTCTGAGGACTACGTAACGTAGCAGCATTTCCGCCTTCCGCGGACCTGAGCACTGACCGCACAGATTTTATTACTGTTATATCATAACAGTAATAAAATCACATTTAGAAGATGCGTGTTTGTCCAATGGCAAACGTTTAGCATGGTGAAACACCCCCCCTTTTTGTTGTGTTTCTTTTGTGTAACTGCGGTTGTCATGGAGGCAACGCAGCGACGTAAGGAGGCGTTGCCGTGGGCAGTCCTGAGGGGATGCACGGGGGAGGAAAAAGAAGGGCTGTTCGGCCGGCTTATGTGCTCTCTCTGAGTTTTGAATGAGGAAGTGTTTGCAGACTTTGTGCTGTACTAACAGTTTGATCCAAGCAAAGAAATAAACGGCTTCTAGCCTGTTCCAGAGCAACGGTGTCCCGCTTCATTAGTTACCGTTTGCATCCAGACCGGGACCGGACCGGAAATAACAGCGGTTTCCAACAACTGTCTGAAGCCTGAGGCTGAAAGGTAACACGCTCACGGGGCTCCAGCTGTCCCAGAGCAGAAAAATCAGCGCACAAAAGCACCTTGATAAGTCATGTGATCTCAGTTGGTGGTGTCCTGAGTTGAAGTCACTGACGTACGACTCACATTTACTGGGGAATATCCGATTTGTCTGCTTACATGGCACACGCAAATGCACGTATCGGATTCGTATCCGATTTATTTCCACATATGAATGAGGCCTGTATCTGATCTGAGGAAATCGGAATCCATGCGCTTTTGTCCTGCTAACACGTTCACTGGTCATATCCGATCTGTGCCACATGAGAGGAATTGGAAATCGGAATTGGGTCACTTGAACCATGCAGTGTAATTGCGGCCTAAGATAGCAAAAGGGTTAAGTGCAAAATTCCTTGACTTGGGCCTCTCTTGCATGGGTTTTGCTTTATTTATCCCATAGATGGCAGCACATAGTTATCCAATTTGACAGCGCCCCTGTTTATTTCAAGAAGGACCCAAGTCCAGACACTTCAGTTTGCTAGTCCTCTGAAATTATAAAAATGAGGTGCTTCATATTATAGCATTTGTAAGCTATGAACTGATGCTAAATCTGGGTAAAGTTTTAATCATTTGGTGTAACCTCCCTTTAAGCTTTGCAATTAAAAATCATTTCCTGGAAAAACAAACCTCTTGGACTTGGGCCCCTTTTGAACTAACCGATTCAATTAGGTTTCCAGACTTAGAATTTTTTTATAACTAAAACAAAATAAAATGAGCATTTTCTAAATAAGCTGAGCACATAAACAAGAATATACTACTTTACATAAACTTACATTTCGTGATTCTTGCTGCCTTATGTTAATAAGAGTTATTTTTCTAAACTCATTGCTTGTTCCTGCATTTTCCTAATTATCTTATAAACAATCTGACAAAGCTGATAATTTTGTAACATTTCTAAAAAGATTACTAAAACCCTTATGAAGTAAAATTATCTTTTCAAGTGATTGAAGAATCCAAAAGCTTCAAATTAGTCAAATAATGCAATCATTATTTTTTAAATGGAAACGAAAACACACCCACGGAGATTAATGTTATAGATTTGCTTGAATCATATAACAAAATTCATAAACTTATTACATATTTGTAAATTCTTTCCCTCCATTAAATCTGTTATTAATATCCTAGATTTAAAATTGTAACAATGCTCCTCAAGCTTCAATCTGTAATAAGAATATTTTAGACTATTTTCTCATCACTAACTGTTGTAATTTGACCACTGTAACAATTTTTTTGATCTCTTTTTTTGCTTTTCAAAAATAACCTTCAGACACGGTTAAAAAAAATCTAAAAGATTAACTGAAAACTAGGGTTAAAAACCTTAAAACTCATATAAAAACCCAAAAAAAGAAAACAAGTTTCAGAAAAATGTTTATTTCTGTAGGTTTACCCTTCTAGCAAAAATTAATAACCATGAAGCATATTTTATTATTAAGGATATTTAAGTTTAAGTATAGCAAATAGACCATGTACATGGAGTGTAGTAAGTATACATACTGATACTTCTTCTAACTAAACTGGAACATTTTAAGTTTATAATAGTATACAAAAAACAAGTATACTGCCTCGATAACTAAGTATACTTGTAGTACATATAAATAGACTTTTTTTTGCCAAGGGTGATTCAAAATCAAGACTTATTCCTTACAAAAGGATTTATTCTCACAAGATATGACACTGTAATATTTTCCTTGTTGTAGATAATGAAGGTTTACTGGCCAGATAGTAGGAATATAAAGCAGTAACCACAGGGCAGAAGACAACAGTGTTCACTGTTTAATGGAGATGTTCCCCGTGAATCAGGGTGATGGATGTGCTGAACAGGCACTTTGGCTCCAAGGCTCTCAACAAACTGCAATATTTCCATCTAGTGGCAGAAAAAGAGAATGCCATACGGAAAATAACAGGAATAAATCAATGGATGCTGTTTAATTCCTGATTGTGCTGAATGTTCATGTCACGGACATTTTTCTAAATTACACAGAAACAAGGAAGGTAAGTAAAAACATTTCTGCAGCACTGATCAGTTTAGATATAAATATATATAAATATAAAATGACAATTGTTACTGACATGAAACTCAAATTGATCCAAATATTGAAGTCATTTCGAAACCAAAGATCCTCAATAAATGAAAATGTTAAATTCCAGGATGAAGATGTGTGCTATGCTGCCCTGGAAATCCAACAACCATCACTGAAACCAAAGAGGAAGAGGACTACTTGTCACGGGGAGCGGATAAGGGAGTACCCAGGTGCAGAGAAAGAGAGGAGGCAGGAGGTTGCAGGGGAACGGGGGCTTTAATAAACAAAACTAAAGACACAAAACCAAAACCACTGCATACGGCAGGCTAGAAACTTGAAACACTAAACACTCGAAAGACTCGAAACAGGGAGAGCAGACTTACATACTATGGACCAGCACAGGAGGAAGGGAATGACAAGACTTAAATACATACAGACAAACGAGACACAGGTGGAAACACTCAGGAAGGATGGGGACCAAAGTAAAACTCAAAACTACAACAAACCAGGAAACACCACAAAATAAAACAGGAAGTTAAACTCAAAACATCACAGAACAAAAAGGAAACAAGGCACAAGGGCAAAGAAACAGAAACCGTAACACTACTCCGACTTCTGGCATGTATTCTGCTATCAATACATCTCAGCTGTAGAACATTCTCCACATATGAGTCCACAATAGGAAAACTAGCAAAGCTCTTTATATACATGTTCTTAGGTATTTTGTTATCCCTTTTTTTTTTTGCAGTACGCTTAAAAATTGTAAATATCATTACTGTTTGCTAATTAAAAGCAAACTGTTTGTACCTAATGTGTCTGCAGTCTCCTTAAATGACCAAAGATGGAAAGCAATTCTTCATTGTTTCCGCTTAAAAAGTCTATCAATTTCACCAAAAGCAAACTGGTTTCTAAAGCTTTTCTGAGGTTTATTGCTTTTTTTCTATTATAACAACAGTGGACCAGGGTAATAGACACCAAGGTATTGAAAAGGACCCCTTTCTTCACAAATGTTAGTGGAAGTAGACTGAATGGCTGGGTGCTCAATTTTGTAAAATTGTATCCTGGTGATTGATAAACCTGAACTCTATTTTTTTATAGAGTTGGCAATACAAGCATTTTGGAGAAGTAGAGTGTTTATAACCAGTTTTTGCCTTTTTTTGCTTTTTCACATTTAACACTCGAGTCTTCATTTATTTATTTATTTTTTAACTTGTCCTATCCAACAGCTGAGCAAACAGATGAGAGCTGAAGGCCTCTTGTTTTGGACATATTTTACTTTTACAGTATGTCTACACACAGGCACACACACACACACACACACACACACACACACACTCAAATGCTACCAACATTCCTGCTAGCTCCAAAAACGTCCACACACAAACATGTCAAGATGTACTCAATACAACTACAATGTTCACACACGCATACTTATGCCTTCAGAAAGTGTGAAACATTTCATTCAGTCATGCAAACTACCATGTAAAAGGAAGGAGAGAGAGGGCCCGGTCATCCCCACACCAAGGCCCCCGCAGTAGCAGCAGCGGCAGCCAGGAAACCCCCAACACCCACACGGTAGCAGAAAGAGAACAACTGCCCGCTGGCAAATACATCCGCCACTCGGGCCAGGCCAACAGGACCGCCACAGGGACCACAAAGCCAGAAAGCAGGGAAGCATACGGGGATAGAGAGTGCAAGCCAGGATCCCCCAAGGGAGAGCCTTAATTACCCCACGCTCCAGGCAGCCACCCACCCGACCCTGGGTTGGTTCAGGTCGGGTTGGCCCGACCAGGCTCCCCCACAGTTGGAAATTTGGAGAAGGCTGGGCTTGAGGGCAAGGGCCAGAACCCACACCACAGGGACATGGAGACCCCAGGGCTCAGATGTGATGTGATCCCCGGCTCATGGTCTTCCCAGACAACTCAGGGATCTCTCCCTGCATCTCTCCCTGGGCCCTGAAAGTCAGCACCCAGGGAACATGGCTGCCGCTGCCGAGGGCCTGGTTTCCCGAGCCAGAGATGGGGTAGGGGACAGATGGTCCAAGGTCCCACCTTCCTTGTGTAATGTGTGTGTTTGTAAGGATGTATGTGTGTTGGAGTGCATATTTTTCAGGTGTAAAGGGTGTGTGTCCTAAAGGGTGCAGTTAAAATTGGCGAATTGGCTGGTAGGGTACTGAGAGGACATCTACTGCTGGCTGGCAGTGATATCCAAGCCCCCACCCCCCCCCCCACCCACCAAGGGTCCAACGTGTCTAAGGTGCAATTAAAACCGAGAGGTAGGGGCTCTTCCTCACGACAACCATGGGAGGGGGACCACTGCCAAGTAGCTCCTCCCCTCGAGGTGCATCATAGGCTGACAACCGGCCCATTACCCTAATAAGTAGTTATATGAGGAAGAGGGTAAGTCGGGGAAAGCTGGAAGACTGTCCCCCGGTGGTGGTCGAGTCCCCATTTAAAGAAACACGAAACAAAGGTTCTAATACGCTGTTTCAGGAAACAAAATGTCCTATTTGTAAGCATTATTTACTTCAACCAGACGCTTTCCAGGAAGTGAGAGAAACTTACACTGACCGTAAATAAGGCTCAGCCACAGTCTAAATGTTAGAATTAACAGGAAACCCACACTGACAAGCTATGAGCCTCAAAAAAGCCTAATGACGCAAACAGGTTAGACTTGTAGATAACTGTAGTCTTACTGAAAAGATTTCTTCCAAATTAAACTTTCACCAGACAAAACATGTTTATTGCATGTTTAGAATTGATTTAATTGTACATTTTGTACAAATAAATGATGGTAAAACTAGCCTAAATAAACTTATGTAGACAGGAAGCCCACTGGCATAATATGCAGCCTCTCACCCAGCGGTAACAGTTTCACATGCGAGCTGATTCAACACACAGATAAGTGCAAAGTCTCTGTGAGTTCTACCTGTTAGGATGAAAGATCAGGTTAAAAAAGACACCACTGAGTATTCTAGGTATTTTATTATCCAACTTTATGTTAAATGGATATAATTAAAATGTCCTTTTTTATATAATGTAATGTTTTTTAAACTGTCAGCTCCTCCTTCTGGCTCGTGTTCTTTTGGTGCTGATTTTTGTAAAGAGAACAAAACTTTAAGAACAAATTCTGAACTAGACCAGAAAAAAAGGACAAGTTTCTTTCTTTGTGGTTGTTTATTTAAAGATATTCTTACATCATATTTACAAAAAGTACAAAGTCAAACCAAATGGAAATCTTTTGGCATGTAAAGCTCACAGGAAACCCACAACGACAACAGCCCCTTAAACAACTGCAGATTGAATCATGCAGACAGATGGAAAGAGCAGATAAGTTTGATCTATTGTACTTAAATGTTGTTGTCACCTTTCAAGACATCCCTTCAGGATTCACCAGAGCAAATCAAGTTATCGCAGTAATGGGAGTTACTTACACACAAATAAGTGCATTTTTTTTTAATCCCACTAATCTCATTTTTATTTAAAATCTATTATGTAAGGGATGATGCCTGATGAGGTGTCCTTTTGACACAAGGCAGAACACAGGACTGGACTCAGATGCAGAGATTTAGATCGTTTTAATTTCTTAGATCTTGATAAACTAGGCTTGGCTTTGTCAAGGAGAAAACAAGACAATCAGGCACAGGACACAGGGAAACTCTGGCTATAAATACATGAGGAGGGGAAGCACAGGTGGAAACGATCAGGGATGACGAGGCAGGCTCAGCTGTGGGGAAACAGACAAGGGAAGGGAGAGGAAGGACTGAAACGAGAGGTGAGTTAAACCTACAAAATAAAACAGGAAGTTAAACGCGAGACAACACCAGAGACTGACAGGAACTTGACGAGACATGACAGAACCGCCCCCTTAAGGACCGACTCCTGACGGTCCAGGAGCCCCGGACCTGAAGAAGTCCGTCAGGAGAGACATGTCCACACTGAAGCGTTCCGGGATCCACTGCCGCTCCTCCGGACCGTAACCCTCCCAGTCCACCAGAAACTGGCGACCCCGGCCCCTCTTCCTGACGGCCAGTATTTCCCGGACTGTGTACACCGGACCCCCTCCCACCATTCTGGGCGGAGGAGGAGGCTCCGCAGGAGGCACCAGGGAACTGTCCACCACCGGCTTGATGTTGCTAACGTGGAACGTGGGATGGACTCTGAGGGACCGGGGCAGACGAAGACGAACCGCAGCAGGATTGATGACCTTGGTGATGGGAAATGGCCCCACAAACCGCGGGGCCAATTTCCTACTCGGGACGTGTAGATTATGATTCTTGGCCGAGAGCCAGACCTTCTGTCCGGGATGGTAATCTGGAGCGGGACGCCTGCGGCGGTCAGCAGCCGTCTTGACCCTGTCCCGTTGTCTTTCCAGGACCTGTCGAGCGGCAGCCCAGATGCGACGACAGCGGCGGACCAGGGCGTGGACCGACGGAACCGAAACCTCAGATTTCAGCACCGCAAACAGAGGGGGTTCGTAGCCGAAGACGCACTTGAAGGGCGAGAAGCCTGTAGCCGAGGTGGGTAAGGTGTTGTGAGCGTACTCCACCCAGACCAGATGCCTGCTCCATGTCGAGGGATTCTGGGAGACCAAGCACCGGAGGCCGGTTTCCAGCTGTTGGTTGAGGAGTTCAGTCTGGCCGTTGGACTCCAGATGGTAACCTGAGGTCAGGCTGGCCTTAGCGCCGATGAGCCGACAGAACTCCCTCCAGAACCGGGACACGAACTGCGGACCCCGGTCCGATACAATGTCCTTGGGGAAACCATGGTACCTCACGATCTGGTTCAGGAAAATGTCAGCTGTGGCCCTGGCCGAAGGCAGTCTAGGCAGGGCGATGAACCTGACCATTTTTGAGAACCGGTCCACAACCAACAAAACAGTGTTGTGACCACGTGAGAGGGGAAGGCCTGTGACAAAGTCCATGGAGACATCCGCCCACGGTCTGGAAGGGATGGGAAGAGGCTGTAGGAGTCCCATGCGTCGTCCGGTGGATGACTTATTCCGGGCACAGACTGAACAAGCGGAAACGTACTCCCGGACCTCCTGCTCCATGCATGGCCACCAGAACCTCCGGGAGATGGCGTGCATAGTCCGCCGCACTCCCAGATGACAGGAAAGCAGTGAGGCGTGGGCCCAGTGAATCACCCTTGAGCGTAGGTTCGGAGGAGCGAACAGGCGATTCCTCGGGCACCCACTGGGCGTCAGCACCCCACCGTTAGCCTGCCTTACCTCTGATTCTATCTGCCAAGACACTGCTCCAACCACACAAGTCAGCGGAAGGAGAGGTTCCGGTTCTTTGGCAACAGGCGCGGGGTCGAATCGGCGAGACAGGGCATCCGGCTTGACGTTCTTGGACCCCGGCCTGTAAGAGAGGATAAAAGAAAAGCGGTCAAAGAACAGTCGCCAACAAGCCTGGCGAGCGTTAAGTCTCTTAGCGTTCCGGATATACTCAAGATTTTTATGGTCCGTCCAGATGATGAAGGGGTGCTCGGCCCCCTCCAACCAATGCCGCCACTCCTCCAGAGCCACCTTGACCGCCAGCAACTCGTGGTTGCCGACATCATAATTGCGTTCTGCCGATGACAGACGCCGAGACAGGAAAGCACAGGGGTGCATCTTCCCATCCTGTTCAGACCGTTGGGACAGGACGGGTCCGATCCCCTCATTGGACGCATCCACCTCCACCACGAACTGCCGGTGTGGGTCAGGCAGGGTAAGCAGCGGAGCCGATGTGAACCGGGGTTTCAGAGCTCGGAAGGTGGTCTCGGCCGCCGGTGTCCATTGGAACTGCATACGTGGAGACGTGAGGGCATGGAGGGGCGCAGCAATGGAGCTGAAGCCCCGGATAAAGCGTCGATAAAAGTTCGCAAGCCCCGGAAACTGCTGGAGTTTCTTACGGCTGTCAGGAGACGGCCAGTCCATCACTGCGCTGACCTTGGCAGGATCCATCTCCACTGTTCCTGCAGACACTATGAACCCTAAAAAGGCGACGGTGGAGACATGGAACTCACTCTTCTCTGCCTTAACATAGAGATGATTCTCCAGTAGCCACTGAAGAACCGCAGAGACATGGGAGACGTGAGAGTCTAGGTCGGGGGAGTAAATAAGGATGTCGTCTAAATAGACGTACACGAATCGGTCCAAGAAGTCTCTGAGTACGTCATTTATCATGGCCTGGAACACTGCGGGAGCGTTGGTGAGCCCAAAAGGCATGACCCGGTATTCATAATGTCCTCTGGGTATATTGAAACCGGTCTTCCACTCGTCTCCTTCCCTGATCCTGACCAGATGATAGGCGTTACGGAGATCTAGTTTGGTAAACACCTTGGCCTGCTGGAGCTGGTCAAAAACAGAGGACATAAGTGGTAACGGATATCTGTAGTCTGTAGTCTATGCAGGGTCTGAGGGTCCCATCCTTCTTCCCGACGAAGAAGAAGCCTGCTGCAGCTGCGGATGAGGAAGGACGGATGAGGCCCGCTGCCAGAGAGTCATCGATGTACTTATCCAGAGCCTGACGTTCGGAAGCTGAGACTGGATACAGACGCCCTTTTGGAATAGTGGAACCTGGAACCAGGTTAATGGCACAATCGTAGGGGCGATGAGGTGGAAGACTCAGAGCTTACTGAAGACCTCCGCCAGATGATGGTAACACGGGGGTACCTTCTTCAGGTCCGGGGTCTCTGGACCTGAAGCAGGATGAACAGGTTTATAGTTCATGTTATTTCATTTACCTGGGGGTCTGGAACTTTGGTGTTTGTCACAATCTGGCCCCCATTCCAGAATTTTCCCCGTTGACCAGTCCACTCGGGGACTGTGCTCACACAACCAAGGATACCCTAGGACCAGCTGCCTTGAGGAGCACTTGAATAGGTGAAATGACATGAATTTAGTATGGTTATTTATGGACAGTCAGAGAGGTTCAGAGACGTGAGTGATGTTAAAAAGACCTCTTCCGTGAAGACCACGGGCCTTGATAGGTCTGTCTAGGAGTTGAGGTTTTAGTCCTAAACCGACTGCCAGCTTCCAGTCCATTAAGCTGACGTCAGCCCCTGAGTCTATGAGTGCTGTGAGAGCTGTGGTGACGCCGTGGTGGGTCACCACTAGGGGCGTGAGGCTCCGTGTGCGTCTGTCTGCAGCGGTGATTTGACTCACCGTCGCAGGGTTCTTCATGGGGCAGGAGAAAACCAAACGACCGTGCTCTCCGCAGTAGAAGCACAAACCCTCCCGCTGGCGGCGCCTTCGTTCCTCCGTCGTAAGTCGCGCACGTCCCACCTGCATGGGTTCGTCACTGCGGTCCGCTGAGGAACGATGCGGATCAGCCGTGAAACGAGGGAAATCCCTCCTGTCCGTGAACTCAGCCCAGTGAGAAGACCCGCCTCCTGAGGGTCCGCTGCTGCGTCGGGAAGCCAGCTCACAGATCCGGTTGTCTGTTTGGATGGCCAGACCGATCAGGGAGTCCAGACCCAGAGGTAAGTCCAAAGGTATGAGCTGCTCCTGGATGCGCGGAGCCAAACCCTTGAGGAATACGTCATACAGCGCCACCGAGTTCCACCCGCTCTCGGCCGCTAAGGTGCGAAATCGAATGGCGTAATCACAGACAGAGTCCCCACCTTGGCTATTGCTGGTCAGCTCCCGCGCTTTGTCCCGGCTGGTAGACACCAGATCGAACGTGGTCTGAAAAGCCTCCTGGAATGCAATGAGAGACGAACAGAGCGGAGAGTCGAGAGCCCACTCGGCCATGGCCCAAGCACGAGCCCTCCCCGATAAATGGGAGATCATGAAGGCGATCCGAGCTCTGTCTGACACAAAGGCATGGGGGGAATGTTCAAAATGAATGGAACAGTCTGTCAGAAAGGGCTTACATAGTCCCTGCTCCCCCGAGTAACGATCGGGGGGGGCTATCTTGATTTCCTGAGTCCTGGCAGGCATGGTGGGAGAGGGAGGAACAGGGATGGATGCAGAAGCACCCGGAGGTGTGGTGATCCAGGGCGGACCCTGGCGGAGATCCTGAACATGGGTGGAGACCTGCACCATGTGAGATGCCAGGGCCTTCTGGAAGTCCTCCTGCTGAGAAAGGCGGGCTTCCAGGGGTTGTAGAACTGAAGTTAAATCGCTGCGCTCTGCTGAGTCCATTCTGGCCTGATTGTACTGACACAAGGCAGAACACAGGACTGGACTCAGATGCAGAGTTTTAGATCGTTTTAATTTCTTAGACCTTGATAAACTAGGCTTGGCTTTGTCAAGGAGAAAACAAGACAATCAGGCACAGCACACAGGGAAACTCTGGCTATAAATACATGAGGAGGGGATGCACAGGTGGAAACGATCAGGGATGATGAGGCAGGCTCAGCTGTGGGGAAACAGACAAGGGAAGGGAGAGGAAGGACTGAAACGAGAAGTGAGTTAAACCTACAAAATAAAACAGGAAGTTAAACACGAGACAACACCAGAGACTGACAGGAACTTGACGAGACATGACACCTTTATAAGAAAATAAATGACAACTCAAAGACCTGATCGTGTCGGATGATTTATTCCGCAAAGTCCATTCATTTCTGACACTAGACAACAATAAAAAGCGGACCATTTGCATTGCGCCTCGTTGTCATGGTAACAGCTACAGAGCCCTGCACCGACCTTATTCTGCTGCAGCTGAGGAGAGTGGTATATGTACTGATTATCATGATAAGTTAAGCAATGCATCATTTGAAAGGGTAAGTTCATCTTCTCTGGGGCCTCTTCCTCATGTTTCATTTCCTCCTGAAGCTGCATTCACACTCAATGCTTTTTGAGCCAATCAGGGATCCAGCTTTAGCCATGTGACGTTTTAAGTGATTCAACCAGTTTGTAGAATACAAATCCAATATAGAAGATTGATGTGAGTGTTTGACGTCCTGAACTTGCATCCATTTTCTTGATCTGCTGCACCCATTTCTGAGCTGCAAGGTTGCCCGAGCCTGTTCTGGCTACTGTTTGGCGAAGGCGGGATAGACCCTATAAAGGTCGCCAGCCTGTCACAGGGCACAAGGGGTTGAAGCAGTCATGCTCACTATGCCAGCTGCTGGGCGGTTGGTTGGCGGGGTATTTTTGTTCAATTCAATTCAATTCAATTTTATTTGTATAGCCCAAATTCACAACAACAGTCGTCTCGATGGGCTTCGTATCGGCAATTGAAAAGTAAAACATAATATCAAAAGGATATATATATATATACACTATACCCGTATGACGTTGTTACACTTTATTCTAAACCTAAGTAATATTTTATTGATAAGATAATCAAGGTTTACTGCCCAGACACTAAGAATAGAAAGCATTCACTACAGAGCAGAAGACAACAGTGTTTACAGTGTTTTTGGGAGTGTTCATGTTGAATCCAGGGGATGAATGTGCTGAACAGGCACTTTGACTCCCAACAAATAGCAATATCTCCTTCTAGTGGCACAAAAAGAGAATGTAATGTTATGGAGGTATAAAAATGCCTTATTTGGGTGGACTGTATAGATTACATTTGAAAAATAGTAGTAATGACTCATTGTTATTTAGATAAATATTTGAAAACCACACTTTACATTTTCCCACTGATTTTGCCACAAAACTAAACAAAGATGAACTATGTTTAACCTCTTAATGTCTCAATTTATTTCCAATTATATAAAAACTATTCTTCAGTGTTTCCAAGGTGATACTAAATGAGGCTTAGATTTAATGGAATGTTGCAAATAAGCGACATATGGTGCAAAAGGATTAAAACAAGGTATTATAAGTAACCCATTTTAACCAAAATAAAAAGATAAATGGCTAATTTTTATAGGCCTATGTTTGCACATAGTGATGCAGAGAGGTCTGAGCTAAAGTGGCATACCTCAAAAACCTAATAGTTGTGGTAGCACACAGTAGCATCAAGACATGAAAACTGCAAAGATGCTTGTTTCTAAAAGCAAACACGTTGCAAACACATGTTGCTGCTCTTTAGATGCAAAGTCACTGTGATGCAAACCTGCATCTTGGCTGGACACACATTAAAATTATGTACATTTTGTCTATTCAAATGGTAAATGGTGTATACTTATATAACGCTTTTCTACCCTATTTCGAAGGCCCAAAGCTCTTTACAGTCACAGTCCCTTCACCCATGCACAGACAGATTCACACACGCATTCACACACTGAAGGCGGCTCCACTGCCGAACACTGGTACCAACCTTCTACGAGAGGCAAGGTGGGGTTCGCTGTCTTGCCCAAGAACACTTGGACATGCAAAGGCGAGAATTTTAATTTGCAATTACTGTCATGGGTCGGCCGCCCTACCGCAGCATCACTGCCGCCAGTACTGCAAAAGTTTAAAAGAACAGTAAAAATATGTTAATGTTCAAATATGATCAGTAAATTTTATTTAGATACTGGTTCAGAATGAAGGTGTAAGAAAAAGAAGGACATGAAGGGAGGAAACAGCAGTCCTGATTTCCAAGAAATTTGGACAATCTTTCTTATTGAAATTGCACCAAAGCTTCACTTAAAGGGTGTTGGTACGACAAAAAAAAGTAAATATTTGAAATGTACCTCAGTTTTGTAAGCTTTGGTTTCATCCTCACCACGACAAACGCAGCCCAGAGAGAAACATGAAACACCATAGGAGCTATAAGCAGTTTTAACAGCCTTCTTTATGTGGTTTGACTCTGTTGAATAGGTTTTATAAGAATAAATGTATATGTATTAAAATTTCAACAAAGACCCAGAAGTCATTTTGTTACTGAAAGACTGCCAATAAGATCATCCGTGTTTGATGTTGGTGATTCCCAGTGTTTGTGCAGTAAATATATTGCATATAGAGCAATTAAATCTGGCAGAGAAAACAACATGAAAGACACTATGATGGGTTTGAAATTTAAGATCTTATCTGTCAAAATAATTGTAGACTTGTAAACCAATGTTGATCTGACGTAAAGAGAAAGTTACGGGTGAGAAACATTGAAGACATTAAATCTATCCAAAGATGACATTTCATACTAAGTAAACAAAAGTAATAAAGAAAATTCAACAAATTTGACATCTACTAAGTGGTTTGATATTTTCCAAATAGACAATGTCACGTGTCATGATGCTACCCAAAATGAATTATTTGACTTTGTTCCACAAAAAAAATTCTGTCAGGACTGAACATTAGTTCTTAATTTTGCACTGGAATGCTGGCATTACAGCTTTAACATAATCAAGGAGTCTCATCTTGATAATGATCAAGACTGTTATTTTTGGATTCAAACCAGCGTAGAGACCACAGAAAAAGAATGTTCCACTTAACCGACCAATCAAAAGCTGCGTCCCCTTCAGTGGAAAATCTGCGTAACTCAAGCTAAAGCTGTGAACACATCTGCTGTAAGAAACACCCGTACTCTTTACTGTTCATGATAACATCACTCATGGATCCTCTGCACATCATTCTGCCTTTTTCTCTGGGGTAACTTGTTCTTTTACTATCAGTCATAGTTGATTACGATTATTTTTTAACGACTTTACTGAATGTTATTTACAGTTATGAAAGAAATGATTTTTTTAATGTCATCTGTCTTCCAGGAACAGTTTCCTGCAGTTTTGACTGGACTTCTGCATCCGTGTCTGAGGTGACAGTCAGACATGGAGACAACATCACTCTCTATTGTGACTGTAAAATGGGAGACAGAGAACCGCCTGTGTAGTTCAGAAACTGTTTCAATGAGAGCCATCCTGTTCTTGTTCTAGATAGAGTATTTCTTTGCAAATTTAGGGAAAACTCGGTTTATATGGACAAATAATGATTCCTCTAAATCCTACGACCTGACGATCATCAATGTCACCTATTCTGATGAAGGTTTCTACTTTTGTGGAACTAAAGGAAAGAAGGTGGAAGACAAAGAAAAAATTGATATAAAGATGTGGTTTAATTACAGCAACATCGTGAGGAAACTTTCCATCAGTGAGTATTATACCAAAGTGTTTTTTTTATATTGTTTCATCTGAAAATGCAAATGTTAGGGAAAAATAACAATTTGGTCAATTTACATAGATATTCATATTTTCTGCTGTAACTCTCGTCATGATCTGAACCTTGAATTTTCTTATAAATATTCATTTGTGAACATTTTTTAATACTAATTTTAAAACGTTCCTTAATTGTTTAAGAAACTGTAACAGCTTTTTTTTGTTTTCTATCGAGATTCCAACAGGCCTCATAACTGTACCAGTGACAGTCAGCAGAACGATGGTGTGTGCTGGAAGCTGCTCTTCTCTGTGTGTCCGATCGTTTCTGTTCTCTCTGCTCTCCTTTCTGTTCTGGTTTACAGGATTTGTCAGAAATCAGGTATCTGCTGATCATATTCCTCCAATTGTTTCATCAGTTTAAAGGTTGATGCTGCACCTAAACATAAATCACACATGTTTGATGATTAAAATGATTTGTTCTCATTTCTACAGCTACATCTTCTCAAAATTCTGGAAAAAAAGAAAACACAAGAAATCTGACAAGACACACTCAAGAACAAGTAAGCAGCACCAATAGCTCATTAGGATTTTAAAGGTCTGTGGTTTGTGTGTTATTGTGATTTTAAAAATACTTCTCTACCTTTGTTACCTTCAGTAAGGCCGTGCAGTAACAAATTCCAGTCACTGATGGATACACACATTCACAAGCTGACGGCGGCAGAGCTATCGGGCGAGGTGCAGCTAGCCAGACCACCAGCAGCAATGTGGGGTTCAGTGACTTTCCAAAAAACACTCTGACACATGAACCTGCAACTTTAGAAGCAGAAGTCAATCTTTTTTTTTACATCTGTTTACGTTTAAAGTCCCATTAGTTCAAGGTGTGTAAAATTTGTTGACCCATCTCATTGGGGAGTGGTAAACTGCAAACCCAGCTGCGCTCGGAAACCCATTGGTGGTTTAACCCTCCCAATCCAATCACTTAGTGCTGAGGGTCAAGCACTGGTTCCCATTTTTAGAGTTTTTGGCATGGATTGGTGTGGATTTGAATTTATCACCCTCCAGTTTCAGGCTGGGCAACATTACCACAAGGCCACAGAGCTGGTTTACTAGAGTTTTGTAATTTTAGGCCTATGGAACAGGAAAAAGAAAAGGGAAAAACGTTTTTCACAGCTTAACATGACAGGTTAAGTTACTGATGAAGAGTAACTTGGACCCAAAGATCATGGACAATTACAGACCTGTATCCAACCTACCATTTTTAGGAAAAATTATTGAAAAACTTGTTTTTATTCAATTACATGATTTTTTAAATGAACATAATGTTCTTGAAAAGTGTCAGTCTGGTTTTAGGACAAATCACAGTACTGAGACGGCCCTTTTCAAATTTTTAAATGATCTCAGACATAATTATGACTCGCAGAAACTTTCTGTTCTGGTGCTGCTGGATCTGAGTGCCGCCTTTGATACAGTGGATCACCAGATTTTAATTGACAGACTTAGGAGTCGGGTCGGCCTCTCAGGAACTGCTCTTAACTGGTTTCACTCCTATCTCACAGATAGACACTTTTTTGTAAGTATGGATACTCGTTCCTCAGGAGTCCATGAAATAGGTTGTGGGGTTCCCCAGGGTTCAATCTTGGGTCCAATACTTTTTAACTTGTATATGTTGCCTCTTTGGGATGTCATCAGGAGACACGGCGTTGACTTTCACAGCTATGCTGATGATACACAGCTTTACATCGCCGTGTCTCCTGATGACCTTGAACCTGTCAACACTCTTTTAAACTGCATTTTAGATATAAAGCTGTGGATGGCATAAAACTACTTGCAGCTCAACCAGGACAAAACTGAAGTTTTAATCATTGGTCCTGAAGACAAGAGAGAGATGATTTTACCCAAACTTAGGAATTTTAAATCTTCTCAGTGTGTGAGAAACCTGGGCGTTCTTTTTGACTCTGAGCTGAATTTTACTCCTCACATCAGAAACATTGTGAAAATAGGATTTTATCATCTCAAAAACATTGCCAGAGTCCGCCCGTTCCTCTCTCTTGCCAGCACAAAGATGCTAATGCATGCTTTTATTTTTAGTCGTTTAGATTACTGTAATGCCCTGCTCTCTGGTTTACCCAAAAAGTCGATCTCAAATCTACAACTTCTACAGAACTCAGCGGCACGAGTTCTGACGAGAACCAGAGGGCGGGAACACATTACACCGGTTTTAAAATCGCTGCATTGGCTCCCTGTGCGATTGATTTTAAAGTTCTTTTAATGGTTTATAAATGTTTTTATGGTCTTGGGCCCTCTTATTTAAATGATATTATTTTAAAATACGAACCCTCGCGGACCCTGAGGTCCTCTGGCACTGGCCTCTTAGTTGTCCCTAAGGTAAGGACCAAGACACATGGTGAGGCTTCATTCTGCCATTATGGTCCTCGCCTGTGGAACAGCCTGCCGGAGAACCTCAGGGCCGCAGAGACTGTAGAGGTTTTTAAGAAGAGGCTCAAGACCCACCTTTTTAGTCTGGCTTTTATATGACTTTGATCATTCCTTATGTCTTTTATTATTCATCTATTTATTAATTGAGGTATTTATTTACATATTTATTTATTTATTTATTTATTTATTTATCTATTTATTTATTTATTTTCTTGTAAGGACTATTATTATCTTTGTTTCTAATATGCAAATCTTTTTATTGTTATTTTACCAATGACTTAGGTTATGTTTTAATCACTGACGTTTTTTATTTTTTAATTACTAACATTCCTATATCTTATTTTATTTTTTATCTTTTTCTATTTTTATTGTTGTTATTTTATGATCATTTTTATTTTTTATTCTGATGTTTTTTTACTCCAGTGTTTCCTCTTGGGGATCCATCGTTCTTGGGCACCACCAGCTTGACCTGTAGGGCGTGCCGTTGCTGTGGTGCCCGTTCTGGTTGGGCGGGCTGGGGTCCCACTCTGTGGTCTAATAGCCATGGATGGGGCCCTGGGCTGCCCTGTGTTGGGCGGGCGCTGCGGTAATGGCCCCTGTGGTCCGGCTGGGCCTTGGAATGAATGGATCCCCATGATATCGTTTCCTCACAGCAGTACCAAGCCAGACCTTCTTCAACTGCAGTTATTTGTTTCTGTTCACTGTTCTACTGGGGTAACTGGGTGGGTGGGGATGGGGGCGGGGGGTGGTGAGGGAGGGGTACCTTCTTTGTGGGATTGTCCTTTGTTTTCTGTTTTGAACAACTTTCATTTTTTATGACTGTTTTATCTGTTTTTATGTTAAGCGCTTTGTGTTTTTAACCAAAATGAAAGGCGCTATATAAATAAATAAAGTTTGAGTTTGAGTTTGAGGTTCACCAAAAGGCTGATAACGAGAAAACCTCAATGTTCAAAGCTCAAACCAATGTTTCAGTGCTTCTATGTCGGATCATGGTAAAGAGCCACAGTGAGGTTAGTGGGACAGAGGAGCACTTCTTTTAGAAGTTCTGAACTCCACCATCCCTCAATGAACAGGATGTTTGTTTTTTTGTTAGCCTCTTGTCTTTCTTTAACTTATGATTAGAAACAGAATAGTTAGACACTCCCTTTTGCATTTTATTTATTAAACTAACTTTTACCTTTTATTACATTAATGGCTTAACCTCGATTTACTATGTATTATCATCTCAAAATTATATTACACTCCAGACAGAGCACAACCAAGACTATTGTCTCGCAACATTCCTTTAACATCCTCCCTTTTTCATCTTTGTGTGTTCTGGTGTATGCGTTCTGGTAAATGTCTGCAAGAGATCTGACACTTTAGGTGCTCTTACCTTCGAGCATCTAGCCTGCAACAGTCTGTGGGTGTGTTTTTCACACCATGATCCATCGAATGAGGTTCTGAATATGCAAATGCAAGGTATATATGCCAGGCCTTTTGCTGAACCCCTTTGTTCAGACTTTGAATGCACTTTGTTCATCTGTCTGTAACCCTGCGTACAAATCTGTGGTCCTTGTGCGGAGTAAATCTACAAAAGATAAGTAACTGTCTCTGAGTCGTTATTCTTTATTTCTGTGTGTTGGAAACTGAAAAGGGGAACAAACCTAATTTACCTATTTTACAGTCCTGTTTAGAATCTCCAGTTTCCTCACAATGCTTTTTAATAAACTCAAACTATTCTCAACAAATGAAAATGTTTCATTCCAGGATGAAGATGTCTGCTATGCTGCTCTAGAAATCCATCATCTATGAAATCCATCATCTATGAAATCCATCATCTATGAAACCACAGAGGAAGAGGACAACTCAGACTTCTTACTTTGGCACATATTCTACTGTCAATACATAAGCTATAGAACATAAACTAAAGTTCTATTGTTAAAACTTCTCTCATTTGGATCTTAATTGTAAAATTAGATCTTCATCATGATTTTCAATTTTTCCTTTCGCTATTTAGATAGTTTACCTGCAAAGAAATGCAGTTTTTATTAAAGAATGAATGACTTTTATGCATTTTACCCAAATATTTTACCGTAATTTTACTTCTAGAGAACTAACTTTGTCTAAATAAGAAAATTCAACTTTCTTGTTATTGAAAAATTGACTTGTTCTGCCCCCAAATCCAATGACCTTGTTTAATGACCTTGATGGATTGCACATACCCAGGACACCGGGTGTTTGAGCGGCAGCCTCTGGCAGGAGATTTAAAGTGCTGAGAGCACAGACAAATAGACTAAGGGACAGTTTTTACAACCGGGCAATAACCTTAGATAAGCAAAACATTAACACCAGGTCAAATTTGGTTTTGTTTTTTAGAGGAACTTTTTTAAAACAAGTTAATTCTTTTCTCTCTAAATGCGCTGATGTGGGACAGTATCCCTATTTCAATTTACTTTGTACAAAGTATCACTGTGCAATAACAATAAAGATTTATCTTATCTTCTGTCATCTTAAACTTGATAGAAATATTTATTTAAATTCTTATTAAACTTTTTGGCTACGTTCACACTGCAGGGCCTAACGCTCAATTCCGATTTTTTGAAAAAATCCAATTTTTTTGCAAGGCCGTTCACATTTCCAATGAAATGTGAATTTTTGTGATCTCCTGTGTGAAAGTGAAATGACCCAGAAGTGACCAGCATGCGCAGAAGAGTACTCAACAGTGAACGACGTCATGCGTTGTTTGCGGAAGTAGCTAACGTTAGCAATGGATGTCAACAACAGTATTGTCAACAGCGGAGCTCTTTTTGCAGTAATATATTTATTTCCATCCATCCATCCATCTTCCTCCGCTTATCCGGGACCGGGTCGCGGGGGCAGCAGACTGAGCAGAGATGCCCAGACTTCCCTCACCCCAGCCACTTCCTCCAGCTCCTCTGGGGGGACCCCGAGGCGTTCCCAGGCCAGCCGAGAGACATAGTCTCTCAAGCGTGTCCTGGGTCTTCCCCGGGGCCTCCGCCCAGTGGGACATGCCCGGAAAACCTCTCCAGGGAGGCGTCCAGGGGGCATCCGGACTAGATGCCCGAGCCACCTCAGCTGGCTCCTTTCGATGTGGAGGAGAAGCGGTTCTACTCCGAGCTCCCCGCGGGTGACCGAGCTTCTCACCCTATCTCTAAGGGAGCGCCCAGCCACTTTACGGAGGAAGCTCATTTCAGCCGCTTGTATTCAGGACCTCGTTCTTTCGGTCATGGCCCATAGCTCATGACCATAGGTGAGTATTGGAACGTAGATCGACCGGTAAATTGAGAGCTTTGCTTTTCGGCTCAGCTCTCTCTTCACCACAACGAACCGATAGAGCGACCGCATAACTACGGACGCCGCTCCGATCCGCCTGTCAATCTCACGCTCCGATCTTCCCTCACTCGTGAACAAGACCCCAAGGTATTTAAACTCCTCCACCTGGGGCAAGGACACTCCACCGACCGAGAGATGGCAAACTACCTTTCTCCGGTCAAGGACCATGGCCTCAGATTTAGCGGTGCTGACCCTCATCCCAGCCGCTTCACACTCGGCCGCAAACCGCCCCAATGCACGCTGGAGGTCCCGGTTCGATGAAGCCAACAGGACAACATCATCTGCAAAAAGCAGAGAGGAAATCCTGTGGTCCCCAAACCAGATCCCTTCCGGCCCCTGGCTGCGCCTAGAAATTCTGTCCATAAAAACAATGAACAGAACCGGTGATAAAGGGCAGCCCTGCCGGAGTCCAACGTGGACCGGGAACAGGTCTAACTTACTGCCGGCTATGCGAACCAAGCTCCTACTCCGGTCATACAGAGACCGGACAGCCCTCAGTAAGGCACCCCGGACCCCATACTCCCAGAGCACCCCCCACAGGATGCCACGGGGGACGCGGTCGAACGCCTTCTCCAAATCCACAAAACACATATGGACTGGATGAGCGAACTCCCACAATCCCTCCAGCACCCTAGATAGGGTGTAGAGCTGGTCCACTGTTCCACGACCAGGACGGAAACCGCACTGTTGTTCCTGAATCCGAGGTTCGACTATCGGACGGACTCTCCTCTCCAGTACCCTGGCATAGACTTTCCCAGGGAGGTTGAGGAGTGTAGTTCCCCTATGGTTGGAACACACCCTCCGGTCCCCCTTCTTAAAGAGGGGAACCACCACCCCTGTCTGCCAGTCCAGTGGTACGGTTCCCGACCGCCACGCGATGCTGCAGAGACGTGTCAGCCAAGACACTCCCACAGCATCCAGAGACTTGAGGTGCTCAGGGCGGACTTCATCCACCCCTGGGGCCTTGCCACAGAGGAGCTCGTTGACTACCTCAGTGACTTCAGCCCGGGTAATAGACAGCCCCACCCCAATGTCCTCACTCTCCGCTTCTTCAAAAGAAGGCGTGTCAGTGGGATTGAGGAGATCCTCGAAGTACTCCTTCCACCGCCCGACAATGTCCCCAGTCGAAGTCAACAGCTCCCCACCTGCACTGAAAACGGTGCCTGTGGAGAACTGCTTTCCCCTCCTGAGTCGTTGGATGGTTTGCCAGAATATCTTCGAGGCCAACCGATAGTCCTTCTCCATGGCCTCACCGAACTCCTCCCAGTACCGAGTTTTCGCCTCCGCAACAGTCCGGGCCGCAGCTCGCTTAGACTGCCGGTACCTGTCAGCTGCCTCTGGAGTCCCGCAGGCCAGCCAGGCCTGGTAGGACTCCTTCTTCAGCTTGACGGCCTCCCTTACTTCCGGTGTCCACCACCGGGTTCGGGGGTTACCGCCGCGACAGGCACCAGAGACCTTGCGACCACAGCTCCGAGCAGCAGCAGAGACAATGGAGGTGGAAAACATGGTCCACTCGGACTCAATGTCCCCAACCTCCCCCGGTACCTGTTTGAAGTTCTCCCGGATGTGGGAGTTAAAGACTTCCCTGATGGAGGGCTCAGCCAGACGTTCCCAGAAGACCCTCACAGTACGTTTGGGTCTTCCAAGTCTTTCCGGCCTCCTTCCCCGCCAGCGAATCCAACTCACCACCAGGTAGTGATCGGTGGACAGCTCCGCCCCTCTCTTCACCCGAGTGTCCAAGACACAGGGCCGAAGGTCGCCTGAAACAACTACGAAGTCGATCATTGACCTCCTGCCTAGGGTGTCCTGATGCCAGGTGTATTGATGGACACCCTTGTGCTCGAACATGGTGTTCGTTATGGACAAACTATGACGAGCACAGAAGTCCAATAACAAAAACCACTCGGGTTCAGATCAGGGGGGGCGTTTCTACCAATCACACCCCTCCAGGTGCCACTGTCATTGCCCATGTGGGCATTGAAGTCCCCCAGGAAGACAATGGAGTCCCCCGTTTGGGCACTTTCCAGTACCCCTTCGAGAGACACCAAGAAGGCCTGGTACTCCGAACTGCTGTTCGGCCCGTAAGCCGAAACCACAGTTAGAGACCTGTCCCCCACCCGGAGGTGGAGGGACATGACCCTCTCGTCCACCGGTGTGAACTCCAACGCTTGGCGGCTGAGCTGGGGGCTCACGAGTAAGCCCACGCCAGCCCGCCGCCTCTCACCTCGGGCAACTCCAGAGTGGTAGAGAGTCCAACCCCTCTCTAAGGACTGAGTTTCAGAGCCCAGGCCATGTGTGGAGGTGAGCCCGACTATATCTAGACGGTATCTCTCAACCTCTCGCACCAGCTCAGGCTCCTTCCCCCCCAGAGAGGTGACATTCCATGTCCCAAAAGCCAGGTTCCATGATCGGGGTTTGGGCCGCCGAGGCACCCGCCCTCGACTGCCACCCAAACCACATTGCACCGGCCCCTTTTGAGGTCTCTACGGGTGGTGGGCCCATGGGAGAGTGGTGCCACGTCGCTCCTTCGGGCTGTGCCCGACCGGGGCCCGTGGGAAGAGCCCCGGCCACCAGGCGCTCGCCTGCGAGCCCCGACCCTGGGCCTGGCTCCAGAGCGGGGCCCGGTGACGCCAATCCGGGCGACGTAATCGGGTCCTTGTTATTACTTATCATAAGGGGGTTATAACCCGCTCTTTGTCTGGCTCGTCACCCAGGACCTGTCTGCCATGGGAAACCCTACCAGGGGCTTAAGCCCCAGACAGCTTAGCTCCTGGGATCACCCGAGCTCTCAAACTCCCCCACCACGTTAAGGTGGCGGTTCATTTATTTATTTATTACATTGATTACATTTATTTTCACCACAGCAGGAGCCACCACAATAACAATCTTCTCATTTAAAGAAGGCTTTGGAGCCAGGATCGTCTGTACCCACTGTTGTGGAATGGGGATGTGTATGTGTTGGGGCCGCATGTGTGTGTGTGTGTAAGAGACAGGAGAAACTAGAGCGCATGCAGCGAGGTAGAGAATGAAGTGGGCAGTGTGGGCGCGCATTCATGTTGTGTGTTAGGGAAAGAAGAACAGTAATAAAAGAAGGATTCCCCCAGAATAAATGTTGTGGACTCTTTATTAACCCGCTCTGGAGAATCCTGGAGAATCTAAGGGTCTGAACGGGGAAGTGAACCCCTAAGGAGGATCCGCCTTCGTTCCCCCGCACTTCTGACCACGGTCGGAAAGGGAGAAAAAAAAAAGTCATTGCGTGGAAAGGTTCAACACCACGCTCGCCCATTTCGCTGGAAATTTAAAAAAAACGCCCGGTTGCGATAAGAACCCTTGAGTTTGGCCTGAATAGAGTGGTAACCCCAAATATGAATCAAATCGGTGACCTCGCTTCCCTTCCACTGACTGGTCTCATCAGCATCGTCTGCCATGGTTGTTGTTTATGTTCTAGTTCCCGCCTACTTCAACGCAGAATGATGACGTTTGTAGTGTAACAATGACGTACGAGTCCGATACATGTGGCCTGGCCGTTGAGACGGCGGTCGCATTTCAAAAGATCGGATACGTATCGGATTCAGGACCACATACCCAAGTGGCCTGGGTCGCATTTGAAAAGATCGGAACTGTGTCGTTCAGACTGTCATAAAAAGATACAGATACAGGTCGCATAGGGGCAAAAAAAAAAGTCACATACATAAAACAGAAACATTCTTCCTAAAATTTACAATATTAATACATTTCAATCGGTATCATAGATGGTGGTATGGTTAGCAGCCTAGCCTCAAAGTGAAAAAGGCCCTGGTTCAAATCCCTGCTTGGCTATTTCTGTGTGGCATTTGAATGTTTTCAACCATGCATGAGTTTTCTCCGGGCACTTCGACTTTCCTCCCACAGTCCAAAAACCATGCTTCCTGGGAAATTGTCCTTGGGTTTTCATGTGTCTGTGTGTCTCTGTGTTGCCCTGCGATGGACTGGCAACCTGTCCAGGGTGTACCTTGCCTTTGACCAATAGGAACAGGGATGGGGTCCAGCAACCCCATGACCCCAAAAGGGAGATGAAGCAGGTTTAGATGGAATCAGGAAGGACATCTAAAACTGAAGCCAAATCATATGTGCACATCATACCTTAACATAACAGCTAAAGAAAGAAAAAAAATGTCAAATGAAAAAAACTTTACAGCACATTTGAGTGACATATATTGGTTTATAAATGCACCTTTATGCTCTTTAGTTTGGGGAGGTTTCATTCATTTCTGAAAATGATACAAAAACCTTCCTCCAAGTCAATCTGTTCACTCTTAAAATACTTGGAATATTTCTTCAACCTAATTCTTGGGTTATTAATCTTTTGGAATATAATTTTGGATCATATTTTGGAGCGACACTAAACTTTAGGGTAATATACATTTTTTTTAATTACTGTTATGCAGTAGTGGACTGTGCATTAATCACCTTGACCCTCAGTAGTGTCACGTCTGAATCGCTCAACATGCAAATAATCTGTTTCTGAATGATTCCCAATGGAGTTATGTCTTTCATAATTGTAAATCCCTCAGTGTAAATAGGTGGCGTGCAAATTCATTTAATCTCTCTCAGAAAACAATATGCAAGAATTAATTTTCAGATTTTATCTTTCAAAACAGTTCAAGGTATCTCCAAAAAAGTTTTATTGAAAGAATAAAGCTCAGTCTGTTTTCTGACTTTGTTTCACAGTTCGTCTGTCAACCCGCAGTATTTAATGAGGTTTGGATTTAATGAAACTGATGGAGTTCAGCCCAAAACACAAAGTGCTGATTCTTCTTTATCTGTGATAAAGAAGAACCCTTCAGGTTTATTACATTCGATTTTGCAGTTTGGTGCTCTAATTTAAGACCCAAACCTTTACACGTTATTTGTGAATTCAAACCAGCGTAAGAACCACAGAAAGAAATGTGCCACTAAGCACACCAATGCAAATCTTCGACCTCTCTAGTGGTAAATCTGCCTAACTCACATCATCTTCAAAGCAGTGACCGCATCTGCAATTAAGAAAATGTGTACTAATTTGAGGTACATGACTACATCACTCATGGATCCTCTGCACATCATCCTGACTTTTCTCTGGGCTAACTTTACCATCAGATTCAGATTGTTGTTTTTTTTTACTTTGCAGAATTTTATTATGAAATTGAATAATTTTTAATAGGACATCAGTATTTCAGGAGCAGTTTCCTGCAGTTTTAACTGGACCTCTGCATCAGTGTAACAGTCAGACATGGAGACAAGATCACTCTCTATTGTGGCTGTAAAATGGAAGATGGAGGAATTACTGTGTGGTTCAGAAACTGTTCCCATGAGAACCAACCTGTTCTAGTTCTGACTACAATGTACTTCTTAGGAAAACTCAGTTTAGATTGACAAAGAATGCTTCCTCTGACTCTTACGACCTGACAATCATCAATGTCAAGAAAAAATTCTAACCTGGAAGACAAAGGACTCATTGATCTAAAGAGTTGGTATAAATACATCAATACAATCAGAAAAGTCTTCATCAGTAAGTATTTTACCCAAATTACTTTTTATATAATTGTGACTGTTATCTCCAAATTTAATTATTTATCATTTAAAAATGTATATTATGTAAAATTTTCAAAAATTATTCATATTTTCTAAAGTGAATATCACTGACATGAAGCAAAAATATTTATATCCTGTAACATTTTGTGATAGTCTGAACCTTCAGTTTATTTTATTCCCTTATCACATACGTACATTTTTATGCATTAATATTTTTTTCAATGTCTTATTTTATGTTAGAATGTAAAAGGATGTGTACTCAGGGTTTGGGTCTGTGGAAAAGTTTGACTTTTATTTCTAAGTTAAGTGATGGGTTGTGTATTAAACTGTTTGCAAATAGGAAAACAATCTCTGTAAAATTAACCCAACACATTTGTATCCTCCAGAATATCCATGGAGCTTCATCATTGCATCAGTGAAGCTCAGCAGGACTACAGTGTTTAGTGGAAAGGTATGTTCCATTTCATGCCCATGGATCATTTTTGTTTAAATATTTAAAAGCTTAATTTCCTTCCTCAATAATATTTTTGTTCACTTTTTGCAGTGCTGCTTCTAAAAACCAAAAAGAAACTTATATCAAGATAAACTAACAACAAAGTAATAAGTTCACAAAAATTTTAAACTCACCCAGTAAACAATTGTCACTGTGAGCTGCTAAGTTAATGTAATTAACAGGAGGACTTCCTGAAATGAATGGAAGCTCTTTCTCTCAATTCAATTCAATTTCAATTCAATTCAATTCAATTCAAATTTATTTGTATAGCCCAAAATCACAACAACAGTCGTCTCGATGGGCTTCGAAGTAAACATGAACTCAAAAGGATCATGAATACAAAGAGTTCAATAGGAAAATACTAAAATGAACTAACAAACTGACTAAGCTACACTCAGTGACGTGCAGTCAGGAGAGGCAGGTGAGGCTGTGCCTCACCTGTCATTATGGGAAGAAAAGAGAAAAAATAAATTAAATTATTATATTTAATCAGTAATTTGTGCTTTGCAGTCATTTTGCATTTAAATGTAACATTTTTGGGTGTTTTTTCTTTTGAAAATCGCTGAATATCCGCATTTGCCGTTCAGATACTAAGTGACGTGCGATGAGGCACCAGCCCGCTGAGCCTCACCTTGGATTGCGCAATACCTATGCAGTCAGACGGTACTGCTGTCTCTCTGTGTGTCGGTTCAGTCACTTGTACTATATGAGCTGAGTTTACATAATTTAGCAGATGTATATGATGTACAGTGTTTGTTTTTATAAATAACTGTATGTGAGGGACGTGTTTCTTGTGCTGAGCGCTAAACGCCGGCAAAAAAGCCGCTGGGTGAGGCCAGACATTCTCGTGCCTCATGATAGGGGGCGCCGGTGAGCCCTGAGATTATGACGCTAAAAAATACTAGAAGAAGTGATAGCAAGCGGCAAGTCATTTTCTTCAGAAGGAGCAGCGTATGGACTTTACTTACAAGTAAAGGTAAGATGATAATAAGGTTTGTGCTTTTTCTATGCTGCAGTTTGTATATGAAAAAAAAACATGTTGAAATGATATTTTAAACAAAACACGTTAACTGTTGTCAATCAAATGGTGAATAAGTTACTCAGTATGTTTTTTTTCCAACTTTATTGAACAAAGTATTAACATACAAAATCCAGCATCAATGAATGAATCAGATAGCATCAGCAGTGGTAGTCAATGTCATCAATCCAAACTTATTGAATCATCTCAAGTAAAAAATATAAAATAAAATTATCAGAAATATATCCAAAATAGAATTTGCTGATAGACAAATAAAGTATCTTAAAATATATAAAAGGGGATTACAAGATAATAATAATATTTACAATACAAAGTTTTCTTAGAGGGGATTACTTATCAAACAAAAAAGCACAAATTGTTTCAGTCTTACTTGTTTTGGGTGTGTTAATTTTTTTTAATATAGTCGTAAAACTGGAGCAACTCGATCTTAAATATGGTGAAATTGGGAGTTGTTTTTTTTTATTTTATTTATTTATTTTTATTTTTATTCTGCACTTATGAATGTAAAATTTGGAATCGAGAAGTAACAAATTAATACTTTTTTCTACTTTTTTAACATCCGAATTAAAATATGCGACTATTTGTTTCAAATTTAAAACAATGTTACAGTTTAATTTGCTGTTTACAAAGCATTCTAATTGGTTCCAAAATTCACGGGAAAATTTACAAAAGTATAAAAGATGAAGAACTGATTCAGGGAAGTTTCTCAGTATGGTTCATATGTTTGTAAATCTGACTGATGACGTCAGTGCCTCACCAGCCGTTAATCCCACCGCACGTCACTGGCTACACTGGTGTCCCTGCCCTTAGACCCCCCTTCGCGGTAAGGAAAAACTCCTAGAAAAACGGATTCCGGAAAAAACGAAGAAACCTCAGGGGTGCCCACATGAAGGAGGGATCCTCCCCCAGGACGGACAGGCGATTTAACAGATCACTTAGAGAAGAATTAACTTATCTAAATCTACATATTTAAAGTCCAGCAGACGAGCTTCATCCAGCCGTGGTTGGGGGGACAGTCAGGGGCGCGAGTCGAGCCTGAGACAGGAACCACAGCCAGGTGTAGGAGCAGGAGCAGAGACGAGGTACTCGGTCAGGTACAGAGCAGAGATGAGCCAGAGGCAGGATCCACAGCCAGGTGAAGGAGCTGGAGCAAAGGCGAGGTAAACGGTCAGGAACAGGAGCACGGATAAGCCAACTGGAGTCTGGAAGCACTCCCACTCCCCAGGAAGGGAGAGGGAAAGAGTGACAATACATGAATCGCACTGCACCAAACAGAGGCATGGAAAACTAAATGATAAATGATGACCAAGTACAGAGGAGAGGAAGGGTAGAAGTAGATGAGAAAAGAGGACAGAACCCCAGTGCACCATAGCCACCCCAGCTTCAACTTCTAGCAGCCTTTTAAAACAAAAAGTTATTGTTATTAAGTTTAATTTAAACACATTAACATTAAGTTAAACAATCTCTGAATACTAGCTAGTCTGATAATAAGCCTGTCCAAAGAGGAATGTTTTCAGTCTAACTTTGAATGTAACTTTGAATGTAGAAACTAAGTCGGCCTCTCTAAGTCGGCCGCCGAGAGCTTGGAGTAGAATCGCTTCTCCTCCACAGCGAGAGGAGCCAGTTGGAGTGGCTCAGGCATCTAGTCCGGATGCCTCCTGGACGCCTCCCTGGGGAGGTGTTCCGGGCATGTCCCACTGACCAGAGGCCCCGAGGAAGACCCAGGACACCCTGGAGAGACCACGTCTTTTGGCTGGCCTAGAAATGTCTTGGGATTCACCCAAGGGAACTGGACGAAGTTGCAGGGTTGAGGGAAGTCTTGGCATCTTACGCCCAGTCCCGGCCCCAGATAAGCAGAAGAGGATGGATGGATGGATGGATGGATGGATGGATGGATGACGAAGGGAGGTAGAGTAGAAGGTTGGGCAGCTGGCTAACTTGGTTGGTAAGGTGAAAGACTACCTCACAGCAAACCAGGGTTCGAATGAACAATGGCACTGGGGGTCATACCACCACCTGTACCTACCTTGGGCCAAGCTCGGCTTCCTGACAATAAGCCTCTAGGAGCTGCATGTCCCGCTCTGCTGGGTCCAAAAAATATGGTTGGTCCATTCTGTCTCGGTGGGGGGGTGGCTCGAAAGCCGGTTGGACCCAGATGCAGAGGCAGGAGGCAAGGATCAGGGCTAGTGGGTTTTAATGCACAAAAAGAACAAACAAAAAGCGCTGCAGAGCAGGATGACAAAGGAAACAAAAACTTACTTGGCGTGGCATGAAACATGGACGAGGAACATGGCATGAACACCATAACAGGGGTAACTAATGGACCAACACAGGAGGAAGGCAGAGACAAGACTTAAATACAGACAGGGCAGACAAGACACAGGTGGACACGATCAGGGCTGATGGGGACCAAAGGAAGCAAAACTCAAGAAAACAGACAAGACAGGAGACTTTCAAAATAAAACAGGAAACAGAAACAAGACAGAACAAGGACCAAAAACAAGACAACAAATTCAAATCATGACAGTACCCCCCCCTCAAGGAACCGCTCCGAGGTTCCAAAAGTCACATGAGGGGGGGGCCCCGGAGGACAAACCTCGACGGGCACAAGAGTCCAGAGGACGGCCGGGGGGCCGAGCGGTCCGGCGAGGCAGGTCCGGAGGACGGCCGGGGGGCCGAGCGGTCCGGCGAGGCAGGTCCGGAGGACGGCCGGGGGGCCGAGCCGTCCGGCGAGGCAGGTCCGGCATGAGAGGCTTGGAGGCGTCGTCAGGCTTGGAGGCGTCGTCAGGCTTGGAGGCGTCGTCAGGCTTGGAGGCGTCGTCAGGCTTGGAGGCGTCGTCAGGCTTGGAGGCGTCGTCAGGCTTGGAGGCGTCGTCAGGCTTGGAGGCGTCGTCAGGCTTGGAGGCGTCGTCAGGCTTGGAGGCGTCGTCAGGCTTGGAGGCGTCGTCAGGCTTGGAGGCGTCGTCAGGCTTGGAGGCGTCGTCAGGCTTGGAGGCGTCGTCAGGCTTGGAGGCGTCGTCAGGCTTGGAGGCGTCGTCAGGCTTGGAGGCGTCGTCAGGCTTGGAGGCGTCGTCAGGCTTGGAGGCGTCGTCAGGCTTGGAGGCGTCGTCAGGCGTGGAGGCGTCGTCAGGCGTGGAGGCGTCGTCAGGCGTGGAGGAGTCGTCAGGCGTGGAGTCGTCAGGCGTGGAGTCGTCAGGCGTGGAGTCGTCAGGCGTGGAGTCGTCAGGCGTGGAGTCGTCAGGCGTGGAGTCGTCAGGCGTGGAGTCGTCAGGCGTGGAGTCGTCAGGCGTGGAGTCGTCAGGCGTGGAGTCGTCAGGCGTGGAGTCGTCAGGCGTGGAGTCGTCAGGCGTGGAGTCGTCAGGCGTGGAGTCGTCAGGCGTGGAGTCGTCGGGCCAGCAGTCAGGCGTGGAGTCGTCGGGCCAGCAGTCAGGCGTGGAGTCGTCGGGCCAGCAGTCAGGCGTGGAGTCGTCGGGCCAGCAGTCAGGCGTGGAGTCGTCGGGCCAGCAGTCAGGCGTGGAGTCGTCGGGCCAGCAGTCAGGCGTGGAGTCGTCGGGCCAGCAGTCAGGCGTGGAGTCGTCGGGCCAGCAGTCAGGCGTGGAGTCGTCGGGCCAGCAGTCAGGCTCTGGCGGGTCGGGCCAGCAGTCAGGCTCTGGCGGGTCGGGCCAGCAGTCAGGCTCTGGCGGGTCGGGCCAGCAGTCAGGCTCTGGCGGGTCGGGCCAGCAGTCAGGCTCTGGCGGGTCGGGCCAGCAGTCAGGCTCTGGCGGGTCGGGCCAGCAGTCAGGCTCTGGCGGGTCGGGCCAGCAGTCAGGCTCTGGCGGGTCGGGCCAGCAGTCAGGCTCTGGCGGGTCGGGCCAGCAGTCAGGCTCTGGCGGGTCGGGCCAGCAGTCAGGCTCTGGCGGGTCGGGCCAGCAGTCAGGCTCTGGCGGGTCGGGCCAGCAGTCAGGCTCTGGCGGGTCGGGCCAGCAGTCAGGCTCTGGCGGGTCGGGCCAGCAGTCAGGCTCTGGCGGGTCGGGCCAGCAGTCAGGCTCTGGCGGGTCGGGCCAGCAGTCAGGCTCTGGCGGGTCGGGCCAGCAGTCAGGCTCTGGCGGGTCGGGCCAGCAGTCAGGCTCTGGCGGGTCGGGCCAGCAGTCAGGCTCTGGCGGGTCAGGCGTGGAGCCGAGCTCAGGCGGGTCAGGCGTGGAGCCGAGCTCAGGCGGGTCAGGCGTGGAGCCGAGCTCAGGCGGGTCAGGCGTGGCAGTGGAACCGGGGAACCGTCGGGGCGCAGGCGGCACCCCCCTGGGAGCCGGGACGGGTCGGGGCGCAGGCGGCACCCCCCTGGGAGCAGGAACGGGTCGGGGCGCAGGCGGCACCCCCCTGGGAGCAGGAACGGGTCGGGGCGCAGGCGGCACCCCCCTGGGAGCTGGGATGGGTCGGGGTGCGTCCGGGACCACCACTGAACGTGGTTGTGGTGCATCCGGGACCACCACCGGAACATGACGGGGATGGGGTGCATCTGGCACCACCACTGGAAAGCGATGTGGTGCGTGCCGGACCACCTCTGGAACAGGAAGGGGACGGCGGGGACGACGGCGACGACCCCCCCTCAGGGCAAGACGGCTCCCTGTGAAGTCCAGGTGGCTCCCACTCCAGGCATACGAGGCAAACTGGGCCTGGTCGAAAACCCAGTAAGACCTCGTGCGCTCGGCTTCCTGACAATAAGCCTCTAGGAGCTGCATGTCCCGCTCTGCTGGGTCCAAAAAATATGGTTGGTCCATTCTGTCTCGGTGGGGGGGTGGCTCGAAAGCCGGTTGGACCCAGATGCAGAGGCAGGAGGCAAGGATCAGGGCTAGTGGGTTTTAATGCACAAAAAGAACAAACAAAAAGCGCTGCAGAGCAGGATGACAAAGGAAACAAAAACTTACTTGGCGTGGCATGAAACATGGACGAGGAACATGGCATGAACACCATAACAGGGGTAACTAATGGACCAACACAGGAGGAAGGCAGAGACAAGACTTAAATACAGACAGGGCAGACAAGACACAGGTGGACACGATCAGGGCTGATGGGGACCAAAGGAAGCAAAACTCAAGAAAACAGACAAGACAGGAGACTTTCAAAATAAAACAGGAAACAGAAACAAGACAGAACAAGGACCAAAAACAAGACAACAAATTCAAATCATGACACCCTCATCACTCATGGATCCTATGTACATCATTCTGCCTTTTCTCTGGGGTAACTTTCTCTTTTGCTGCATAGTTGATGAGGATGCATTTTATTGACTTTACTGAATTTCAATCTAAAATTGTGAAATAATTGATTTCTCAAATGGCATCTGTCTTCCAGGAGCAGTTTCCTGCAGTTTAAACTGGACTTCAGCATCAATGTCTGAGCTGACAGTCAGACATGGAGACAACATCACTCTCTATTGTGACTGTAAAATGGGAGCTGGACAACTGATTGTGTGGTTTAGAATATCTTTCCATGAGAACCAACCTGTTCTAGTTCTAGATAAAGATTACTTCTTTAAAATTTCAAGGAAAAGTCGGTTCATATGGACAAAGAACGTTTTCTCTCATTCCTACGACCTGACGATCATCAATGTCACCTGTTCTGATGAAGGATTTTACTACTGTGGAACTGAAGGAAGGATGATAGGAAAGGCAAATGACATTGATCTAAACACATGGTATAAATACAGCAACAAAATTAGAAAAATCTCCATCAGTAAGTATTTTACCCAAATGTGTTCTGATGAAACTTTTATAGTGTTTTTTTTCGCAAACTGACTTTAGCAGAAATTTACTGAAAATAATTTGCTAAATTTCTGTGGTAAATATTTTTTTTTACTGCTGAAAATTATTAATGAGATGAAGTAAAACAATTTCTGTCATCGCATATTTTGCGCCAGTTCAAATCTTGAATTTTCAACATTTCTTGTATGTATCTTTTTTATATGAATGATCATTCAGTGTTTTTATTTTTGATGGAATACCAAAATATGAACTCAACTTAAATTATGTCAGCAAACTGAAAAAGAAAAATGTCTAAAATAGATAGAACAATTGCAATTCGTTTTTTGTTGTTGTTGTTGTACTTTTCTTAAGACGCCACCTTCTAAAAAAGTATCTTAACTGTTAAACAAATACAACAGCTTTATTTTTATTTTTTCATCCAGGCTCCAATGGGCCTCATAACTGTACCAGTGACAGTCAGCAGAACGATGGTGTGTGCTGGAAGCTGCTCTTCTCTGTGTGTCCGATCATTTCTGTTCTCTCTGCTCTCCTCTCAGTTCTGGTTTACAGGATTTGTCAGAAATCAGGTATCTCAGTACTTTCCTTAGATAACTAAATTCATGCCTGATGCTGCATTTAAACATTCATCACATGTTTTTGTTCTGTTTTTGTTAAAGGTTTTCTTCAAGCTTCTGCAGAAAACTCTTCTCAAAATTCTGAAAAGATACAGAACTCAAGAGATCGGACGAGACCGACACAGCAACAGGTAAGAAGCACCAACAGCCAAAAAGCACCAACAGCCTGTCAGAGTTTTAGAGTAATGTATAAAATCAGGAACTAGTTCTGACTAAAATATTTAATATTTAAAAAGCCAGTTGATTTCTCATTATTATTTTAGTAAATTTGTATTTTAAAGTGGAATTTATTTGGTCTATTTAAATGTTCTTTTAATGTGCGCCCAGAAAGTCTTTATGGACTTTCATGTTTATAAAACCTGCGTCTTCTAGAAATTGCTTTTTAGCTGTTTGAGCAACTTTTCCTTTTATTGTTTAGTCTCACTTTAAGTCTAGCTACCAAATTCCTGTCAATGCTTGCTTGTAAACTGTTTGCTTCATTTGGTATTGAGTACTGAGTACTGATATCAGGCAGTTTTAGGTTTTGATTCAATACGTGATTCTGGGATTGTGAGTTGGAATTAGAAAGGTGGAGAAAAAACAGATGAATAAACAACAGTCCTCTGGCTGCCTAACGGGGTAAAAAACATCAATCTTTTCTTCTGTAGTAGTTAACAGACCAAATGTACTGATCCAGCATCTCTTTTTGATTCTAAATTTCACCATAACATGACATCCTAACCCTGGTACACAGAAAGTAGAGTGAGAGTTGTAGATAGTTGTTTTGCATTTAGTGTTTACATTGGAATCTTATTAACTAATCTCTTTATTGTATATTTTTGGACTAAATACTACCTTCTTCAGAGTTGTCCAAACTTTTAGTAAAGAGGGCCAGATTTGATGAGGTGAAAATGGCCTGACATTTTTTTTAGCTATATCAATAATAAAAAATGCAAATAGACTGTTTAATAACCTGTTATTGCAATGGCTTTTCATTTCATCGCTTAGAAAACAAACACATCTAAATATGTTTTTACCAAAACTATTTTCAGTTTGTCCGTTTTTTGCACAGTTCATTGTCGTAGTTGGTTTATCTTGTTTGGTAGTCCCTCTTGACATAAAACTCCTTAAAAAGAGTCTCTTGGCATACAAGACAGACACAGTTATTTCATATTTTACTGAAATAATATGCAATTTTTTACTTGTCCTGGACGTGGTGGTCCCCGCTCTCAACTTATTACTATTCATTTCTATTTATTTAGACATATTTACGTGCCACCAAGCACAAAAAATGATGGAAATTCATGTTGGCCACAATACATGCAACCAAGATTGCTGCATTGCTCGCATGTATTTTAAGTGCATCCAAGGCTAAATGTTGTTATTGGTCATATGTTTGAACCTATCTGTAACATTAATCATAATTCTTCCTCCGGGCACTGGCCGTACCTAATTAGAAAATTATATAAAAATTACGAAAAGGAAATGAGCTAGAAAGCCTCACAGAAGGGTCACACTACACTGTTCTCTTAGGTTTAAAATGTCATTTAGCCGACCACAATCAAGAAATCCTAGACTCAGTTTTTAGAAAATACTGGGGGCCACTGGGGGTTATTGATGATATGCGGACTGGTGAAAATCTCAACCCGGTCCGGACTTTGGACATGCCTAATCTAGTTTTATATTTTGTGTAATGTAAATATTTCATTCCAGGATGAAGATGTGTGCTATGCTGCCCTGGAAATACAACAACCATCACTGAAACCAAAGAGGAAGAGAACTACTCAGGCTTCTGACTTCAGCACATATTCTACTGTCAAAACATCAAAGCTGTAGAACATTTTCTACATATGAGTCCAAGATTGTTATCAGAAAACTAACAAAGCTCTTTGTCACAGATATACATGTTGGCAGATATTTTTGTTAATGTTATCTTTGGCATCTTTAATGTTATCTTTGGCATCTTTAGAGTAAATTCAACACTTCAGTTCTTCTGCAGAAAACTAGAGCTCTTTAGTACAAACTTCAGCTTTATCATGTTGGATCTTTTATTTCCTAGACAGAAACCTCACAAGGTACTTTAAGAAAACATCAAATGAAATCTTTTTCTTTTAATTCTTTGTTTCTCATAAGATGACTCTACCTTGTTGTGTGTCTAAGAAAGTAAACAGAAACAGGCTCAACCACCCACAGGTCTTCAAAAAAAATAAACACACACAGGAAACCCACAATGGTTTAGCAGCACTCACCCATCCGTGTAAATCAACACACTGACTAATGAACAGCAAATTCAGGCTACAGATAAATTCACTGTTTCTTTAAAGTGTGCATCTACAAATACAATTAAAAAAAGAGAAAAACAGAAATGTTGGCAAAATGCACAACTTAGCAGCTCATACGCTTTTTTTTTTTTTTTTTTTTTAAATAATTTTAAGTTTTAATTGTTTGATGTTTTTTATGTTCAATGTTGTAATTTCCTCAGGTTTTGAACTTTAATCTGAAATCAGTGAAAACAAACTAAAAGTTCAACCCAAAGACATTTTTTTTTGTTTGTGGCATTTTTTAGCAGTTTTCAATTTAGTATGTTTTTTTCCAAATGATTCTTCAATGAAAGAATAAAGTTCAATTAAAAGAATAATTTGTGCCAAATTTGCATGTGGAAAATTAAAAAAGTCCTTTAATAACATTCAGGTATTGATTAATGGCAGTTCAACCACTTCCTTGAAGTCATCGAAACTTTAGATCAGTCACACTCTAATTGTGAGAAATGACAGGAAACCCACAGGGACGAGCAGCATGCAACACCTTTTTGTTAACAGTTTCATGCACGGATAAAAATAGAAATACAAGTTGTGCCGAGAATGAGAAAAATAAAAATGTAGGTGATGGTTCTTATTTATCCAGCTGACGTCTTTGCTTTGAATTCAAAATTATCTTCAAGAAAGAAGATTTGAAGTCCAGATGAGAAAAAGACTAAATACATTTTCTTTGCCAATCCAATGTTTTCTACTAAAGAAAAGGCAAACTAGTGTTTAAAGAACTTAAATATCATTTTGGTTTACAAAGTTACATAAAAACTTTAACAATGTACTTCGTGAGATCTAGTGTTTTGATGTTTAGTTCACCTGGAGCATTCAGGTGTCTGCAGCTATCAGTTCAGAAAAGCAGCTGTTGCAGTTCAGCGGGCTGGGAAGGATTTAAACACCACTAACAATGGATGAAGCTTTTGGAAGGTTTCTATTTTATTAATTTTTGTTTTCAAACCTGTCTAATTTAAGGGAGTACTAACCCTGCACCCACTGGGTCAGATTTGGTCCTCATTTTTTGGTTTGTTTCTTTTCTATTTTGTTTTGATTTTTTTATATATTTTGGCTGCTGTTAATTGCTGCTTATAAAAATGAACAAGCAAAATCAAATTTGCTTAAATTAACTTTAAAAGCCCTGAAGAAAAGTGTTGTTGGTTTCTTCAGGGTTAAAATCCATCCATCTTCTTAACCCATTTTATGCCTTTCAGGGTCACAGAGCTGCCAGAGCTTAACCTGCAGGTTGGGTGAGTGCGGGGTACACCCTGCTGGACATGTCACCAGCCTGTTACAAGGCCATGCAATCCCAACCACAGTCACACCTAGGGACATTTTTAGATTAATCACTCAACCTGGGAGGAAGCCGGAGTGCCCGGAGAAAACCCACACAAGCACATGGAGAAGTCCACATAAAGGTCCCCGCTGGGATTCTCACTGTGAGGTGAAACCACTAATACACACCAATAAATACTAAATAGATTAATATTATCACAGGCAGTCCATGTAAATAAAGGTTGAGTCAGAAAGGTCTGAAGCTAAATCCTAAAGCTGAAGCACTGTTGTCACACTGTCTTTATTCAAATAAATACATTAGGTGGACCTTCAACAAATCTATTTTATGAGAGCAGATATAAGATTATGTTTTATCACCTTCAGTTCTGCAGTTCAGCATTTTGATATTAGACCCAAAGGTTTACACGATTATTGGTAAATTCACACAAAAGAAAAAACCACAGAAAAAAAAGTTCCACTCAGCAGACCAATCAAAATCTGCTTCCCATTCAGTGGAAAATCTGTGTATCTCACAACATATTCAAGTTAAACTGGTGACTGCATCTGCAAAGAGGAACATTTGTACTCTTTACCGTTCATGGTTACAACACTCATGGATCCTCAAGCACATCATTCTGCCTTTGGGGTAACTTGTTCTTCTATTTTTATTGGTCAGAATTGATTTTTAATAACTCCACAGATTTTTTTATTTAAAATTTTGAAAGAAACGGGTTTTTTTATAGTGACAGGTGACACTGATGCATGTTTAATTTGAGATCCTCTGATTGTCTCCGTCGGGTTTCGTTACCGCCTGTGTGAATCACGACTCGACACAAACTGGACTTAGTCTGGGTTAACATCCTAAAGTAAAACTCTCTGCCAAAAAAACAGTGAAAGCTGAATCGCTGTGACGACCTGTGAAGGGATTTGCCAAAAGGTAAACAACAACATAGTATCAACAATACCTTTTTTTTTGGGTGTTTTGCTTGACGTGGTGGTCTATGTTTGTTTAATCTGGATCTTACTGCATTGGACAATTTATAACTGAATGCAATTTACAAATGAATATATTTTGGTTAGAATAAAATGTCTTTTTTAAAGAAATGTACTTCATCTACACCAAACTACGAGGTAAAAAAAAATGAGACAAAAACATAGAAATTCCACTCTATTAAGTTTAAGATTTTGAAAAAATATTTGTAGCCACTATGGACCAAACTCTCTGACCTCTTACTGCCTTACCACCCAAACCGAACACTTGGGTTCCTAGAATTAGAAAAAGTACAGTTGGAAGTACAGCATTTAGCCACCAAGCCCATGTTTTATGGAATAAGCTCCCAGCTCATGTAAGAGAGACCGACACAGTTTCCACATTCAAAGTAAGGCTCAAAAAATTCCTCTTTGGACAGGTTTATTTGTTGATTCATGCAATAATCAAGTGTAACAGGAACAGTCTTTTGCAGGTCAGGCTCAAAGAGCTGCTTTCATATTTCTGTTTTGAAATCTTGTGTGATAAGTAGGACACGCCTACTAATTATGAGGCTGCATGCCAAACACTTTTGAGTTAATTTGGTGGCGGTGCTATAAAAGCCCTCCTCCTCCCCTTTCAGATATGAACTCTTGTTGTTGCCATACATCGAGTCATCAGGAAGTGGAATGGGAGTTGACAGGCAGGTAGGTAGTTTTGAGTTCCCCGATCTGTACAGGGAGTGGGAACTCACGAGCAGATTTTTTCTCTTCCTGCTCTTGTCGAGGACGGACGCTTTTCCTCTCGCTCCTCCTGTATCAGCCCCCCCCAGCTTTTTGTCTGTCTTCCCCGGAGCTGCATCTTTCTGCCTGCTGCTACTCCTGCTCTTTTTACACTCTAAAGATGGATCTGATCAGCTGGTCTTTGAATTCGATCGACAAAGTTTTTTCAACACTAAGGAACGGGAAAGCGGACCCTTCCTGCCCAGACGGCACCCACGCGGCTGGATACACCAACGATCCATGGGGCAAGTGGAGGCTGGTGTGCCTGGCCCAGCTGTCTGTGGAAGACGTGGAGGATGTGTACCTCTTTGGATTTATGATAATTGGATTCCTCATCATTGGGATCGGAGGATTTCTGATCTATCAGGCAGTCTGGGAGCAGAAGACGGAGAGAGGCGATTCGTCTGAGCTCTATGGAAGGATTCTTCGGGGAGGAGAGACTCAGTACGAGAAACTTTCACAAGTGGATCAAAAGCTCTGTGCTTGTCTTGCCCACTTAAGCAGGATGCTCTCGATCTTTGAACTTGTGTAGAAGATGGATACCAACTTGGAGCGCGTTTCTGCCCGAATGGAGGCTAGACTGGTCTAAATTGCCAACATTTTGGATCAAATCTGCCTCTCAGTGCAAGACCAGTCAAGGACACAGCCAGCAGAGCAAACAACCTGCTGGCGCCGGAAAATCTAATCTAATCGGACCCCCCCCCCTGAGCTGAGACTCCTTGGCTCCAACCAAAACATAATTCGCTCTCAGAGTGTGAAAACCGCCGCTGTGCTGAAGGCCGATGCTGCTGCTCAACCCCCCCTCGACCTCGACATTCCTCGGAACTCACCCCCCGCCCCCGAGTGAGCACTCCTGGAGACGCGAGCGCCCGTGAGGAGCAGCTGCGACCGGAGTGTAACACAGGGGGGGGCCCCACCCCCCCTATCCAACCTTCCCAGTGATCCTTGTGTACTGCGTGGCCGTGAGAATATGTGCTTCCGTGTAGACGGTGTTTTTTTCTTGTATCTACACATTGTATCACAGTGTTGAGATACGACTTTTTTTTGTCACCAATCACCCTACCCACCTATTGTAACCATCTTTACCCACCCTAAGAAAAATAGGTGCGCACTTGCTGCTGCTGCCTCAGTAAAACTCGAACTGTATGTGTATTTGTTGTATGTCTGATCTTGTTCGGGTTGCACTGGAACAATATCGTATGTCAGTGTAAAAGCTGTGCGTATGACAATAAAAGGATTCTGATTCTGATTCATTCACAGTTCCCTGTACACGAGCAATCGGCCGGGTTTTGGCGCATCTGCGGCGTGGTGACAGTAGCCTGAAACCGTGACATAGACTGTTTCACCTAGATCCGCCCCTCTTCTCAATTACCGGTGTAGGTACCACAACCATTCGGCCTGCAAAAACCGTTGGGGATCCTTCGACTAGTGCTGACGTCACATTATGTGCATTATAGCACCCTCCCTGCCTGTGAACACAAAGCTACGAGACTCCAGCTGCTCTGATCAGAGACACGGTTCGTTTGCGTAGAGCACCGGGTTCATTCTAACTGCCACAAATCTTTTTACAAAGTGTGTAGTGGCAAAATCTGTCTATAAACATTACAAAGAATAATGTCAGACACAACTTAAGAGGGAAAAGAACTTTATGTTACAAAAGGAAACGTGAAATGAAAATATGTAGAGTCAGAGCAGACCTGGGGCCTCATTTATAAAACTTTGCGTGTGATTTGCGTCAGAAGTGGCGTATGGATGAAACATAGGATGTGCGTATACGCACAGAAATATTCGGATTTATAAAACCGTGCGCACGCACATCCTACGCATCTTTCCCTTAATAAATCACAACCAATTCTAAATGCAGCGCAGCTTTTGCGGCTTCATGACACGCCCATAGTTTCCCATAAATGGTCTGTGAAACGCCCACAAATGAATATTCATTGATTGGGAAACCATGGCACACACCGAGAGGAAATCAAAAAAACGTAACTTCACTCAATGTGAAGTAGAAGTTATCGTTGGCGATGTGGAAAAGAGGTGAAAAATGTTGTTTGGAGGGCACAGTGTGGGCATTACTAATGCCAAAATGGCACTTGAGTGGCAAACGGTGGCAGATGCCGTAAATGCTGCAGCCTCACAACCTCGGACCGTGGCCGAAATAAAAAAGAAATGGTCGGACATCAAAGTCGAGGCAAAAAAACGTCTGGCAATGCATCGCCAGAGTGTCTCTGCCATGGGTGGGGGACAGGGGACACCGGAGCTGACCCCTCTTGATGAAAGACTGGCGGCTATGGGGAATCCTTTTTAAGTGGAGTGGTGACTGAGGCGGGGGGGGGGCACACAGACGCGCCAGATGCACCGGGTGACACAGGTAAGAGTAAATATTAAAATGAATGCAGTGAAGTCACATGTATGCAGGCTACACAATTACAGTTTATTAATATAGAACAATTTTATTTTAGTTGCTGGGTGTTCCAGCGGGGCCAGTGGTTACGATGCTGCAGCTGAGCAGCCGTCTGGACCCAGCGTCTCCACGGCACGCGGCTCTCAACCCTCCAGCAGTGGACGTGTCCTCACCGATGCAGTCCTTGAAATGCAGAGGGAAGTCATTAGTTCAATCATAGAGGTGGTCAAGGAGTTGGGCGAAATCAAGACTGCCCTGATTGAAATAAACTGCACGATGAGGGAATTCTTGAATAAATAATATTTTCCACACCTTTTGTTCTTCTTTACAAGCGACGCATCACTTCCAAGCGCTGGCGCACAGCAGCAGCATTTGGCTCAAATGCGTGTGGATGGAGTTCAGGGTCGGGGCCAACACAGCAATCGGCACCAGCGGGTAGAGGCATGTTTTTAAGCTGTGCCACATTGTGTAGCACAGCACATGCCAGCACGATTTGGCACACACTGTCACTTTCCCGTGTTGCGTGGAGGTCCGCACATTTTCCCGTCAAGTTTGCTTTTTATAAATCTCAACTATTGCGTAGAGTGTGGCGTACGCCTTCTTTTGTGCGTGCGCAACGTTTATAAATGAGGCCCCTGGACACTGTGTAGTTTGTCCAAGTGGGGCTTCCGTAGTGTGACGTCATCCTCAGTCAAAAGGACCCCGAACGGTTATGGCAGGTCCAATACTGTTTGGGATTTGTCAAGACATAGCATCTTCTGACAGAGATGCTATGTTAGACACTGTAGTTGAAGATTTTGCCATAATGATAGCTACTACTTTCATTCTCTTCAGGACTATGTTGGCTATGCAGACAGTCATTTCCAGGCATCTTTACTGTAGAAAATTTGTGTTATCCATCTTTGAAATCCCAAATATTTTACGTCTTCACAAAGACCAATCGTCTTTTTCTCACACAGATGCTAGTATGTTTATACACACCCAATTTTATCTCAACCTTTTTTTCATACTATATTTTTATTTGATTAATATAAGAATAGTGCGTATTTTTTCCTTTAATCATTCATTCGACTTTTCAGTTTTTTAAAACTTATTTTGAAACCCGAAAATGGATTTCAGCCGGGTTTGCTAAGTTAACGTAAAGCCAGGAATGCCAAAGCACCCAAGCTTATCTCAGCCTTTTTTCATTAAAAAAAAATATTTGACTAAGATAAGAATAGTATGTCTTTTTTCTTTCAATCAGTCATATGACTTTTTTTTAAATTAAATTTAATATTACATTTATTTTGAAAACCGGAATTGGATTTCAGCTGTTATCGCTCAGTTCCCATTAAGCTCAGAATGAGTGAGTCACCGCAGATTCGAAAGACGGCTGGCTTGACAGCAGTTCCACGGCGGGACTGGGTGGAGCAGATACACTCAGCTGCACGGAGGAGACCTCTCTTTGCTGTGGCATCTCGCTGGACTGTGGACAGCTCCCACCAGCTGATCGGTGGCAGTCAGGCAGCTAAAATGGGGCCCGGCTTCAGTGTGTAATTGTGTGGGTTTTATTGTGTGTGAATTGTATTGCTCTTGTTTCAGGAGGTGGGAGGCCGAGGTGGTGGACTGTTGTGTCTGGTGGTGGGTCCCAGTGTGCTGTGTGGTTTTCCCCATCACGTGTGCAGTGCTTCACATTAATGGTGCTGATTGCTTTTGCTTTCATGTAGTTTTAACCACATTCGATAAGCTCCCCTTCTAGAATATTTTAACTGACTTTTATCAAGGATTTTGTATTAAGGATTTTTTTTAACAAAGTTATAACTGATTTCTAATAAATTATATTTTAAAGCAACCCACAGCCTCTGTTTTGGTTTACAGTAAGATCCACACCTTTCTTTCTCTTATTTGTTTCTTGGGGCTGATCAGCTCCAGGTGGCGTTGTCGATCCTCTTATTCGTGCTGCCACACTTTGCAGTAGACAAACTGTGGTTTTGTGTAACTATGCTTGCATGACTCTCATTATGACATAGCCTACCTGAAACCTTTTTGTTCATAGCCCCAGCCCTCCTGTTACAGGAAACTCCACTTCTCCACCACCAGCTCTACTTGTATTGAGTATTTGGTGACTGAATTGTGCGCCCAGTCAAAGAACAGTTGAGTTAGACACCAAATAAAGTTTTTTTTTTCCTACTGCTAAAACTGACTTTGTCTGCCTGGTGTGTTTGATGTTTCGAGGTTCCATCAGATGCGCGCATCATTGTGGTCAGACACGCAGAACTGGTGGTTTCTGAGCTTCTGATGAATTCATGCACAAATGTGATCAAACCAATGCTTGTTTGGCTGAGGCTCTTGTGCCTTTTGACTCAATCATTTGTGACCTCATAGTAAATTAAATGTAGTGAAACACTGAATTTTGGAGATGGGCCAAATGAATCATGATCAAAAATGGCTATAGTTTCTCCAGGCCCATGTCTGCACACAGAGATGCAGATGGGTCTGCGCTAAAGTGGCAAACCTCAAAAACCCAATAGTTGCAGTAGAACACATGAAAACTGGATGTAATTGTTGTGATGTCTGATGGAAAAGCAATCAAGACATGAAATCTGCTAAGATGTTTGTGTGATTTCTCAAATGTGTTACAGCAAATACTGAATGGGTTGCAACTAACTTACCTTTCCATGTGTACTAAAAATCCATATTTATTGTCCCATCAGTTCAGGCGCATGATCAATGTTGATACAAAATAATTTTCTGTGCTGTTTTGTCCTGTTCTTTAGATCCTGTGATGGAAATCTGCATCTTGGCTGGACACACATTTCAATGATGTACATTTTTGTGCTAGACAGAACAAAAAATAATTTGTCAATATTTTTTAACTTTTTAATATATTAATTGAATGGAGTTTGAAGTCTTCAGACTCAACTAATGGTGTCAAACTCCAGGCCTTGAAGGCCAGTGTCCTTAATGTTTTCCAATTAACCTGCAATTGTCACTTTCACTATAATAATGAAAAGGTCAGAACACTGCAATACTTTTAATACAGACAACTCATGGAGTAGAGAATGATTTATTTTCCAGATTTCTTTTAGTTTGGCAAAAGGCTCCGTTCAGATACAATAAAACAAGATCTCCAAAGAAAACTTCGGGTATAAAACTGCTCCTAACAGAGCTCACAGGTGGAAGCCAGGGAGGAGGGTGGGGTGACAAACGCAGCGCTCACTGACACAGGGCGTAGAGCACACCTGGTTCTTTAAGTAGGTCACGGAACAGGTGAGTTTATTGGGGTGAACCGTCCACAGGTAAACACACTGCTGAGCTGCCTGCCTGAAATAGTAATTGACCCAAGGTTGTTCTGACACAACCTGTCATGGCTACAGAACACTTTCGAACCCAGATGCTGGAACCCAGAAGAAACACAGCGGGAGACGAGCGTGGCAGGTAAGAGATTTAATAGGAGGATCAGTAGGCAGAGCGTGAGCAGGACTTGAGGGAGGTCCCAGGCGTGAGGCAGATGTAGGTGGCGTCACTGGTGGATTCCTCCGCAGGAAGATGCAGACGTCTGAAGTGGAGATCCGAAGAAAAGAGGTAACGGCAGAGGCTCGAGGTGTGACCGCAGGAGAAGACAGAATGGGGGATCCGGGCTGAGGCTGATTCTGGCGACCAATCGTGGCTATGGATTCCTGGGGGTGAGTAGAGAGAGAGAGTTTAGGCGCAGGCTTGACGAGACAAACAAGAGCTTGACGTGAACACCAACTATGCACCATCAGGGGCAACGGACCTGCTAGCTACGCACTGCCAGTTATCAGATACCCTGCAGGAATAATAAGATGGCCAACGGAAGAGATACGCCATGGATGTTAAGACACAAAAGCTCCTCACCATGCATGGAGGGTTCCATCCCAAATCCAGCACCCTGAGAATGTATGCTAGCTGCAAGGAAGGAGGCTGAGGACTAGTGAGCGTGGAAGCCACTATCCAGGATGAAACATCCAAGATCCATGAATACATCAAGCTCAAGGCCCCAACTGACAGTGTGCTCAGTGAATGTCTCAGGCAATGGAGAGCAGAGGATACAGTTCTGGAGGACAGATCCTCATGGGAGGACAAACCCCTGCATGGGATGTACCACCGGACCATAACTGTAGTGGCCGATATTAAGAAGTCCTACCAATGGCTAGAAAGGGCCGGCCTACAGGACAGCACTGAAGCACTCATCCTGCCAGCTCAGGAACAAGCCCTGAGCACCAGAGCAATAGAGGCTCAGATCTACTACACCAGACAAGACCCAAGGTGTAGGCTGTGCAACAAGGCACCTGAAATTATCCAGCACATAACTGCAGGGTGTAAGATGCTGGCAGGGAAAGCATACATGGAGCGCCACAATCAAGTGGCTGGAACAATATACAGGAACATGTGTGCAGAATATGAACTGGAAACCCCAAGGTCAAAAAGGGAAACACCTCCGAAGGTGGTAGAGAATGAAAGGGCAAAGATCCTGTGGGACTTCCAGATCCAGACTGATAGGATGGCAATGGCGAACCAACCAGACAGCTTAGTGGTGGATAAAGAACAGAGGAAAGCCGTTGTGGTGGATGTGGCAGTGCCAAGCGATGGGGACATCAGGAAGAAGGAACATGAGAAACTGGAGAAATACCAAGGACTCAGAGAAGAACTGGAGAAAGCCAGGAAAGTGAAGGTGACAGTGGTGCCTGTGGTAATTGGAGCACTCGGGGTAGTAACCCCCAAGCTGGAGGAGTGGCTAAAACAAGGGCTAAGGATGCAGCTCATCAAACTAAAAGACGAAAATGCAGTTCTTTTTAACCTTTAAGGTTTTTTCAAGCAAAACATGAATTCCTCACACGGGTCTTCTGGTCTTCATTTCTTACTACACAACTCAAGATGACACATTCTTTCTTTACATTATAATCAGTCTTTAACTGTTTTCATGTAACCCTTGTGCTATCCTAGGCACTTTAGCATTGGGTTAAAGTTGAGTTGGGTCATCTAGACCCAACACACAGTGCACTGAACCTTTTTTCTTCAATGATTTGTGAACCTTAATGGTCTCCGTGGATTACATGAAATCTTTCCACCTTAATCCACCTTTGTCATGGTAGGGAGAACAGGTAAATGCAAGGGTGGGGTCATCTAAGATACCACAAGGGTTATTCTTTTTACTGTAGATGAAAAATATCAGAAATGTATATAAAATAAAGAGCAGAGGAATACTTTTTTAATCCAGTAACAATGTCCAATGCAGGAAAATGTAGAGGAGACAGACGTAAAGGAGCATGTAAACTTTAAAAAAAAATAAAGCAATGTTGACACTGTAATTAAATAAAATGAATTTGTTTCACTAGTGACAAATCTGTTTTATGAATGCAGTGTTACATCTACCAAATACTTTAAGAAAGGAGAACTACGCAAATGAGTTGTGTTTCTGAATTACTTCCAATGGAACCCATTAGTGTTTGTGCAGTAAATAGATTGGATTCAGATCCATTACATTAAACTGACAACACAATATGTAAGACACTATGTAGGGTTTGAGTTTTCAGATTTTGTCTGTTAAAACAGTTCAAGACATCAAGATGTCTGGGTTGGTTTCTTTTTATGCCTTTTTTTGGGCTTTTGCTTTTTCGCTCTTTACATTCAAGTCTTGCTTTAAAGAAACACAAAACATAAGTGTTAAAACGTTGTTTCAGGAAACTAAATGTCCTTTTTGTAAGCCTTAGTTACTTCCACCAGACAATTTCCAGGAAGCCAGAGAAACTTAAGACGACATGAATAAGGCTTAGCCACAGTGTGAGAGTTAACAGGTAACCCATAATGACAAGCTGAGCCACGAAAAGACCAAATGACGCAGACAGGTTCAACTTGTAGATAACTGTAGTCTCACTGAAAACAGTTCTTCCCAATTGAACTTTCACCTTAAAAAACAACTTTTTTGCCTGTTTAGAATTGATTTAATTTTACATTTTGTAAAAAATAAATGATGGTAAAACTAGCCTAAATAAACTTCTGTAAACAGGAAGTCCACAGACATGCAGCCCCTCACCCAGCAGTAACAGTTTCACATGCGAGCTGATTCAACACACAGATAAGTGCAAAGTCTCTGTGAGTTCCATACAAGGAAAGATCAGGTTAACAAAGACGCCACTGAGTATTCTACGTATTCTATTATCCAACTTTATTTTAAATGGATAAAGTTAAAATGTTCTTTTTTTATATAACGTAATGCTTTTTTAAATAAAGTAGAAAAACTTTCAGCTCCTCTTTCTGGCACATCAAAGTGTTCATTTGGTGCTGATTTTTGTACAGGTTACAAAACTTTAGGAACAAATTCTGAACTAAACCAGAAAAAAAGGACGTGTGTCTTTCCTTGTAGTTGTTTATTTAAAGATATTCTAATGTCAGATTTACAAAAAGGACAAAGTCAAACCAAATGGAAATCTTTTGCCGTGTATAGCTCACAGGAAACCCGCAACAGCAACAACACCCCCTTAAACAACTGCAGATTGAATCATGGACGGATGGAAAGAGCAGATAAGTTTGTTCTACTGTACTTAAATGTTGTCACACATCCCTTCAGGATTCGCCAAAGCATATCAAGTTTTAAAGTTATCGCATTAATCGCAATGAATTACTCACACACAAAAAAGTGCATTATTATTATTATTTTTTTACTTGTCCTGTCCAACAGCTGGGCAAACAGATGAGAGCTGAAGGCCTCTTGTGATGGACGTATTTTATTTTAACAACAGGGCTTATGAATCTTCTGACAAACCAGAGGTATGTCTGAATAAACCCCTTTTGTAATCTAGGCCAAACTTTATTAATTTTAATCATATTTGAAAATCTTTTGTGTTGACCGGACGGAAAAGGAAAGGAGGGAAGAAGAGAGAGGGATGTTAGAGAAGTGGGGGATAGGAGGGTGATTATAGAAAGGGGGCGTAAAACATTGAGGCAGCATAAAGCAACAAGTTGCCGGATGGTTATACTCATTACAGTGAGGTTCAGATGTACTTCAAGTCTAAAAGGGCGGGGCCTGTCCACACACACACCCAAATGCCACAAACATACCTGCTGGCTCCAAAAAAGTTCACCTGTCAACTTGTACACAATACAAATAATGTTCCTACGTGCATACTTATGCATTCAACCAACTAGTGTGAAACATTTCATTCAAACACGCAAACTATTTGTGCAAAGGTGAGCTAACACCTGGGCTCAAGTGATTGTTATGTTATAAGCACACCTGTTGGCTCAAAAAATGTTCACATGTACACAATACAAATATTGTTCACACACGCATACTTATGCCTTCAAACAAAACTATTGTGAAATATTTCATTCAATCACGCAAACTAGATGAGCAAACACCTGTGCTCAAGTGAATGTTTATGTTCTTCTAAAGTAGATAATGGAATGTGAAAAGAAGGAGGGAGAGTTCCCAGCCATCCCCACACCAAGACCCCCGCCGCAGCGGCAGCCAGAACCCCCCAACACCCACACGATAGCAGATGGAGAACAACCGCCCCCCGGGCGATCACATCCGCCACCCAGGCCAGGGCCAGCAGGACCGCCACGGGGGCCCCTAAAGCCAGAGAGCAGGGAGGCATGGGGGGAAAGAGAGTACAAGCTCCAGCCCAACCAGGAGAACAGCCCCCCCCCGCCACGCCAGGAGGGCCCAATGTGAGACCCTGACCCAGAAGAGTGCCCACAACCCCAGATGAGCACCTTATCACCACGCAGGAGTTCTGGGCATCCCCCCACCCCAACCCGAGGTACGAGTCAGGACTGTAACCAAATGTGACACTGTATTGTGACAACAGTAAATCATCTGGAATATTTTTAACTGTTTACATGAGAATTATCCTTATGGTCAGACAGAAATTTGCGATTGGTTAAAAACAGAAAATACGCTGGGCGGGGCACATGCTCCCTGCGGCTGTACATTTCATTAGTCAGTGATGAAATGTACAGCCGCTTTTCATCATTTAACCGCTGGCTTTCTAGATGGTGCCCAGAAAACGGCGTTGGTTTTGTGGATAACTGGAGCGCGTTTTGGGGGAAGCCCGGTCTCATGCGGAGAGACGGCGTCCATCCCACCCGGGACGGTACCGCTCTTCTTTCTAGAAACATTTCTGCTAGCCTTAGTCTGTTAACCTGACAATCCTTAGAGGAGACCCGGGCGCAGAGCAGCAGTGTAAAACGCTCCTCTGAGCCTCCCTTAGGGTTAGTGCCGGTGCAAAACCCATGCAGGGAAAGTCAAGCAGGTCCTAGCTTTAGCTTATGTGCTGAAAGACAAATGAAAGGAGCGCGTCATAGAAACCTTAAAGTGACAGACAGCAGTTCTCACAAGCAGAATTATGATGTCATTAAATGCGGTTTATTAAACATTCGATCCATTTCCTCCAAGTCCCTCTTAGTCAACGTGTTAATTACTGATAAAAACCTTAGTCTTTTAGCCTTAACAGAAACTTGGCTCCATCAGGATGACTATGTTAGATTGAATGAAGCAACCCCCCCCACTTATGCTAACTATCAGAAATCCAGGATTTCAGGGAAAGGAGGTGGTTTGGCAGTAATATCACAGTCTAGCTTACTTCTCAGCCCTAAAGTTAAAAATGCTTATAATTCATTTGAAAACATCATATTGTCTTTAAGTCACCCAAACAGGAAAACTCCAAAACCTGTTTTACTCATAATTATTTATCGCCCCCCCGGCCCATATTCAGAATTTTTAACTGAGTTTTCCGACTTCCTATCGACTATTGTCTTAGATTCTGATCAAACTATAATATTAGGGGATTTTAATATTCATGTTGATGACCCCAGTGACTGTCTAGGAAAGGCTTTTGCAGCTTTATTAGATGATGTTGGTTTCACCCAAAGTGTGAATGAACCCACTCACTGTCATAAGCACACCCTGGATCTTGTTCTAACCCATGGTATAGAGATCAGCCAGCTGAGTGTCCTTCCTCTTAACCCCATCATTTCTGATCACTTTATGATTACCTTCCAGCTTACACTGGAACATCCTTCTGCCCCAGTGAATAAGAAACAACTTAGAAGAACCTTAACTGACCGTTCTGTGTCTGAGTTTAAACACACAGTTCAGCCAGTACTTAGTGATATTCTGAGAAAATACTCTGAGACCAGCTCCCATAGTATCAGTCCTAGTATAAATGACCACTTTGTTAATGATGCCTTACAAGCCCTCAGGAGTACACTCGATGTTGTTGCCCCCTTGAAACCTAAGTTCGTCAGACAAAACCGAGTAGCACCGTGGTTTAACGGTGAAACTCGTTCTCTTAAACGAGAAACCCGTAAGTTGGAAAGAGAATGGCGCCGCTCCGGTTCAGAGCAGTCTCTGGATATCTGGAAACATAGCCTATTAAATTATAAAAAAGCTCTGCGTAGAGCTAGAAGCCAGTACTATTCAACCTTAATATCAGAGAATGGAAACAATCCAAGATTTCTTTTTAGCACTATAGCTAAATTAACTCGCAGTCAGAGCTCAGTAGAACCACATGTTCCTGTTTCTCTCAGCTCTGATGATTTTCTTACATTTTTCCATAGTAAAATCTCAAATATTAGACATAAATTAAATCAAGTTATTCCTACTATCAGCCCAGAACAGGCTGAAGCGGTAGAAATGGAGGCATCCATAGAAACCTCTGTAACATTAGACTGCTTCACTGCTGTGGATCAAGCGGAAATAACATCAATTATTACGTCCTCCAAATCCTCAACGTGTCTGTTAGACCCAATTCCCACTAGACTTTTTAAAGAAACTTTTCCCCTAATTAATGATCCCATATTAACAATGATAAATGCCTCTCTGGAAACGGGTTACGTGCCACAGTCTTTTAAATATGCAGTTGTTAAACCTCTTCTGAAAAAGCCCAGTTTGGATCCTAGCATCTTGGCCAACTATAGACCGATATCAAACCTGCCCTTTATTTCTAAAATCCTAGAAAGAGTTGTAGTTAAGCAGCTTTACTGCCACCTACAGGACAACAGCCACTTTGAAGACTTTCAGTCGGGGTTTAGACCTCACCACAGTACGGAAACTGCACTAGTTAAAGTCTCTAATGACTTGTTATTGGCCTCAGAAAAGGGACTACTTTCTATTCTGGTCCTGTTGGACCTCAGTGCTGCCTTTGACACTATCGACCACGGTATTTTACTCCATAGATTAGAGCAGGACATAGGGATCAGAGGATCTGCTCTCCAGTGATTTAAATCCTATCTGTCTGATAGGTATCAGTTCGTTAATGTAAATGGCCATTCCTCTCAGTGCACTCGAGTCAACTATGGAGTCCCACAGGGCTCAGTCTTGGGACCGATCCTGTTTACGCTTTATATGTTACCCCTAGGAAACATAATCAGGAAACACAGCATTAATTTTCATTGTTATGCCGACGATACGCAGTTGTATTTATCCATGAGGCCTGACCAGAATGACCAGATAGAGAAACTGAACGCCTGCATCAGTGACATCAAGACCTGGATGACAATTAATTACCTCCTCTTGAACCCAGAAAAAACTGAGGTCATTATACTTGGTCCTAAAAACCTCAGAGATGCTCTGTCTGCTCAGATAGTCTCCCTGGATGGTATAAGTATAGCCCCCAATTCCACAGTTAGAAACCTTGGGGTTTTACTTGACCAGGATTTATCATTTAAGGCTCACATATCTCAGGCATGTAGAACTGCCTTTTTTCACCTGCGGAATATTGCTAAGATCAGAAATATACTTTCTAAGAGTGATGCTGAAAAACTCATCCATGCATTTGTTACGTCGAGGCTGGATTACTGTAACTCCTTGTTAGCAGCGTGTCCTAAGAGTTCCTTAAGAAGTCTCCAGCTTGTTCAGAACGCAGCTGCTAGATTGTTAGCTGGAACCAGCAGAAGAGATCACATCACTCCTGTGTTAGTTTCGCTCCATTGGCTCCCAGTTGATTCTAGAATTAAGTTCAAGATCCTCCTGTTAACCTATAAGGCCTTACATGGAATGGCCCCGTCCTATATTAAGGACCTCATAGTCCCTTACCAACCAATCAGAACACTTCGCTCGCAAAATGCAGGACTGCTTGTGGTTCCTAGAATTAGTAAAAGTACGGTTGGAGGTAGAGCGTTTAGCCACCAAGCCCCTGCCTTATGGAATAAACTCCCAGCTCATGTAAGAGAGGCCGACTCAGTTTCTACATTCAAAGCTAGACTGAAAACATTCCTCTTTGGAGAGGCTTATTGTCAGACTAGTTAGTATTCAGAGATTATTTAACTTAATGTTAGTTTGTTTAAATTAAACTTAATAATAACTATTTCTTTTAAAAGGCTGCTAGAAGTTGAAGCTGGGGTAACTATGGTGCACTGGGGTTCTGTCCTCTTTCCTTTTTTACTTCTACCCTTCCTCTCCTCTTTTCTTGATCATAATTTATCATTTAGTTCTCCATGCCTGTGTTTGGTGCAGTGCGATTCATGTATTGTCCCTCTTTTCCTCTCCCCTCCTGGGGAGTGGGAGTGCTTCCAGACTCCAGTTGGCTCATCCGTGCTCCAGTTCCTGACCGTTTACCTCGTCTCTGCTCCTGCTCCTACACCTGGCTGTGGTTCCTGTCTCCGGCTCGACTCGCGCCTTTGACTGTCCCCACAACCACGGCTGGATGAAGCTCGTCTGCTGGACTTTTATATATGTAGTTGTAGATTTAGATAAGTTAATTCTTCTCTAAGAGTTCTGGTAAATCGCCTGTCCGTCCTGGGGGAGGATCCCTCCTTCATGTGGGCACCCCTGAGGTTTCTTCATTTTTTCCGGAATCCGTTTTTTTTGGGAGTTTTTCCTTACCGCGAAGGGGGGTCTAAGGGCAGGGATGCCAGTATAGCTTAGTCAGTTTGTTAGTTCAATTTAGTATTTTTCTATTGAACTCTTTGTATTCGTGATCCTTTTGATTTCATGTTTTACTTCGAAGCCCATCGAGACGACTGTTGTTGTGATTTTGGGCTATACAAATAAAATTGAATTGAATTGAAATTGAATTGAATGAGTTCTCAGCAACTTCTAACTGTAATCACAGCCTGTTCTGCTTCACTACTGCCCTGTTGTAAATGTAGGCTGAACTTTGCATGTCCAAAACTCCAGCTTTCTACAAATCTGCTAACATGCTCAGAACTAAACGACTGTCAGACTTTAGTTCTTCAGGAATACCGTAATGTTTAAAAAGAGGTTCAAAGGGACGCCATCCAAACGTTTCCACCAAATCCGAGTCCCCGATTGGTTACAGTTAAATCTGGTTTAACTTTCAATGTGCGTTTTTTCGGTAGAGGCCAAAACAAAAATGTGTGAAGCGATGAGTGAACATAATAGTTTTAAACGCGGACACCCAAAATATGCATTGACGCGTTTACACAGACTTTTCATTGGAAGTGGTCATCTAAACGCCCATTGCCAAGGGCGATGTGAAATTAGCTCAACCCTTGTGCTATCCTAGGCACTTTAACATTGGGAGTTGGGTCATCTAGACCCACTAGACAGTGCGCTGAACCTTTTTTCTTCAATGATTTGTGATCTTCACTGATGTCCATGGATTACATGAAATCTTTCCACCTTTATCCACCTTTTTCTTGGTAGGAATAACACGTCAAAGTAAGGGTGGGGTCATCTAAGATAGCGCAAGGGTTAAGGTCACCTAAGAACTGCAGGCTGAAACATTAAATCCACAGAAAACGTCCCCGGAGTTCCTTCAACACAACACATTTCCAATTGCTGGAGGATAGTGTGGTTCTTTTGATGTGGTTGAATTTGACCCCCTTAGGCAAAATCCACATGAAGGTTCATTTCTTCTTCCTGAAACCCGAGTCCAGCACTGACAGAAACTCTGGATGCTACATCAGCTGTCCGTATATTAAGAGGTGTTGAAGTAAAAAACTGATGGACCTCATGTGAAACTGCTAAATGTGCCGCCGAGACGGGAAGAGGGAGCGCATGAAGGAAAAGAGAGGGAAAAAGGACAGGAAGAGTTTGGATTCCCCTCATCTCCTCTACTCCACTCTGCCTCGCAGTCATTCAGCACGAGTGGCTCTGACCCCTCTTTCTGGAACCCAGCATGACTGAGTGTTTGTGTGCATTTGTGGGTGGATAAATCCTCGTGTCGTGGCTCCATTAGTTCATGTGTGTCTGGATTTGTTTAAACTGGGCTCTGCGTGAACGAAGCAGGAGTCACCCAGACCCTGATTTTTGGGCAGATTCCCTCATATGTTCACAGCTGCACTGTGACGTAGTCACTGCAGAGCCGCTGTGGCGTTGTTGTTTTTTTTTCTTTTTGAGGGGGCGGGCCACGAGGACAGAATGTGTCTCTACTACAGACTGATCCCCCTTGTGAAAATGTTTCATTAGCAGATGAGGCAAACATGAAAAGCGCTGGATGCTGACCTTGAGAAAAGACATACTGAGATGAGAGATGTTTTTTTTCCCATGAATCCTTGTCATTTCATGCTTTTTTTACACTGAAGAACAAATTATTCTGTAACATTAAATATTTCAAGGTTATTAGTCCTTTTTCTTACATTTATTTGCTTTTTATTCACAATTAATGCAGAGTCACCAGACTAGCTTGCTGCTCACATTAAAAGCATGAAATATTATGAAACATGTCTTCGAAACTCGGTAACAAAAGCTCCATATCTTTCCAAGGTGGCAGTTTTACAAAATCAACATTGTAATTTCCTCTATATATATATATATATATATATATATAGGCAAAGCAAGTTTACTTGTATAGCACAATTTTTACAGAAAGGAACTGGAAAATGCATTAAAATCACAATACATAACAGTGCAAAGATTAAAAACATACACAATCATTATATAATTGACTTTAAAAGAAAGGAAAGAGAAAGGAAAATAAAATAGGTGTGGATAAGGACCCTTCAGTTATATACACAAATAAACAGGAATATTTTGAGTCTAGATTTAAACCTTAGCACAGAATTGAGGCCTATTTTTCACTACCTCGGGGAGACTATTCCAGCTTTTAGCTGCATAAAACTGAAACGCTGATTCCCCTCGTTAAGTCCTGACTCTGGGCACCCGCAGGGGGCCAGTCCCTGAGTTCCTCAAGTTCCTTTGTAGTTGTCAGAACTTTAGGTTAAGAACTTAACCCCGGTTCTCTGAAACATGATTGAGGTATCTCACTATGGGACACGCCACTGCGCTGTCCCCCAGAAGCTCTTTTACATTACGCCAGTCTTGACTGGCAGACAGAAGGTGACGTCTGTTCTCAGGAGGCGGGACGTCCTCCTGCTATAAGAGCCGGACGCCATCTTCTCTCCTCAGTCTAAGTAAGCACACCTCTTCTCGCTCCAGGCAAGGAGGGTGATCTGGTGAGATACCTCACTCCTGTTTCAGAGAACCGGGGTTAAGTTCTTAACCTAAAGTTCTCTTTCAACATTCGTTTCGGTATCTCACTATGGGATGTAGAGACTCCCGTATTGCCAGATAAGGTTACTCCGAAGACCAACAGAGAACAACCAGGCTGATCATACAGGTGTAGGTGTGGACCCCACACCTAGCACTGCGTGAGGCAGCCCTGGTCTAGTGACATCCAGTCTATAAAATCTGATGAAAGTGTGAGGTGTTGCCCAACTGGCAGCCGTGCACACGTCATCCAGAGAGATGCCCTGAAAAAGCCATGCCGCGAGTGGAATGAGCGCGCAGGCCCGCCAGGGGTGTTAACCCCCTGCTATTATAAGCCATGGTTATAGCGCCCACAACCCAGTGTGACAGGCGTTGTTTGGTTATGGACTTACCTGTGTGAGGAGAAGCCCACGACACAAACAGCTGCTCAGATTTCCTGAAGCCAGCCGTCCTCTCCACATACATGCGCAGCGCCCGCACAGGACACAATGTGTGAAGCCTCTCTTGCTCCGTAGAGGAAAAAGGAGGCGGGTTAAATTCCAAAAACTCAATGGAGTGGTAAGGTATGGCAGGGTTGAAAACCTTGGGCATAAATGCCGGATTCGGTTTCAACAAAACCTTAGAAAACCCTCTGGAGAACTGCAAACAGGACGGGTGAACTGACAACGCATGGATGTCGCTCACTCGTTTAGCAGAAGCTAGTGCAATAAGCAGAGCTGTTTTAAAAGAGAGCGCTTTGAGGCTCACTTGCCTCAGTGGCTCAAACGGTGCGCACGACAGTGCGTCTAGCACCACCGGTAAATCCCAAGGAGCAACAAGGCTTTTCGACACCGGTCGGAGCCGCCGTGCGCCCCTCATAAACTGACAAATAAGCGGATGCTGGCCCACTGTTTTGTCATTAAGACCTATGTGACAGGCGGATATGGCCGCCAGATACACTTTAATGGTGGAAAAGGACAAACCTTTTTCAATCAGTTCCTGAAGAAACGATAGAATGACTGGGACGGGGCTCTGGAAAGGCATTACGGCCATTTTTACGCACCAGTCCTCAAAAACGCGCCATTTGGCGCAGTAGGCGGAGCGGGTAGACCGCGCTCTGGCACTCTGGATCGTGTCCACGGCGTTCTGCGGGAGTCCCGCTGCCATGAGATTCAGCCTCTCATGGGCCAGGCCCACAGAGCCAAGCGTTACGGATGAGGATGAAAAATTTCCCCGCGGGCCTGCGACAGGAGGTCCCTGCGTAAAGGCAGAGGCCACGGTTGGCTGTGCAGCATCTGAATGATGTCCGCTAGCCAGTGTTTCCCGGGCCACCGAGGGGCTACGAGGATAAGAGAGTGTTTCCCCTCCCGAACCCTGGTGAGGGTAGGGGCAATCAACTCCAACGGTGGGAACGCATACAGAAGTCGGCACGGCCACTCGTGCGCTAGAGCGTCCACCCCCAGGGGGGCGCTCTGGTCCGTCAGAGAGTAGAAAATCTGACATTGAGCGTTCTCCGCTGACGCAAAGAGATCGACCTCTGCTTGACCGTAAATGCTCCACATCTGGGCTACCACCTGGCTGTGGAGCTTCCATTCCCTGTAACGCGGGTTCCCTCTGGAGAGCAGGTCGGCTCCTCGGTTCATTATCCCCGGTACATGAATGGCCCGCAGCGACAGAAGTCGGGAGCTGCTCCACATAATCAGTCTGTGTGCTAGCGTGTGCAACTGAAATGAGCGAAGCCCTCCTTGTCTGTTGATATACGCCACCACTGTGGTATTGTCAGTCCTGACTAAAACATGGCGCCCATTCAGGAAGGGTAAGAAATGTTTCAGTGCAAGAGACACCGCCAGGAGTTCCAAGCAGTTTATGTGAACTGATCGCATGTGGGAGCCCCACAGACCGTTCACATTCCGGCCCACCTTTGACATTTCCCCCCCTTTTAACAATGGTCGTCCCGAACATTATTCTGCTTCATATCTCACCGGAGGTCTCCCTAAGTTTGACCTTTCGGACCGACGCAGAGGTTCAAGGCCCTCGAATGCATCCGGAGGGTTAGGTGGAGCAGCTGGTGGCTGTCTTTCAGGGCATCTAACTGGTTGCGGGTTGCATCCCATTATCAGTCTTGGCAACCACAATGTTGGAGGGGGAAGTTTGGGTTCCAGGTCAGCTGATTTTCCATTCGGTTTCAGTGGTGGAGCATTCTCAGTCAGAACAAGGGGACATGTTCGCAGGTTATTTCGGTGCACAGTGCGGGTTGGTGTCTCCTTAGCCTCCGGCCGCAGGATATACACTGGGCTACCTTCGGAGAGCTGGGAGACCACCACGAAAGGTTCAGGAGACCATCTCACACCTAGCTTCCCTTTCGCCCTTCTGCGAAAATTACGCACTAATACACGCTCTCCAGGCAATAGGGGCGTTTTGTGGGTACGCTTGTCGTATCGTCTCTGATCCAGCGCCTGTCGCTTCTGCGTTTGTCGTCTCACAGCTTCATAAGCATTCTGTAGAGCTTTATGATGAGAGTTCACCCAACCTTGTAACGTCTGTGGTTGCTCCTCAGGTCCCAGTCCTGTCGACCAGTCTACCGGTAGTCGAGCGTGTCTTCCGAACACTACGTAGTGGGGAGTGAAGCCAGTAGTGCTGTGCACGGTGTTGTTATAGGCCTGCACCAGGGCTGGTAAGCGGTCGGCCCACTGTCCATGTTCAGTCTCTGAAAGTGAATTCAATAGACCCAACAATGTCTGGTTAACACGTTCACAACCCCCATTACCTTGAGGCCAATATGCTGTAGTACGACTTTTCTTACAGCCATAGATGCGACATAGCTCTTTGAATATTGAGGATTCGAAGGCAGCGCCTCGATCTGTCAAAATCCGTTCTGGGCAACCAAACTTCTGAATCCAGTTATTGTACACAGTTCGGGCAGTGGTTGCTGCCGACTGATCTTTAGTGGGAACGGCTTGGGCATATTTAGAAAAGAGGTCGGTCATGACCAGGATACAAGGCCACCTATCCTCAGGCCGACCCAGGGACAAATAGTCCAACCCCACCACCTCAAAAGGGTATGAAGTTGTAATGGACATCAGGGGAGCCCTCACCTCCGGGCCACGTTTTGCGCAGACACACTGAAGGCAGGCGTTTGTCCAGTCGGTTACATCTCTAGCCATTTGTGGCCAGTAGCAGCGTTGACGCAGAATTGATAGTGTCCTGTCACTGCTTGGATGACCCATCTCCTGATGGTATGCAGCCCACAGGTCTTTGGCCCCACTTCTGGGTATAAGGACTTGAAAAACCTCCTGCCCTGAACTGGCCTCCAAAAAACACCTCCCCAACACCCCATTACGGAGCTCGATCTTGCCCCACTGTCTGAGAAGCAGTTTTAGATCTGCAGAGGCAGCCTCACGTACCTCAGGTTGATCCACATGTTGCAGCTTCCACTGGCGCAGCTGTTGGAGGTCAGGGTCTTCGTGCTGCCTGCTCTCCCAGCCCTTCACTGTAGTCTCCATGCTGGTCACATTGTGGCAAGTGGGCTCTTCCTGTGAAGACAGCCGTGACAGGGCATCTGCATTTTTATTTTGCTTCCCCGGCCTATAGCTGATGGAGTACTTGTAGTTTGCCAACTGTGCCACCCAACGTTGCTCCACAGCCCCCAACCATGCTGAGTCCAAGTGCACCAGGGGGTTATTGTCCGTGTATACGGTAAACTCAGCCCCATACAGGTAGTCTTTAAATTTTTCAGTGACCGCCCATTTCAAAGCCAACAACTCCAACTTGAAAGAGCTGTGGTTTTGGTCATTCCGCTCTGTTGGATGCAAGCTGCGGCTGGCATATGCTATGACCCGCTCTTTCCCATCTTGCACTTGGGCAAGAATAGCTCCCAAACCTTCAAAGCTGGCATCGGTATAAAGTCTGAATGGTTTGGTAAAATCAGCGTATGCCAGAATAGGGGCACTCAGCAACGCCTCTTTCAGTTGATCAAAAGCTTGCTGACATGTAGGAGACCAGGAAACAAGTGAATTCTTCGCGGTGGCCGACCCATGGGTAAGGGCGTTTAATGGCAGGGCGATCTTGGAAAACCCAGAGATGAACCTGCGGTAATACCCCGCGAAACCCAGGAAGGACCGAACCTGTTTCACAGTTTGGGGGACAGGCCAGTCCCTCACAACCGCGGTCTTAGCCGGGTCTGTCGAGACACCCTGCTCACTGATGATGTGCCCAAGGTACGTCACCTCCTTCTGGAACAGAAGACACTTCCTTGGTTGTAGCTTCAACCCATGGATGTAAAGTTGTTGGAATACCTCTTCCAGATGCTGCAAATGACTCTGGAAGTCAGATGAAAAGACAATTATGTCATCAAGGTATATTAGCAACGAGTCATTCACCATTCCCCCCAGACAGCGCTGCATTAGTCGCTGAAAAGTGGCTGGGGCATTACAAAGTCCAAAGGGCATTCGATCGAACTCGTATAAGCCAATAGGCGTGGCAAAAGCAGTCTTTTCCCTATCCGCAGGGTCTACCTCAACCTGCCAGTAACCACTGGCAAGGTCAAGTGTAGAATACCATTTTGCAGCCTTCAGACAGGTTAGTGACTCTTCAATCCGAGGCAATGGGAAAGCGTCCTTATGCGTTAAAGCATTTAGCTTCCGATAGTCAACACAGAAACGCCAGTCTCCATTCTTCTTTTTGACCAAGACAATAGGAGCTGCCCATGGACTTGAACTCTCCCTTACCACCCCTTTGTCCAACATGTTTTTGAGGAGAGAGCGCAGTTCTGCATACAAGCTTGGTGGAACCGGTCGGTATCGTTCCCTGCTCGGAGGAGCTGAACCAGTAGGAATCTGATGCTTGACAACTCCAGTGCAGCCAAAATCCTCCTCGTGGCTCGAAAACACCTTGGTCCAACGTTGTAGAAGTTGGGTCATCTGCTCCTGTTGACAAACTGTGAGACCATCCCCCCTTAAGGCCAGAACTGGATGTGCTTCCGAACTGCTAGTTTCTTCTGAAGCTCCAATGCGCCTTACTGCCACCTCCAGCACTTCCGCGTCGACCCACTGAAGGCTCAGCTCATGCTCACCTTGGATGTCCACCGGGTCAATTTCTGTTACTTGGGCCACTGGCTGGCGCTGTGGAACCTCAACTGGATATGGATTCGGGTTACAGACTCTACATGGCAAACAGTTTCCTCTCAACAAAGTCAGCGTACGCCCCACTTGCCACTCGGTGTCATTATTGGTTAGTTCTTCTACCATCACAACCCTAGTGGCCTTAGGGTCCCCCTCTGCTACTTGGATCCAAAGCACCATCTCCGATTGTGGTGGGATCACAACAGGCAACTGCCGCTTTAATTTTGCAGTAGCATGGAATGGTGGTTTCAGCTGGCGAGTGTAGGCCAACTGACAGTCTGCAAAGGCTTGTGTCCAGGCCTTTCCTTCCTGTGGTTGAAGGACAGCCTTGAATGCTGGTACACCAGGATGGTTTCCCTGTGTGAGGGCAGACCACACAGCCTCAATAACATTCATCCCAAGAATTCCTTTTTCAGTACCTACACACTTATCTTCGACTATCACAATGCCCTTGCCCGATACCCGAATACCACCCACCATGCCATCCAGCAGCGCATAACCCACATAGGGGATCTCCAAGCCATTTGCAGCACGCAGAGTCAACCAGGGCGCTTCTTCAACCTGGGCTTCACAGTCCCCCAGGCACTTTCTGAATAGACTTTGGCTTAGCATAGTGACTTGGGATCACAAAAGGAACAGGACGGTTATTCAGAATAATCGTGACAGTTGGGCACTCACCGACTAGAGCCGACTTTGCGCCACTCTTTGATGCCCCCACGGCCCGGCCCTCAGCTGTAGGGGGTTCTAAAAATCCTGATTGCGGCGAGACCTCTGGGGACACCTCCGCTGCATGTGACCAGCCACCCCACAATGTCTACAGATGGGCCTGCCATACGCATCCCATTGATGTCCAAGTGTTCGGGGGCTGGCGACTCTGAAAGGTCCTGGTGGAAGTGGCTGGAGGGCTGAGCTTCCTGGCAGTTCAACCTTTGCTTCTGATGGAAGTTGGGGGGGAGGATGCGCAACTTCAGGTCCTTTAGAACCAGCTAAAGCTTTTATTTCTGAAAGGAGTTCCTTCATATCTTTCAGTTCTTGCTGCAACTCATTACGAAGTTCAGCTTTGAGCTGGTCCAGGTCAGACTGTGAAGCGAGTCTTTGAGTTGCAACTCTTTGGACTGTTACAACCTCCCCTTCCTCTTCTAGCTCTTTTTCCAGTGCTCTGGCCTCTCGACAGGCTTCTGGAAAAGTTGTGTCTCTGCTGCGACGAATCTGTCGATTAAGTTCTTGCTTCACCGCGCCTGGACGAAGCCCCACCAACAACTGGTCCAGGAGCAAGTCATCAGTGTCCCCAGCAACATCTTGGTCATGTTGGCGCCATCTAGAGAACAGCTCCCTTAATCTTAAAATGAAGAGGTGAACAGACTCATCAGATTTTTGACGACAGTTAAAAAATGCAGCTCTTAACTGGGCTTTAGAAGCAGGTTTAGCGAATTCACACTTCAGTAACTCGAGCACTTTCTCCCCAGTATTCCTCTCATCAGGTGCTACCAACAGTAATTCACGCTTGGCTTCCCCTTCTAGGGCACTCATGATAAAGTCTGCTTGCTGCTGGGGCCCCAGTCCTTGTGCACGCAGCATGGCTTCCACCTGAACCCTCCATTCTGCAAATGTTGACCTGTCACCACCAAACCTTGGAACATATGCGGCACCCATAAACCACGGAAATGTAAACTGTGCCATCATGGGACTACAATCCTCATGGGCTTCTGAAGTCATTTTTACACAGTAGAGCTGATCCTGCCGACAACGCCAAAAATTTGCAGGTGTCACACTGGTGATTGAATCAGCTCGATAAAATACTGTGCAAAAATGACTAGAAACAATTAAAAATGTAAAAAGGGATTTAATAAATAGTAGTCTAAAAACAGCTGTAAATTGTTAAAAAAATAAAAGACATAAAAATTTGATTAAAAGTCCCAGCTAAAAGAGTCCAGTCCCAAAGCCGCGCCCCCCCGAAGTCCACCGTTGAATCCGGCCGTGGAGGGGAAAAAACCAGCGTCTGTGCGGCTGAAACGAACACACAAAAAACGAAAAACTTCAAGGTGTTACACCAACATCAGCCACACGCATCCAGGCCGGTCGGGAGAGCAGACTTTCCTTTATGCACCGATCGTCAGGCCTTCAGGTCCCACACGCAACTTCTCGGTCAGCCTCGGCATTCCTCCACACGGTCGACGCCCCCGTCTCACACGGCTCCCGCTACGTCTTCAAGGCGATCAGCTGGTCCGCCTTCCTTTGGCTCTCAACCGGAGCTTCATTCCTTGCGGCACGCTTCAACTGCGCTGCGTGCGTCTGCCTCAGGTGCTTGCTTCTCCGGCAACTGCTCAGAGTTCCATTTATGCAGTGGTGAGGGGTTCTGCCCAATGAGGTCCAGGTGTGTGTAATCAGGTCCATGATCCAATAAAATTAAACCGCATGCAAAAGTAAAAACTAAACAAAACAGCACAACATACAAAACCACCCAACACCAAAAGAAATACTAAGGATCAGCACAAATATTACACACATTCCGGCCCACCTTTGACACACGGTTCCCATAACAACACCCGTGGTGAGGAAAGAGATATCCCTCCACTTGTGTAGGGCGAGAATGCATGTCACCGAAGCAAGCACCCGTCGGTGACCATGGCGGGCAGGGCTTAGATTGAGCGACGCCACCCACCGCTGAAAAGGACGCATGTGTAAGCGACCAAAAGGGATGACGGACAGAGCCGATGCCATCAGCCCGAGGAGCCTGAGTCTGAACGTTATCCACGCCCCCCTGCGGAACTTTGACAGACACGCCCGGAAGGCTGTCACTCTCTCCGCTGAGAGTCGCGCTCTGAACTCGACTGAGTTCAGGGATAAGCCGATGAAAGTGATCGTTTGAACTGGTGTCAACATGCACTTTTCCCAGTTTACTGTGAAGCCCAGTGCAGTTAGGTGCGATGTGAGCAACCTGGCAACCTGTGTCCTGAGTTCTTCGGGAGACTGCGCTGCGAGCAGCCAGTCGTCTAAATACATCGCCAGCCGAAAACCCATCGGTCTCATGGGTGCGACGGCGCCCTCCGTGCATTTCACAAACACCCGCGGACTCAGTGAGAGCCCGAAGGGGAGAACTAGAAACTCGTAAATCTTCCCTCGAAAGGAAAATCTGAGATACTTTCTGTGAGGGGGGTATATTGGGTCGTGAAAATATGCGTCTTTCAAATCTATGGAGACGAACCAGTCTCCTGGACGCACAAACCGTACCAGACCTGCGTGTGTTAGCATTCTGAATTTGTACTTTCTCAAGTTTTTGTTCAGTGCCCGTAGGTCTAGAATCGGACGCAGGCCTCCACCCCGTTTTGGGACCAGGAAGTATCTGGAGTAGAAACTGCTGTGAGCCTGCTCCGGTGGCACTAGCTGAATGGCTCTTTTGCCTTGCAGTGTTTTGATCTCTTCCTGCAAAATGCTTGCGTTTTGCCCCCTGGCCTGCGACTGCAGTATACCATTGAAAAGGGGAGGGGTGGATGCAAACTGGAGTCTGTAACCCTTGGTAACAGTGCTTATAACCCAGTCTGGCGCCTCGCAGTGTCGCCACTGCTGTGATTTGTCCGAGAGCGGGCCGAGCGGCTTCTGTGCTGAGACACTGGTGGGCGTGGCCAACGCGAGCTGCGCTGAAGCAGGGCTCTCTGCCACCACGGTGCTGGGCTGCTGTGCCACTGGTGGTGCAACAGCTCTCTCCTGTGTCCTCATAAGCAGTCGCGCAGCTCCCACCCGGCTTCCCGTCATTTGTATGTGTTTTGTTTTTTGTTTTGTCTTTTTGTGTTGAGGCTGCGCCCTTGGCTCGGGGCCTGGTTGCGCGCCTCAGGGATTTTTTATTTGTGTTTGTTTTAAAAACCTTTTCAAACACTTTCTGGGACACAACTGTGGCTCCACTGAGCTCTCTGTGGGTCACTATTTTCTCCTTTTTAACTGGCTGTGAACTGTGAGGACCACCAGAGCCTATGCACGCCGTTTGGTCGGGCTGGAACATGCCCTGGAGAAAAACGACGGGAGCTGAACGTTTCGTAGAAGGGCGGAAGCAGGCTTCTGGTTGTGCCCGCTCTCCATCCCTGGTGGTTTCGCCCTAGGTGGCACGCCTCTTTTTCTTTGCGCTCTGAGCGACAGGAGGCGCTGGCTGGGCTGCCGTTGTCACGTTGGGAGCAAACGGTTTCTTGGCCCAGGCCCCTCTGGCCTCAGCAAGTTTTCCCTGGCTCCGGTCACCTGGCTGAGGCTGGCGTTTCGGAGTGCGGTAAGCTGGTCTAGCTACCGCTTGAGCGAAGGAAAGACGCGGTGCAGCTGGGGTAGGAGGAGGTACCCTCCTGGGCAGACACAGCTGCAGCGCTTCACCTTCCCGTTTCTTCTCCTCACAGCGCCTTTGCATAGTGGCCACCGCTGGTCCAAATAGGCTATTTGGGTCCACAGGCACATCGAGGAGTTGAGTCTTCTCCTTCTGAGAGAGACTAGATAAGTTCAGTCACCGGGCTCTTTCCTGGACCACCATGAGGGCCATGGCTCGCCCAGAGGCTTGGACTGCGGACCTGTGGAGACGCAGACAGAGGTCTGTGACCACGCATAGCTCATTCCAGAGGTCTGGGGTTGGTGTGGCTGACATCTGTTCCTGCAGCTCTGTCTGGTAGGCTAGGAGCAGAGAAGATGCATTCAGGGCTTTCACCGATGCAGCAACGGCCTTGTAGCCCTTTTCAGTGAGAGTTGACTGGAAGCAGTCAGCTTTCGAGGGCAGGGCGGGGCCCGCGGAAGTCATGGTGGACTTCTGCGTCGGGTGCAGGTGGGATGCCGGCAGCGGTTCGACTGGAGGGATATGTGAGAATCCGTTCTCCTCCATGTTAGTCCAGTCCAAAGCCGAGCCTCCCAGGATGGGGCTTTTGGCTGTAAAGGGGGTGCTCCAGGTCCTGGTCGCTTCCTCCAAGCACTCAGGGAACACTGGCAGCAGCTGTCTGCTGGAAGACTTGACTTTTTCCCTCATAGCGAGATGTGGTGGTCTCAGTGAGGGCTTCAGGCCACTTAATGCCCAGCTTTTCAGCTGCTCTTCTGCAGACATCATGCAGGTCCATCGCAGCGGTCGGGTTTGGGAAGCCGCCGCACGCGTCGCCCGCAGCCAGTGTCCACCGTGTCCTGGAACTCCGGGGGAGCGGCCTCCTGCTCTTCCATGCCCTCGAGTGGCGCGACCGCATCCAGTTGGTCGCCCCAGCTCATGCCTGCCACCTCTCCCCGAGTAGACTCCTCTGGTAGTGGGGGGCTGGTTACCCCCAAGCCCGGGTCTGCCTTGGACAGACTAGCTTGGCGCGCTAGTCTGAGTCTCAGAGTCTTAAGGGAGAGGCGTGCACAATGCTCGCAGCTAGCCGGAGATGCTAACGCGTCCTGGGCATGTTGCAGCCCTAGACACGCAGCACAGGCAGAATGGGTGTCTGCCCCCGCAATTTTGCTGCCGCATGAGCAGGCTCTAGGCAGAGGTCTGACCGTTTCCATGGCGAGGAAAGGTTCAGGCTCCATGACGACTTCGTCGACTCCGGTTGAGAGCGAAGCGCGAAAAATTACTAGTATGGTGACTAGTTCTAACGGGTGCTGTTTGGAGACAGGCCAACCGCGTTACCCAGACAAGCTATGTAACACCGACTAGCGTTCAGCGACCGAGTTGTTAGCTCGCTCTAAGAACAGTAAGCTAGCTTCGGATACTACACCTGCCGTCTGAGGATGCTTCTGGGAGCGAGAAGAGGTGTTAGACTGAGGAGAGAAGATGGCGTCCGGCTCTTATAGCAGGAGGAAGTCCCGCCTCCTGAGAGCAGACGTCACCTTCTGTCTGCCAGTCAAGACTGGCGTAATGTAAAAGAGCTTCTGGGGGACAGCGCAGGGGGCGTGTCCCATAGTGAGATACCGAAACGAATGTTGAAAGAGAACTGAATATTGGTTCTACATTTTGCACTGGAATGCCGTTGTTGCAGCTTTAACACGGTGAAGGAGTCTCATCTTGATGAAGATCAAGACTGTTAGTTTTGGATTCAAACCCTACCGAAGAGGATTAGGGCCATGGACAAAGAAAAAAAAAGGGCATAGAAAATTCTGACTTTTCACTATTTCAGAGAAAGAATGGTATTCAACATGTGCATCAACTCAGTCCTCTACCACATCACTGAAATGGAGGGAATTTAATTGGAAAAACCTCATGCGCTTCTTTATTACACCTTTAATTAAAAGCAAACTATCAGCAAATCCACAGATGTGTTGGAGACAGTGTGGTGCAGTAAAGGCAAATCACTCTCATATCTTCTGGAACTGTTCGCAAATAGGACCATTTTGGCATTCCATCCATCATGTCTTAACAAACGCTTTGCGCTACACAATCCCCTTCAAGCAGGTAGTATTACATCTGGGCAACATTTCTGAAACAGTCATTCCTCAAGATCAGTATTTGGTGAAAATATTCCTGATTGCGGCAAGGAAAGCAATAACCAGAAGATGGCTTAAGCCAGAACCACCAACCCTCACAGACTGGACTGAAATAGTGGAGGAGATTTATATCATGGAAAAGATGACTTTTGTTTTAAGATTGAGAGAAGGACATTTTAAGGAAAAATGGGACAGATGGACTGTATATAAAAACTCACTGGTCGATGTATGACATTTCTGGAATGGTGACTGACATGTTCTATTTTTTTTCTTCCTTGCCTTTTCTACTTATTTATTTTTATTTATTATTATCATCTTCTTTCTTTCCTTTTCTACTCTTTGTTTGTAAGACTTTATCTGTTTGATGTCATGTTCTAGTGTTCTTTATCTTGTTTACAAAAAATGAAAAATAAAACTTAAGTTATAAAAAAAAAAAAAAGAAAATTCTGACTTTAAACTCAGAATACTGACTTTAATCTCAGAATTATGACTTTATTCTCAGAATTCTGAGTTTAAAGTCAGAATTCTGAGAATAAAGTCAGAATTCTGAGAAAAAAGTCAGAATTCTGACTATAATCTCAGAACTACGGAGGCCTGTGAGCTGCTTCCTTCAGTTCGCTTTAGCAGCACTGTGGAGTCATACATGCCGAGTGGAACTAATGAAAATGTCCTCTTTAAGTTTCTTGTTGCGTGCGGAAGTTTACCAGGAGGCCACTGTGTTAACAGCACAACAGAAGGTGAGTAAAAAGAGATTTATTTTGAATTTTTTTAATGAAATGGCGACAGACAATGCTAGCATTTTGTAACTGTAAAACGTATTTTAAAACGTACGTATATGCTGTTGAAATATCAACGTCAGTGACAAACAGTCTCACGGAGTTTCAATTTGTGCATTTCTGCACACTGCAGTGTTGTTTGCATTCAACTACCTGATGATCTCATTTCTGGACCTTTAAAGACGTTTTACATTCTGAAAATACTACTGGACTGTATTTTTATCCGACAGATTGTTGTGTTTTCCAAGTATGGGTGACTAAATGGCCACCGATCTTTATTTTGACTTCATTACAATATTTAGCTCTCAGGCGCCCTGTCACGTCATTTTATATCGTTTTTATCGTCTTATTGGCCGACATGCAGGACTGTGCCCCGTTTAATAATTATCTATTTTCATAACATTCAATACCAGACCACGCATATTTGCTTCCTTTACATTTGCGTGAGTGTAAAGGAGGCACAGGTTGCGGAAGTCACATGACACGTCGGAGTCATGTGACTGGATACGCAATCCAAGGCAATCGTCATCTCTTCCTTGGAGAGTACAGACAGAAAAAAACAGCCATGTGTTGATTATTTTTAACACCCACATTAGCGAAGCTAACATCACGTCTATCAATTCTGCTACAATGTTTACAGAGAATATGCTTTAATTATTTTGACAGGTGTAGTTTTGAGCGCTAGGGACAGTTTCAATGTTACGTCATCAGGTGGTTCTCCAAAATAAATCAGATAATTGGCTCAATGTAGATCAGGATTTTCTAAGAATGCATTTTCAGTCTGTTTGGAAGCACCTGATTTCTCCCAGGTGTCAAATGTTGTCAAAAGTTCACACACAGCATATGGAAGCTCCATGTTGGAGAAAGTTCTCATTTATCCAGGTGATGTCTTGAAATTGAGTCTTGGCATCTGGATTTCAAATCTTTCTTGAGAAAAAAAAAAGATGGAACTCCAGATGCCAAGACTTAATTTTGAGACAAAGAAGATGGTTATTTTCTTATATTTTTTACTGTGACATTAAGTAAAACTCATTTACTTTTTAAAAATGATTATTATTTTTAATTAATTTTTCTTTTGTGCTGATTGAACGTGATGTCATCCCTTTGGAGGATGATGCATCCCTGGGACAGAGACAACACACACAATCACCATTCACACACTTTACATTAATCAACTATAATGATGCAAGTTTTTTGGACTGATGGAAGAAGCTGCAGAAAACTCACTCATGCAGGCAGGTGAACATGCTAACTCCACACAAAAAGGAGCCTTTTGGGATTGAACCAGAGCCCTCTTGCTATAAGGCATGCCTGCTAGTGCATCACTGTGCAGCTGTGAGAAGTTTATTTTGAAAATAATATTCTAAGTTGGAAGCAGTTATTAGAAACAATATTAATTTGAGTTTATTGTTTAAGCATGGTCAATTGGAACATACTTCCTTCAACACAGGAACAGCACATATATAAAGATCAAAAAGAAGTCACAATCTGTGAGTATACATCCTTGTATCTTACTTTTCATAATACAAACTAAACAGTTAATGCTTGAAACGGGAAGGGAAGAAGCAAACTTATTTAATCCCTTCCCTATTATAATATGCATAACTTAACAATGATAAATGGTTGCTATGTTATAAATTACAAACTGTAATGTTTCTATAAAAATGTACGAATAAAGTTTTTTCTTCTGAAATGTTTTGTATGAATTTATTGGAACCATAACACCTTTTTTACCATATAGGTGAGTTAAACAGGAGTTGCTAATATTATTTTCAAGGTCAGAACTAACACATGTAACCCAAGTGACTGAATATTTTAAAAGGATACAAATAAATCATATAATGAAAATTTAGTTGATTTAGTACTTTTGATCTTAGGTTACTATCATTTGATGCATCTGTTATGGAAATACTGAAAATTAAAAGTAAATAACAAAATAATGAGAAAAAATGTTTAATTATACATATTTCTTAAAATTTCACAGAAGAAATGAGAGGCCGGTAAAGGCTCCAGCAGCCCAAAAAGTGACCACAAAAGGGACAAAATTGGTTCAGAAGATGAATAAAAAAATAAGAAAATCAATTAAAATTCGAAGGAAAAGGTATGTCAGTTATTTGCAGGTATTCTCAGATATGTACTATCACACATGTAAATAAGAAAAAACAACAAAACAATTAAATAACTTTGTTACCATAGCTCCATTAAAAACGACAGAGAAATAAATAAATATTCTTAAAAATAATAACAAGAACAAGTGTCCAATGTCTAAGAGTCAATGTAGAGTCTAGCATCTGATGGGAAGAAATCTCAGCAAAAGGACCTCTTTTCTGCAATTTTGTGTTGCAGACTCCACAGGAAGGGATGGATGTGAAGTGTAATTTCTGGATCCTCCAAAGCGATGACATCACTGTCAATCTGCACAAAAGAAAAATACATTAGTTATAAAAAATAAATGAATTTTATTTAAGGGAAAAAACAAGTCCAGTAGTATTTTCAGAAGCGTAAATAAAAAAGTGATAAATGGAGCTTTTTCTTTCTTGCTGTGTGCAAACATTTGACATAAATGTACTTGTTGGCCATTTATATGCCCACTAAAACTGGACAAATGTGGTTAATCAGGTGAATCCGAACGGACTATAAAAATGCAACTGAGAGAAAAATAGTAGACTACAAAAGAGTTAATCATCTGATTCTGCAGAACTACGTAAATAATGACGTAACGTTAAAGCTTCCCGGTGCTTCAAAAAACCCCGCCCAAAAATATTTTTTTTTAAAAACTCGCTCTATAAAAAACAATAATAAACTGTACCCTGTAAAGTTTGTAGCGGTGCCGATAGCTTAATGTGGGTGCTACTGTGCTTTGAAAATAGTAAACACATTGCTGCGGTTCTCTGTTCCATGAAGAAGAAACGGCGGTTGCCGTGGATATGTAACGCTACTCTGAAGTGTCACGTGACTTCCACCACCTGAACTTTATTTAAACTCGCGCAGATACTGAATAACAAAACTATAATATTGTATTAAATGTTATGAAAGGGTATGATTCAGTGACGGGGGACCGTCGTTTACAGACTGTTTGTTTGACAATGAGATAATAAAAAGAGAGAACGTGTCACGTAAAGAGAAGGCTGAAAACTGAACGTTAAAGTTATTATGTTGGAGTGTAAACTAAAGCTCAGTGGGTATGCATAGTACAACACAACAATCTAGACATATGTGAGAGTATTTTGTAAAGACTATAAAAAAAAGAAATTATAAGGTAGTTATTTGGGGGGTGCTAAACATATCACAAAGCCTTTTTTGCACCAGCTATGCAAAGCCTTGCATGGCTGATCCAAAATGCTAGCATAGCCTGCTGCCCGTTCATTTACAAGAACCAGTTTGAAACAATTTCTTTTTTACTTACCCTCTGTTCTTCCAGTAGCGAAATGACCTCCTCTTTAAGCCTTGAGCGTCCAAAAAGACACTTGAAGACGTCGATTTTGTTGGTTCCACTCCTGCAGCTCCTTGGACTCTGCAGTGCTGAAGGATTTGCCTCACTGTAGCGCATAATTCTGAGATTAGAGTCAGAATTCTGAAAATAAAGTCAGAATTCTGAGATTAAAGTCAGAATTCTGAGATTAAAGTCAGAATTCTGAGAATAAAGTCAGAATTCTGAGGATAAAGTCAGAATTCTGAGATTAAACTCAGAATTTTCTATGACCTTTTTTTTTTGTCCATGGCCCTAATCCTCTTCCGTACTACCCAGCTTGGAAACCACAGAAAAAAAATGTTCCAGTCAGCAGACCAATCAAAATCTTCGTCCCCTTTAGTGGAAAATCTACACAACTCACAACATCTTCAATGCAAAGCTGTGAACGCATCTACAGAGAGAAACATTTGTACTCTTTACCGTTCATGACCACATCACTCATGGATCCTCTGCACATCATTATGCCTCTTCTCTGGGGTAACTTTTTCTTTTACTATCGTTCATAGTTGATCAGGATTATTTTACATGACTTGATTGAATGAATTGAATGAATTTCAATTTAAAATTGTGAAAGAAATCATTTTGTTCATGGCATCTGTCTTTCAGGAGCAGTTTCCTGCAGTTTTAACTGGACTTCTGCATCAGTGTCTGAGGTGACAGTCAGACGTGGAGACAACATCACTCTCTATTGTGACTGTAAAATGGGAGATGGAGAACTGACTGTGTGGTTCAGAAACTGTTCTAATGAGAACCACACTGTTCTAGTTCTAACTGCAGAGGCCTACTTCCAACAGTTTGGGAAAACTCGGTTTATATGGACAAAGAACATTTCCTCTGATTCCTACGACCTGACGATCATCAATGTCACCTATTCTGATGAAGGATTTTACTACTGTGCAAATGAAAAAAATAAGGTGGAAGACAAAAAACAAGTTAATGTGAGGAGTTTGTATAATTACAGCAGTATCATCAGAAAAATCTCAGTCAGTACCGGTAAGTATTTAACTCAGATGACTTTTTGTGAAACTGTTCTTGTTTTTATTACATATTTAATTAATCAAGAAAGAAACAAAAAATGGCACAATTCCATGTAAATTCAAATATTTATTTGTAAATTGCAATACAATTTAGCTATATGTATTTAACATAAATTTCGTAACAGTAATAGTAACAACTATGAGCTCATTGAGCTTAGGCAGTTCCGGTTTTAGGCACGGGCAATACGGGCAATTGCCTTGGGCTCAAATTTAAGGGGGGGCGGTGTCCCTGTACTTGGAAGAAAAATAAATTGCGCCACTATTAGTTTTCTATTATCTGTTATATCACAGATTTTGTAATGGGCCTAAAACCTGCGAATTGGCACCCCGCAGCTGCACACACTCCTGTCTTAGAGAAGGTGCCACAAATGTGTGTAAAGGAAAAGGTGAGGGGTTGTGGGCGGAAGCTGCTGGGTGAGTACAGAGCGCAGACTTGATTGTGCAACACCTGGATAATCGTGTGCCCTTAGATTGCTCAGTTCATGCTAGTAATGTCAGGCTTTGTTAACTATTGCAGACAATATTTATCAGGTGTCTTTAATTTCCATAAATGTATTCTTTGTCTGCCTGTCGTTTAATTGGTGTCAGTATTTGACATAAAGACAGCAGGTAATGCAGAAAGTCCGACAGCTGCGCTTTTTGAGATCATAAATAAACAATAGATCATATGTTTATAAAAGTATTGATGTTTTTGGAGGATTACTACTGTTGGTGTTGCACAAAATAAGGAAAATGCCAAATATTTTAGGAGTAATCCCAGTGATCAGTTCAATGATTTAGTTTTTAATGTTTTATGAAACCCAAAGAATGATATTCACAATAACAGGTTTTGAAAAAAATCAAATCCCTCTGATTTGTTTCAAAAAGACACACACAGGATGTCACACACCAAGCAAAAATGAACTTATTGCTAAAAATGATGCCAAGAGTCCAGCTCTAAAAAACTCTCAAAAGAGCAAAGAAAATGTAATAATTTAATTTGTTATTTCTTCTAATTAATATTTTCAGACTTTGTTTGTTTTGTTCTGCTGCATGTTCATCTTTGTATAATTTTGACAGAGTATGTCTTTATGGAGAGCAAAACACTATACCTTATTTAAGGTTTAACTTGATTCATTCTGGATTAATATTCCTGTCTGTCTTCATTCATAGTTATGTTCAAAAAGTTATGTTTTAAAGGTTTAAAAGGTTTAAATGCTTTAGTGTGTTCCGTAAATGTTTATCTTGTTCGGCCCCCAACCTAAAGCATTTTTTGGATTTAAGCCCCCTGTGCAACTAAACTTGACACCCTTGTAATATTCATAAAATCCATGCATTTTTTGTGTAAAATGGCCAAATAAAGATAGGGAACAAAAAAGGATATCGTCAAATTTGTATGTGTGCGCATGGGGTGTGAGGGATGGGGGTGGGGGGTTACTCCCCCGAGGAGTAAGTTAGTGTAGAAGCGGCACTGGGCTTAGGGTTAGGGATTTGAGAAAAATGTGACTTAAATAGTGTTTGTATTTTCATCGTTTAATTAAATCTCCTTTTTAATTCTATTAAACAAGAAGGAAAATGTTTAAAATACGTTGACAAATGTTAAGACTTTTGCAACCACTGGAAGATCCAGTTGTGTAGCAATTAGGAATTATTGCTGACTAAAGTCTGCATAAAATTTCATTGAAATAAATTTAAAAAAAATTAACTACACAGTTTGTTTTCTAATCACTCATAAGGTTCTTGTTGCCACATAAAGAAAAAGTAAAAAGAAAGAAAAGCAAATCTTATGTGATTTGCATCCTTTTTGGGGGAGGGAGCTACAATATTATGTAGTGCTCAGCACTCTGACCCCACAGTGAGAAGGCCCCGGCTCGGACCTTATTTTGTGGGGTTTGCATGTTCTCCTTGTCCTCTCCATCTTTCCCCACAGTCCAACCCCGATCTCTTCAGTGTGAATGCGTGTAGTAGTGTAGTGAGGCATCCTGTCCAGGGTGTACCCCATCTTCTCACAACTGTTGCTGGGATAGGCTCCAGCAACTCCCATGACCCCTCAGAATGATTAAGCTCATCCAGAAAATGAAATTTATTTTTTCTCTTTTCACTTTTGAATTATTCCTTACGACGGAGTATTAGGGCCACCAAAAAAAAAAGTAAAATTACGAGTTTTTATCTCCTTAATTTAGGAGATAAAAACTCGTAAATTTATGAGAAAAAACTCGTAATTTTACAAGATTTTAAGTCGTAAATTTATGAGAAAAAAACTCGTAAATTTACGATATTAAGTGGAAGTGAACATGCAGAGCAGCAGGTGAACGCCGCGCAGCAACAGAGCAGACCGACTAAACTCAGTTGAACAGGTGAGCTGAATGAACTTGAACGTTCCAAATATCTGGAAGCTCATTTGTTTGATTTACAATTTATTCAAGTTTTATTTATTGATGGTTGGTTTGCAGGATCCCTGCAGCCCGATGAAGCCATCGGTGTCCCTGCAGCTTTCCACTTCAATCCTTTCTTCCTCCACCAAAAACAAGATCTCCACGTTTGTGTGACTCTTCCGTCTGAGGAGGAGGATCACTTTTTTTGGCATTTTCAACGTTCTAATGCTAATATAATAGACTATTTTCATTCATCTTTGTTGTTTGATGATATAACGGGACGTTTACTTCCGCATTGGTGTTCGGATCTGATGACAGGTTCATGACGTAAGGTGACAGATGAACTTCAGGGTTTGTGAATGAAAAGGAGAATAAAAGCTGCAGCGATCCTCTGCACCCAAACGTGTCTCTGAGCTCCTTATTTTACATATGAAACTCCGCTTTACTGACACTGAACCCCGGAAAGACGGCTCCACTGACAATAATCTGATTTTGAGTCGCCAAAGGTTCAGAATCTCTTTGTTTCAAACCTATAATAAACTTGGAAATAAAGCTTCACAAAAGGCTCCACATCTTTCATCTTCAAGCGATGCTCCGATAAACGGACAACTTTGGTGTTTTCTCCTTGTTAATCTATGACTTTTTTCTCGTAAATTTACGAGTTTTTTTCTCGTAAATTTACGAGATAAAATGTCGTAATTTTACTTTTTTTTTTTTTTGGTGGCCCTAATACTCCGTCGTAATTCCTTTAAGGGCCACATGTGTTTTATTTCTTTAGATTACTTTTTAAAAAGTGCCTTAATTGTTTAAGAAACAATTACAGCTTTTTTTTATTTCTATCCAGATTCCAACAGGCCTCATAACTGTACCAGTGACAGTCAGCAGAACGATGATGTGTGCTGGAAGCTGCTCTTCTTCTCTGTGTGTCCGGCTGTTTCTGTTCTCTCCGCTCTCCTTTCTGTTCTGGTTTACAGGATTTGTCAGAAATCAGGTATCTACTAATTATATCCCTCCAATTGTTTCATCAGTTTAAAGCTTGATGCTACACCTAAACATAAATCACACATGTTTGAAGTTTAAAATGATTTGTTCTCATTTCTACAGCTACATCTTCTCAAAATTCTGAAAGAAAAGAAAACTCGAGAAATCTGACAAGACACACTCAAGAACAGGTAAGCAGCACCAATAGCTCATTAGGATTTTAAAGGTCTGTGGTTTATGTGTGATTGTGATTTTATAACACTTTTCTACCACCATTACGGCCGTGCAGTAACAAAGTCACTGATGCACACACAAACTCACACGCTGACGGCGGCCGAGCTATCGGGCGAGAAGCAGCCAGTCAGACCACCAGAAGAAATGTGGAAGTTCAGTGTCTTTCCAAAAAACACTTTGACACTTGAACCTGCAACTTTAGAATCAGAAGTCAATCTTTTTAATAGCTGTTTACATTTAAAGTTCCATCAGTTCAAGGTGTGTAAAATTTGTTGACCCATCTCATTGGGGAGTGGTGAGCTGCAAACACAGAAACCATTTGGTGGTTTAACCCTCCCAATCCAATCACTTAGTGCTGAGGGTCAAGCACTGGTTCCCATTTTTAGAGTTTTTGGCATGGATTGGTGTGGATTTGAACTTATCACACTCCAGTCTCAGGCTGGGCAACATTACCACAAGGCCACAGAGCTGGTTTACTAGAGTTTTGTAATTTTAGGCCTATGGAAAAGGAAAAAGAAAAGGGAAAAACGTTTTTCACAGCTTAACAAAACAGGTTCACCAAAAGGGTGACGAAGATCAAACCTCAATGTTCAAAGCTCAAACCAATGTTCCAGTGTTTCTCTGTTGCATCATGGTAAAGAGCCACAATGAGGTTAGTGGGACAGAGGAGCACTTATTTTAGATGTTCCAAACTCCACCATCCCTCAATGATTTGGAGATGTTTGTTTGTTAGCCTTTTGTTTTTCTTTAACTCATGACCTTTGATGCTTTTTATCACACTCAAAATATTCTCAACAAATGAAAATGTTTCATTCCAGGATGAAGACGTGTGATATGCTGCTCTGGAAATCCAACAGTCATCTATGAAACCACAGAGGAAGAGGACTCAGACTTCTGACTTTAGTACATATTCTACTGTCAATAAGTTGTAGAACATTTTCATTAGTGGACATTGGTGACCTTATTCTGCAAAAAACTAAAGTTCTGTTGTAAGAACTTATCTTGTCTGGATCTTAATTGTAAAATAAAATCTACTTCATCTTGTTTTCAATTTTTTTCTTTCGTTATTTAGACAGTTTACCTACAAAGAAATGCAGTTTTAATTAGAGAATGAATGACTTTAGTGCATTTTAGCCCAATATTTAACTGTAATTTAACTTCTTGAGAATAAACTTGGTCTAAATAAGAAAATCCAACTTTCTTGTTATTGAAAAATTGACTTGTTCTGCCCCCAAATCCAATGACCTTGTTTAATGACCTTGAGAGACTGCACACAGCCAGGACACCGGGTGTTTGAGCGGCTGCCTCTGGCAGGAGATTCAGAGCGCTGAGAGCACAGACAAATAGACTAAAGGACAGTTTTTACAACCGGGCAATAACCTTAGATAAGCAAAACATTAACACCAGGTCATTTCTAACAATTTTTTTTTTAGAGGATTTTTTTTTTAACTACCAGTAGTTATTTATTTATTTTCTTGCTAAATGCACTGATGTGGGACAGCAATTTCCCAATTTCTTTGTACTTTGTACAGAGTATCACCGTGCAATGACAATAAAGATTTATCTTGTCTTATCTTGAATTTGACTCAAATATTGAAAAAAAGTCTAACTATGCTTTTTGTTGTATTGAAGCTTCTACTTCCCTGACAGAAATGTCAGATTTTACATCTTCTTCAAGAAAACATCAAAGGCAATTTTGTTCTTTTTATATCTCTGTCACTTTTAAGACAGCCCTGCATGTTCAGGTTTCAAAGAGTCAACAGTACGGAAACAGCCTCAACCACCTTAAGATCTTCAAAAAAGAAACACACACAGGAAACCCTCAATGATGTGCAGCACTTACCTACTTGTGTATCTTAACACACACAAAACTCAGCCTACTAAAAAAGTCACTGTTTCTTTGTACTGCGTATCTGCAAAACAGATACATAAAACAGAAATGTTCTGTCTAAAATTTACAATATTAATACATTTCAATTGGTATCATAGGTGCGGTATGGTTAGCAGTCTAGCATCAAAGTGATAAAGGCCCTGGTTCAAATCCCTGCTCGGCCATTTCTGTGTGGCGTTTGAATGTTTTCAACCATGCATGAGTTTTCTCCGGGCACTTCGACTTTCCTCCCACAGTCCAAAACCATGCTTCCTGGGAAATTGTCCCTAGGTCTTCATGTGTCTGTGTGTCTCTGTGTTGCCCTGTGATGGACTGGCAACCTTGCCTTTGAGCAACAGCAACAGGGATGGGGTCCAGCAACCCCATGACTCCAAAAGGGATATGAAACAGGTTTAAATGGAATCAGGAAGGACATCAAAAACTGAAGCCAAATCATACGTGCATATCATCACACAATAAGGTGTTGCCATCCCTGAAAGAAAAAATGTCAAATGAAAAAACTTTACAGCATATTTGAGTAATGCTCTTTAGTTTGTGCTGGTTTCATGTCCAACAATATGAAGAAAACATTATGATCTTACAAAGTTGTGAGGAAACTGGAGATTCTAAACAGGACTGTAAAATAGGTAAATTAGGTTCGTTCCCCTTCAGCTTCCTGCACATAGAAATGAATGAATAATGACTCAGAGACAGTTACTTATCTTTTGTGGAGGTTTTACTTCGTACAAACACGAAGGGGACAGACAGATGAACATGGTGCATTCAAAGTCCGAACCAACGAACTCAGGGATGGGGTTGGTATAAAAACCCTGCATTTGCATATTCAGAAGATCGTCCGATGGACCTCGTGTGAAAATCACGCCCACAGGTTACTGCTGGAGAGAAGCTCCAAGGCTAAAGTGAAGATAAGTCTGAGGCCTGCTCAGCAGAACACACATGCACAGAAAAAGGGAGTATGAGAATAAACTGTGAGAACAATAGTTTGGCTGTGCTTTCTTTAAATGTAATATAATTTTGAGATGACAATACATGCTCAGTGAATTAAGTTTAAACCATTAGTGTAATAATAGTTAAAGGGAGTTTCTAACTATTCTTCACAAAAGTTAACATCAATGTTAATCTGTTCACTCGTAAAACACTTGGAATATTTCTTCAACACAAATCTTGGGTTTTTCAACTTGTGGGATATAATTTTGGATTACATTTTGATTCCACTCAGATTTTTCTGATGAAGGAAGTAAAGGAGTTCAGTGGGAGATTTTCCTGCAAAATCATTTATGGCGTAAATTACAGTCAGCTCTGTTTTTAACTGAGACAGATCAAAAAACTGGACAAGGCTACATGTGGGAATTTTTTCCTGTATTCCTGAAACTTCTTTCCAATCAAAAGGTCTGAAAACTGTGACATTGCCTAAGGCCCTGCAGACTCAAAATCTGATTGGTTCAAGGAAATTAATGTCTGACATTGATTTTGCATTAGAGGGCCTCCAGAAGGGATAGTGAAGGCCTCTTTAGCTCTGACCCTGCCTGGAAACAAAGGACAACTGAAATGCGATTAGTTAAATGCTCCAAAATGAAAATAAATGTCTGTCTGGAAGCAGCATAACGATCATAAACACAATAAATGAGAGTGAACAGACAATTTGGAATGATTTAATGAGTATGCATGGACAAATTATAATTAACACATTACTCAGATATTGTTTAGGCCTTCAGTTGTTCTGTTTGTGATGGCAAAAACAGAACAACTGTTCGATAAAGGTTAAATCTTTTGGAACGTTGAACCACCTCACCACAGTGACATACAGTTTTTTTTTTCTCAAAATCTTAAACTCAATTTAGTGGAATTTTCATGTTTTTTTCTCATTTGTTTTTTACCTCATAGTTTGGTGTACATTTCTACAGTAAGATCCAGATGAAATAAACATAGACCACCATCTCAAGCAAAAAAAATAAATAAAAAAAATAAATACTGTTGATACTCTGCTATTGTTGTACAGCTTTCGGCGAATCCCTTTACAGGTCGGCACAGTGATTCAGCTTTCATTGGTTGTTTGGCAGGTAGTTTTACATCGGTTGCCCTTCCTGACACAATCCTGTATTTTATTACTGTTGATACTATGTCTTTATCTGATTTTTTTTTTATTGATTTATTTCAAGCATTGTAGTCAAAGCAATAAAGAATTTACTCATATTTATCAAACTCATTACAGAAGTGATGAAATGCGTAGATTGAAAAGACAGAAAACAAAACAAAAATGTCACTTAAATCATATATGCTTAATTAAATACAGTGATAATTAACTGAGGTATAAGTAGAGTTTGATTTATTGCTTGAAAAGGAGTGGGAAGAAGCAAGCTTATATAATCCCACCCCTACTGAGTTCATTCATTTGATAGTTTAACAGTGTTTTTAAATCCGGTTCTGATCAGATAGATTCTCTTCAAGTAACAAAATCCAGTGCCTAGAAATGTTTGATGATCTTCAGAAAACATTCATTCATGATTTCAGTAAACAGTAACGATACCGATATGTAATAATAATTGATTATCATTAGAACACATGATAACATCAAACTAGTAATTATTGCTACACATTGCAGATCAAGTAAATAAAATCAATAGCTGATTGATTGTAATTCAAACATTCAAACATTTCAGTAATTTTTATTGCACATTGCAATGCAACACTCATTGGTTGTAATTAAAAGAGCTTTGATTATTTCACCACAGTCAAGTTCACACATGTATTTGGAATTATTCCAACACCTGTTGATCCTTAAATCCTCTTATCTTCATATCCTGAAATAAGAGTTTCTTTATATATTTTCTTGAATATTTTAATATTTGAACATTTTTTGAGCTCATTATTAAGCCGTTCCAAAGTTTAGTGCCACACACCGACACACAGAAACCTTTCTTTGTGGTTCTTATCAGTTTGATCTTGAAGTTCCTACATCCCCTCAGTCTGTAGACTCCTTCATTTTCTAAGAACTGTTTTTGGATATTGAATGGTAACGATTTCCCACTGGCTCTGTATAAAAGTTGCGCAGTGTACAAATCCACAAGGTCATACAGTTTTAAAAGTCTTGATTGATAAAATAGATTGTTTGTATGATCAAGATATCCGGCTTTATGTACAATTCTGACGGCTCGTTTTTGAAGTAAAAAGAGAGGATGTAGTGAGCTCTTGTAATTATTCCCCCAAATTTCTATACAGTTGGTGAAATATGGTAATATTAAAGAACAGTACAATAAATATCTACTGTTGTATCCTAATATATGTTTAGATTTATTTACGATTGAAATACTTTTTGAGACTTTAGTTTGTATGTGTCTGATGTGTGGCTTCCAACTTAGTTTGTCATCGATAAAAACCCCTAAGAATTTGATTTCTGTAACACTTTCGATTAAGACATTATTTATTTCAATTGAGAGCTCTTTATTTGCATTGAAGTTTCCAAAAAACATCACTTTGGTTTTATCTAAGTTCAAAGATAATTTGTTGTAATCCATCCATAATTTTATTTTATTTAACTCTGTTCACCACCTTGATAAGTTCCCTATGATTGTCTGTAGAATAGAATATGTTTGTGTCATCAGCAAATAATATGAGTTTCATAAGCTTTGAAATATTGAATATGTCATTTATCTAAATATTAAATAGCAGCGGGCGTAGAATTGATCCTTGTGGGACACCACAACTTATCTCTTTGGTTTCTGATGTATATTCGTCAATCTTGACAAATTGTTTTTTTCCCGTTAAATAGCTTTTGACCCATGTTAACGCTAGTCCTCTTATCCCATACACTTCCAGTTTGTCAAGTAGGATATCATGATTGAGAGTTTCAAATGCTTTTTTTAAGTCAATGAAAATTCCAGCTGCATATTTCTTTTTGTCCAGAGCATTTGTGATTTCCTCCACAGCATCAATGATAGCCAATGAGGTAGATCTATTTTCTCTAAAACCATATTGGTTTTCATTTATAATGTTATGTTTTTCAATAAATAAAGCTAATTTATCATTGAATATTTTTCTAAAATTTTTGAGAATTGTGGAAGAATATAAACAGGTCTATAGTTTGTAAATTGGTGTTTGTCTCCACTCTTATAGATAGGAATCACTTTGGCTATTTTCATTTGGAATCTCCCAGTTCGTAATGATAAGTTACATATGTATGTCAGAGGCTTAGATAAACTATAGATGACTTTTTTCACCACCTTCATATCTATATCCTCACAATCTTTCGAGTTTTTACTCTTGAAATTATTCACAATTGATATCAGTTAATTTTCGTTCACATCAGAGAGAAAGATTGAGTGTGGGATCCTTTCGATGGGTGGATTATTGTCTTTGCTAGTTTTGCATTTTGGAATTTCCGCTGCCAACTCTGGACCCACGTTTACAAAATAGTTATTGAGACCGTTTGCTGCTACATTGATGTCATAGCTTTGACCCTTCTCATCTGTAAAGTAATCTGGATAAGTTCGCTTTTTTGTCCCATTTTTAATGTTATTTAATATTTCCCAAACTCCCTTTACGTTGTATTTATTTTCATTCAGTAGATTATTGAAGTACACTTTTTTACTGTAACGTGTTATTTCAGTTAGTTTATTTTTATAGGACTTATATCTTTGTTCAGTTTCTCTTGTCCTCTGTTTTAAGAATTTTTTATAGAGGTTATTTTTCTTTTTACAAGCATTTTGTAGACCGGTGGTTAACCAAGGGCATTTGGCAAATTTGTTCTTGAATTTATAAATTGGACAGTTCTTATTGTAAAGTGAGCTAAATATTTCTTCACCTTGATGTCAAATAGTGCAAAAACTGGTAAATGATCAGTTATGTCACATATCATTAGTCCACTTATATGAGTGTATTCTATATTATTGGTAAAAATATTATCAATAAGAGTAGCACTTTGAATAGTGACCCTGCTGGGTCTTGTTATGGTTGGATATAAACTCATACCATACATTCTGCTGATAAAGTCGTCGGTTGCTTTATGTTTGCTGGGGTTTATGAGATCGATATTGAAATCTCCACAGATGTATAATATTTTGTTATTTAGAGAGGTAAACATCTTTTCCATCCAGTCACTGAACACTTCTAAGCTTGACCCTGGCGACCTATAAACACTGCTTATAATGACATTTTTCCCTGAATTGTTACATATTTCAATTGTAAGACATTCCAGTATTCCATCCATTGCGACAGACAATTTATCAATTACCGTAAACTTCATATTTTTTTCCACATATATTGCGACTCCTCCACCTTTTTTGTTTACTCAGTTCACATAGTTAAGTTCATAGTTTTCCAATTCAAAGTCAGCGTCTTTGTCGCGTCTGAACCAAGTCTCAGATATGGTTATGATATCGAAGGAATGCCCGATGTTCTGTAAATAGTCCTTGATGTCTTCAAAGTTGGTATACATGCTTCTGCTGTTAAAGTGAATGATTGACAGTTTTTCTTCTGGGTTAACAGAGTTTTTAAAGTCATCTATGCTGTAATATTTGCAGTCCATATTAACAGTGGAAAAGAATTGATCAGGGTCGATGTCTTGAAGGTTGTTGTCATTATCACTGAATATTTGAAGGTCGGTTTGCTCACCATTCAGATCTCTCTTAGAGTTGTGGTTGCGGGTGACTGTTGTAGAAAAAGTGTTGTTTTTTTCAGAAGCCATGGATAGTAGAGTTTGTCTCCTCGTGTCTTAACACCAGCATCTTCACGTATCTCTTGTTTAGACTGTAGTTGGTAAATATTTTTCCAAATCTTGCAGGCTCCTGATAAGAACAACCTTGGACTGCTCAGGGGAGCAACAGAGTTTGGCATAAATTTTACAGTCTTTTACCCAGGTTCCCTGAATTTTCCCCTGCCTTTTCAAGTAACGTGCTCTTCTGGCGATGTCGGCATTCCTTTTTTGGTTTCAGGTTGTCATTCATGAAAACATTGGTTCCCCTCAGATTTCTTCCTTGCTTCAATAAAGCTGCTTTGTGTTTCCGATTGACAAACTTTTAGAGGATTGCTGGTTTGTCGGTGTCTCTTTTCCTGGGAAGCGGTCTGCAGATCTCCACATTGTTGGTGTCCAGAGAAATTCCATTGGACTTTAGGAACTCCTCCACCTGTTTTTCCACAGAGCTTGTCTCCTGCTCGTCGGATTCCTCACCGTTCCCAGCGGTCACTGCATGCGAGTATGACCGGGGTTTGATTTTCAATCCGGTGATAATCACGTCGTTAGATCTGGAGATCTGCTCTTGGTCATCCATTCTTTTTTTTTATTTTTTATTTTTTTTTTAAACTTGTCCTGTCCAACAGCTAGGCAAACAGATGAGAGCTGAGGGCCTCTTGTGTTGGACATATTTTATTTTAACAAGAGGGGTTATTAATCTTCAGACAAACCAAAGGTATGTCTGAATAAACCCCTTTTGTAATTGAGGCCAAACTTTATTAATTTCAATCATGTTTGAAAATCTTTGGTGTTGGACCGGACGGAAAAGGAAAGAGGGGAGAAAGAGAGAGGGACGTTAGAGAGAGGGGGGGTAAGAGGGTGATAATAGGAGGGGAAGAGGGGTAAGACCATGAAGCAGCATAGAGCAGACAGGTTTACTGGTTGTTTATCATTACGGTACGGTTCAAATGTAGTACAAAAAGGGCGGGGCCTGTTCACACACACTCAAATATTGTCAACACACCTGCTAGCTGCAAAAATGTCCACATGTCAACATGTACACAAAACAGATAGTGTTCACGAACGCATACCTATGCCTTAAAACCAACTAGTGTGAGATCTTTCATTCATTCAATCATGCAAACTATTAGTGCAAAGGTGAGCTAACACCTGTGCTCAAGTGAGTGTTTATGTTCTTCTAAAATGGATGGTGGAATGTAAAAAGAAGGAGGAGGAGCGCCCAGCCACCCCCACACCCATACCCCCGCCGCAGCAGCAGCGGCAGCCGGAATTCCCCCAACGCCACACGGGAACAGGCAGGGAACAACCGCCCCCCGGGCGACCAAGACCGCCACCCAGGCCAGGGCCAGCAGGGCCGCCGCGAGGCCCCCAGAGCCAGAGAGCAGGGAGGCGCGGAGGGAAAGAGAGCGCCGCCCCAGCCCAGCCAGGAAAGCAGCCCCCCCGCCGCGCCGGAAGAGCCCAACGCAGGGCCCCACTGGAGAGGGACGCCCACAGCCCCAGACGAGCACCCCACCACCACCCAGGAGTTCCGGGCATCCCCCCGCCCCGACCCCAGGTACGAGTCAGGACCCCCCAAGGGAGACCCGCTCCGCACCCCAGGCAGCCACCCACCCGGCCCACGGTTGGTCCAGGTAGGAGCAAGGCAGGGGCCCGCCGCCCCCGCCCAGGAGGGGAAAACCCCGGGGAAAAAAGGGTGGCCCACAAGGGGTGTTATAAATATGGCCCGACCAGGCTCGGCCATGTTGGAAGTTTGGCGGGGCCCAGCGCCCAGGGGCAAGGACCAGGACCCACCCCCCAGGGACACGAACACCCCCGGCTCAGGTGTAATATGAACCCCCCCACCGTGCGGAGAGAGCACCGCCGGGCCCAGGGAGCCGGCACCCAAGGGACACGGCCGCCATCGCCAAGGGGCCCACACCCCCCACCAGGGAAGGGGTAGGGGACAGATGGACCCAGGTCCCACCTTCCTTGTAAAATGTGTGTGCGTGTATGGGTGTTTGAGAGGGTGTTTGTGTGCATGTGTGTGTGTTTATGTTTGAGTGTATATATTGAAGGGGGAGGGGTGTGTGTACTAAGGGGGGTGCAGTTAAAATTGGCGAGTAGGGCACTAAGGGGACATCTCCTGATTACTCACAGTGATGTCCCTTCACCCCTCCACACCAAGGGGCCCTAAATGTCTAAGGTGCGGTTAAAATTGGCGGGTAGGGTGCCAGGAGGACATCTGCTGCTTGCTTGCAGTGATGTCCAAGCACCCCCCCTACCAAGGACCCTACATGTCTAAGGTGCAAATAAAACCGAAAGAGGGGGGGCCCACTCCATACGGCAACCATAGGAGGGGGGCCACTGCCAAGTAGCCCCCCCCCCCCCCCCCCCCCCCCCCAAGGCGCATCGCAGGCTAGGCCCCCCACCCCCTCACCCTAATATGAGGTTATATGAGGAAGGGGGTAAGTTGGGGACAGCTGGTAGACTGTCCCCTGGTGGTCAAACAGCCGTCCCCCAGCCCCCCCCCAGCAAAGGGGCCAGGGCCACCCAGCCCAGGGGCCCCACCCCCGGAGGCGCCGACACCCCAGGCCCGGCACCACCCACCCCACACAGAGAGAGAGGAGCCAGAAAGCATCGCCCCCCCCGGAGCAAGCCCAGGCCCCCACCCCCAGACGCCGGCCCTAGAGGAGCTCTGGTCAGGCCTCGACGGGACCGAGGAGGCCAACCGACCGAGGCAACTACCGATTGCCTCAGCGGAGACCCCGACCCGTTAGCCCCCCCGACCCGTACCAATAATGGGCCCCCCCTCCCCCCCAGAAGGCCCCCCCACAGGACAGGGCCGACAAGCCCCCCACCCCACCCCACCCCAGACCCCGCAGCCGAAGCGGGTGACACCCAGAGCGACCGGGGGGCTGCAGCTAAAGGCTCAATGAATATAGCAAAAAGAGAAGGAGAGAGTGGGCAGCCCTGTCTGGTTCCTCTTCCAAGAAAAAACCTGTTTGAAGTCTGTTTATTAGTTCTAACTGATGCATTGGGGTTGTGATATAATATTTTGATCCAATTGATGAATGCTTCTCCAAAACCAAACTTATGGAGGGCAGCAATAAGGAACTTCCAATTTACTCTGTCAAAGGCTTTTTCAGCATCCAGCGATAGTACCGTCATTTCCTGGTTTTCAATGGTGGCAAAGTCTATTATATTAACTAGTCTACGGACATTATCATCCGAGTGTCTGCCTTTGATGAATCCAGTCTGGTCGAAGTGAATTATGTGAGGAGTGATTTTTTCTATTCTCTGTGCTAGTGCTTTGCAGATGATTTTTACATCTGCATTGATTAAAGAAATAGGGCGATAGCTTGAAGGACTCGTGGGGTCTTTGTCTGGTTTTAGAAGAAGAATTATGTTGGCTGAGTTCATGTTAGGTGGCATTGATTGGCTCTCATTAATAGATGTGACCGTTTTATAAAATGTTGGTGCCAGTTGTTCCCAGAATTCTTTATAAAACTCAGCAGGAAAGCCGTCAGGCCCTGGTGCTTTACCATTGGGCATAAGTAACAGAGCTTCATGAAGTTCAGACAGCGAGAGCGGAGAATCTAAGTTTGTGATTTGATCCTCATTTAGCCTGGGTAGGTTTACATTATTAAGAAATGAGTCAATACTTTGCTCTGACGGATTGATCTGCGGTGTGTACAGGTTTTTATAAAAGTTTTCAAATGCATTATTAATTTTGACCGGGTCATGAGTGACATTTCCTGTTTGGTCCATAATAGAGGTGATTGATGATTTTTCTCTATTAATTTTAAGCTGATTAGCGGGAGCCGGTTTAGCTCGTGCTGGTTTGCGGCACCTTCCGTCCGTGAAACCAGGGTTCGACTCCGGGCTGCTCCCTCTTCCCCCCTCCACCCCTGCCGGCTCCAAGCCCGGTTTGAGAAGGTTGCGTCAGGAAGGGCATCTGGCTTAAAAAAAACATTGCCAAATCTACCATGCAACTCGTTCGCTGCTGCAACCCCTGATGGGAGAAGCCAAAAGTGGAAGAAGAATTTTAAGCTGATTAGCCAGAAATTTGCCAGATTTATTAGAGTTTTCAAATCTTTCAAGTCGTAGCCTTTGTATTTGAAATTGTGTTCGTTTATTAATGATGTCATTTAACTGCAGCTTTAAATTTTTCAGATCTCCCAGAATGCGTTCCTGTGCTGAAGCAGCATAAGCAGTCTCCAGGGTTTTGATTTTATTTTCTAATTCTAATAAATCTGCTTTCTCTTTGCGTTTTTTGTGCGTTGAATAAGAAATGATTTTCCCTCTCATCACTGCCTTTGCTGTTTCCCAAAGAACGCACGGTGGGATGTCTGGAGTATTGTTGAAGTCTAAGAAGGTTGCCCACTCTTTTTTAAAGAATTCAAGAAATTCCTGGTCCTTTAACAGAGACATATTAAACCTCCAAGTTGTACCAGAGGGTGTGGATTTTTCCCTAGAAATGTTTACAGAGACTGGTGCATGATCACTGATAATAATTGGATGGATATTGGAGCTTTGAATATTTTGGTCATCCATTCTGTTCTCGATAATATCCATCCTGTTGAAACACTGCTCCTGCAGAGCCCGGACCTGCTTCACCTTATTCAAATATAATAAATACTGTGACAAATCTATTTTACGAAAGCAGATATGAATTACATTAAAAATAGGCAACATGCAAATAATAATCTCTCTCAGAAAAAAATAATGTACAAGAGTTAGTCTTCAGATTTTATCTTAAACAGTGTTTTGCAGGTCAGACTCAAAGAGCTGCTTTCATATTTCTGTTTTGAAATCTTGCAGTAGACAAACTGTGGTTTTGTGTAGATATGCTTGCATGCCTCACATTATGACATAACCTACCTGAAACTGTTGTCTTCATGGCCCCAGTCCTCCTGTGTATGAAGAAACTCCACACAAATACAAACTACAGTATCTGTATTGAGTTTTTGGTGACTGAATTGTGCGCCCAGTCAAAGGACAGTTGAGTTAGACACCAAATGCAATCCTGGAGCGAGTTTTTTTTTTAATCTTACTAAAACTGACTTTGTCTGCCTGGTGTGTTTGATGTTACGAAGGTTCCATCAGATGCATGCATCATTGTGGTCAGACACTCAGAACTGGTGGTTTCTGAGCTTCTGATGAATTCATGCAGGAGGCCTTTGTTATTCTGACACACAAAATGTGATCAAACAAATGTCTGTTTGTCTGAAACTCTTGTGTTTTTTGACTTAATCATTTCTGGCCTAAATGACATTCAGTGAAACACTGAATCTAGCAGATGAGCCAAATGAAATCATGTTTAAAAATGGCAGATAAATGGATGTAGTTTCTGCAGGCCCATGTCTGAACACAGAGGTGCAGAAAACCTAAAAAAACCTAATAGTTGCAGTAGAACACAGGAAAACAGGATGTAATTGTGGTGATGTCTGATGGAAAAGCCATCAAGATATGAAATCCACAAAGATGTTTGTGTGATATTTTGTCAAATGTGTTAGAGCAAATACTGGATTGGTTTACTATTGGCGGCCGTGGTGCAGCGGTAGGGCGGTCGACCCATGATTGTAAGATTGCAGGTTCGATTCCCACCTTGCACGCCCATGAGTCGAAGTGTCCTTGGGCAAGACACTGAACCCCACCTTGCCTCTGGTGGTAGGCAGGTGCCTGTGTTTGGCAGCGGAGCCGCCACCAGTGTGTGAATGGGTCTGTAACTGTAAAGCGCTTTGTCCTTAGGAAGAAAGGCACTATATAAGTATACGACATTTACCATTTAACAGGTCAGTTAGTTGTAACCAATTTCCATGTGTACTAAAATCCATATCTTTGTCATTTAAGTGCAGTCATATGATTAAGGTTGATACAAAATGACCTTCTGTGCTGTTTAGTCCTGTTCTTCAGATGATGTGATGCAAACCTGCATCTCAACAGGACACATTTCAATGATTTACATTTTTGGTGTTAAACAGAACAAAAATAAAAACAATTGTCAATATTTTTAAACTTTTTTGTATTAAATGTATTAACTGAAAGGAGTTGAAGTATTCAGTCTTGACTAAAGGTGTAAAACTCCAGGCCTTGAAGACCAGTGTCCTTACTGTCCAATTAAGCTGCCATTGTCACTATTTTTGCCAAAACACACCTGATCCAGGTAATCTGCACCGGATGAGACAGAGTTTCTGAAAAACCAGGAGGGAGTAAGCCAGCGTTCGTTTCCCATCATCCCTTTGTCTACTCACTCTTCCACTAGCGTACGGCCCCTCACAACCCCAGCTTAACATTACCGGTGTCACAAAAAGGAATAGCAATATCAGACCTATCCAGCTGTAGAGTTTGGAGCCAGATGTCAGCTCAGAAAAACAAAGAATCTACTCGTCTACAAGTGGATGCATCAGAATGGAGCACAGCAGGATGCTTGTACAGTATTTATTTTTCTCCTGATTCACCACGATTTGAATAAATACTCAGAAACACAATTTTAAGCTTAATTGAATTTATGAATGTCATTCATCATGAATCCTACAAGAACATGTTGAAAACACTATTTTCACTATTTTCACGCTCTTCAAGGACAAAAACATGCCAAATATCTGCCGACACCTACTCAAATCCAGAGACAAAAGCAACCATAGTTTTAACACTGGAGAAGCCAAGAACTACTTTCCTCTGGGCTTTTAAAGGTAATTTCACTTGTTTTCTTTTTTTCTTTTTCTTTTTTTGGTCACAGCAAGTAATGACAGCAGTCAAAAAAAAAAACAAGACGACAAAACTAACAGACGGAAAATACATGGGGTCAAATTTGAGCCTGTGGGGTCTCCAGGTTGAGGGTTAAAATATGATGGTAATATGCTGAGATGAAACGGCAAACAATTTAGCTCTGGTTAAAATTGCATTGCATTAAAAAGCATGTCGAAAAGAGAAACAGCAGCTTGAAGTTCTTGTCATCACCACTCATCCAAGAGGCTTTATCTGTCTGAGTGGTGCTGGGTTCAAGTCACATGTGTAGATGGGTCCACCACATTTGTGCTTTTGGATGGTTCATTAAGAGGAACAAAGAGGGAAAGAAGACTGTGGTAAATTCTCTCTTTCCACAACAGCATTTTCCAACTCTGTGGACTAAATATCTGGTCTGAATTTGATACCAGACAAGAATTATGATGGTGAAACTAAAACATAACTTAAAAATGTATCTGTGCCAAAATAATAAACACGTCTGAGGCTCTCAACATTTAGTCTGAACTTTAAAACTTCTGTGTATAACTTTTGACCCAAACCTTTACACTGCTATTTTTGAATTCAAACCAGCTTAGAAACCACAGAAAAAAAAAGTTCCACTCAACAGACCAATCAAAAGCTGCGTCCCCTTCAGTGGAAAATCTGCGTATCTCACAACATCTTCAGTTAAAACTGTGAACGTATCTGTAATGAGAAACATTTGTACTTTTTAATGTTCATGACCACATCATTCATGGATCCTCTGCTCATCATGCCTTTTCTCTGGGGTAACTTGTTCTTTTAGTATCAGTCAAAGTTGATTTGGATTACTTCAAATGACTTTACTGAATCTCAATTTAAAGTTGTGAAAAAAATGATTTCTCAAATGACATCTGTCTTCCAGGAGCAGTTTCCTGCAGTTTTGACTGGACTTCTGCAACAGTGTCTGAGGTGACAGTCAGACATGGAGACAACATCACTCTCTATTGTGACTGTAAAATGGGATATGGAGGAATGACTGTGTGGCTCAGAAACTGTTTCAATGAGAGCCATCCTGTTCTTGTTTTAGATAGAGAGTACTTCTTTCATCATTTGGAGAAAACTCGTTTTTTTTGGACAAAGAATGTTTCCTCTGATTCCTACGATCTGACGATCATCAATGTCACCTATTCTGATGAAGGTTTCTACTACTGTGGAAATGGAGAAAATAAGGTAGTGACAGACAATGAAAAGCATGGTCAAAAGACGTGGTATAATTACAGCAACATCATCAGAAAAATCTCCATCAGTGAGTATTTTACCCGAATGACTTCTGATGAAACTTTTAATGTGTTTTTTTGCAAATTGATTTTAGCAGGCAAAAAAATAATAAGAAATTGCTTCATTTCCATCGTCAATATTGATTTTCTACTGTAAATATTAAAGCAAAGCAGTTTCTGTCATCATATCATATTTTCCACCAGTTTAAATCTGGAATATTCAACATTCAACAATATTCAACGTATTAAACATATGTGTATTTTTTTAAATTTCTGAATGTTTATTGAATGTTTTTATTTTGTGATAGAAAAAAAATATTAACTCAATTGGCTCAGGGTTAGAGCTTAGGGAAAAAATAGGAGTTCTGTATAATATTTGTGTTCTTTAATTGTTTGATTGAATGTCAAATTCTACATTAGCATTTTAAAATCATGAAGTAAAAACTTTAAACTACTTTGACAGATGTTTATATGAACATAAAAAGAAAGATCATACTGATCTTAAGGTAAATAATGATTTTTTTTTTAATTGGAGAATTTATTTTAAAACACTCATCTTCACAATTTGTTTTTCTCCTAATTTTTATGATCACTGATTAGCTTTTGTGTTAAACTATATCAGTAAACTTAAAAAAAGACAAATCTCAAAAATGGAAGCATTTACTTTTTAAATAGTGTCTTAGCTGGAAAATAAATACAACAGCTTTATTTATTTTTTTAATGCAGCCTCCAACAGGCCTCATAACTGTACCAGTGACAGTCAGCAGAACGATGGTGTGTGTTGGAAGCTGCTCTCCTCTGTGTGTCCGATCGTTTCTGTTCTCTCCGGTCTCCTCTCAGTTCTGGTTTACAGGATTTGTCAGAAATCAGGTATCTCAGTACTTTCCTTAGATTACTACATTCATACCGGATGCTGCATCTAAACATACATCACATGTTTTTTTTAAAGGTTTTCTTCAAACTTCTGCGGCAAACTCTTCTCATAATTCTGAAAAGATACAGAACTCAAGAGATCGGACGAGACCGACTCTGCAACAGGTAAACAGCACCAACAGCCTGTCAGAGTTTTAGAGTAATGTATAAAATCAGGAACTATTTCCAAATAAAATATTCAACATTTAAAAAGCCAGTTGCTTCCTTATTATTATTTAAGTAATTAGTATAACTGCTGTTAAAAAATTGTATTTTAAAGTAGAATTTATTTTAACTATTTACATGTTCTTTTAACATGTCCCCAGAGTAGTCTTCATGGACTTTCATGTTTCTATAAATTGCTTTCCCTCTTGACATAAAACTCCTTGAAAAGAGTCTCTCAGACAGACACAATTTTTTTCATATTTTACTGAAAAGATTTGCCAATCTTCGCACAAAAACTGATTAAAATTCATGTTGGCCATATGTAATACGTCCGGCCAAGCTTGTTGCATTATTGGCATGTATTTAAAGAACTTCCAAGGCTAAATGTAGTTATTGGTCATATGTTTTAATAATAATAATTCTTCCTCTGGGTCCATGCGGCTAAGAAAACAGTTCAGCACTGGCCGTACGTAATTAGAAAATGATATAAAAATTACGAAAAGGAAATGAGCTAGAAAGCCTCACAGAAGGGTCACACTACAGTGTTCTCTTAGGCAGAAAATGTAATTTAGCCAACCACAATCAAGACATGGTACACTCGGTTTTTAGAAAATACAGGGGGCTGCATTTTATTGATTTTAGGACAGGAATGTGCAGACTGGTAAAAATCTCAACCCGGGCGAGACTTTGGACTTGCCTTATTTGGTTCTATATTTTTCACTCAGTCAGGAGATGTTTGTTTGTTGCCCTCTTGCATTTCTGCAGTTTTGCTATTTTAAACGCTAAAAGATCATCAACAAACGTAAATATTTCATTCCAGGATGAAGATGTGTGCTATGCTGCCCTGGAAATACGACATTCATCACTGAAACCAAAGAGGAAGAGAACAACTCAGGCTTCTGACTTCAGCACATATTCTGCTGTCAGAACATCAAAGCTGTAGAATATTTCCACACTTGAGTCCAAGATTGTTTTTAGAAAACTAACAAAGCTCTTTGTCACAGATATACATTTTGGCAGATATTTTTTTAATGTTATCTTTAGATTCAATTTAGGATATTTCCTTGCATGCAGACCAAAATGCCATTCAACACTTCAGTTCTTCTGCAGAAAACTAGAGCTCTTTGGTACAAACTTCAGCTGCTAATCCAAGCTATGGAGCAGAACATTTACAGGGGCAACGTGTGTCATTTAACTCCTGCTTCAAATTCTTTCAGTTTCTATTTGCTGTTTAACCCTTGTGCTATCTTAGATGACCCCACCCTTGCATTGACGTGTTCTCCCTACCATGACAAAGGTGGATAAAGATGGAAAGATTTCATGTAATCCATGGACACCAGTGAAGATCACAAATCATTGAAGAAAAAATGTTCAGAGCACTGTCTAGTGGGTCTAGATGACCCAACTCCCAATGTTAAAGTGCCTAGGATAGCACAAGGGTTAAGCGGTTTCCCTGTAAAGAAAATGGTTTTGACTAACAAATTCAATAAGGTAGCAAATAAAGATTTTTGTGCATTTTAGGCAAATATGTAGCTGTGTTTTTTACATCTTTACAATAAACCCAGACTAAATTTGGAAAGATTTTCCTGTTGTTGAAAAACTGGATCGTTTCACCTTCAATTCCTTGAAATAACCTCCTTTGAAATTGATCTAAAGATGTTAATTTATCATATTGGAACTTTTATTTTTCCTAGACAGAAACCTCAGAAGGTACTTCAAAAACATCAAATGAAATCTTCTTCTTTTAATTCTTTGTTTCTTATAAGATGGCTCTGCCTTGTTGTGTGTCTAAGAAAGTCAACAGTTAAGAAACAGGCTCAACCACCGAAAGTCTTCAATAAAAGTAACACACAGGAAACCCACAATGGTTTTGCTGCACTCACCTATCCGTGAAGTTTAACACACAGACTGATGAACAGCAAAGTCAGGCTACAAAGAAATTCAGTGTTTCTACATAGTGTGCATCTACAAAACAGATAAAATAAATAAATAAATAATGTTGGTGATGCACAATTTTGCAGCTCTCAGGACATTTTTGACTAAAAAACAAATTTATCTTTAAGTTTTCGTTGTTTGATATTTTATATGATCAATGTTTCATTTCATTTCATCAGGTTTTGAACTGATATTTTGTTTGTTTGTAGCATTTTTCAGCAGCTTTGAATTTTGTCTATTTCTTTCCAAATGATCCTTAAATGAAAGAAAAAAGTTCCAAAAGAAGAAGGATTCATGCCAAATTTGCATGTGGAAAATGAAAAATAAAAAAAGTCCTTTAATAACATTCAAGTATTGTTAACCCTTGTGCTATCTTAGATAACCCCATTCTTACATTGAAGTGTTCTCCCTACTATGACAAAGGTGGATAAAGGTGCAAAAATTTCATGTAATCCATGGACACCAGTGAAGATCACAAGTCAGTGAAGAAAAAAGGTTCAGCGCACTGTCTAGTGGGTTTAGATGACCCAACGCCCAATGTTAAAGTGCCTAGGATAGCACAAGGGTAAAATGGCAGTTTGACCACTTCCTTCAAGTCACCTTAACTTTAAATCAGCCACAGTCTAAGTGTGAGAAATGACAGGAAACCCACAGGGACGAGCAACATGCAACACCTTTTTGTCAACAGTTTCATGCAAAAACAAAAATAAAAAGAGAAGTTGTGCCCAGAATGAGAAAAATAAAAATGTAGATGATGGCTCTTATTTATATAGGTGACATCTTTGCTTTTAATTTAAAATTATCTTCAAGAAAGACGATTTGAAGTCCAGATGAAAAAAAGACAAAATACCTTTTCTTTGCCAATCCAATGTCTTCTACAAAAGAAAAGGCAAATAAGTGTTTAAAAAAATTACAAATCTTTGTGGTTTACAAAATTACATATGAACTTTAAAAAAGTATTTAGTTAATGAGATCTAGTGTTTTGACATTTAGTTCATCGGGAGCATTTATGTGTCTTCAGCTTCCAGATTAGAAAACCAGCTGTTGCATCCAACGGGCTGGGAAGGATTTTAACGCCACTGACAATGGATGAAGTTCACTGATAGTGAATACCAGTAAATCAAAGCTGAGTTTGTTAGAAAACACAGTTTTAAGAAATTCTTTTTTTGGAACGTTTCTATTTTATTTTGTTTTTAAACATATTTAATTTAAGAGGGTATTAACCTGAAGAACCCACTGGGTCAAATTTAGCCCTGAGTTTATTTTTATGATTTTTATTTCTATTTTTTCGTTTTTATATTTTCATTTTTATTTATTTTTTTAGCTGCTGTTAACTGCTGCTTATCAAAATGAACACACAAAAACCAAATCTTCTTAATTGACTTTAAAAGCCCTGAAGAAAATTGTGGTTGGGTTCTCCAGGTTAAAATCCATCCATCTTCTTAACCCGTTTTATGCCACGGAACTGCCAGAGCTTAATCTGCAGGTTGGGTAAAGGCGGGCACACCTTGCTGGACAGGTCACCAACATGTCGCAAGCCCATGCAATCCCAACCACAGTCACACCTAGGGACACAATTTTTGAGTAACTAATCAACCAATGAAGCCTGTTTTTGGACTGTTGGAGGAGGCCGGAGTGCCCAGAGGAAACCAACACAAGCACATGGAGAACTCCACACAAAGTCCCGCTGGGATTTAAACCAGGGCCTTCTCACTGTGAGGTGAAATCACTAATACACACCAATAAATACTAAATTGATTCATATTATCACAGGCAGTCCAAGTAAATAAATGTTGAGTCAGAAAGATCTGAAGCTAAATCCTAAAGATGAAGCACTGTTGTCACTCTGTCTTTAGTCAAATAAATACATTAGGTGGACCTTCAACAAATCTACTTTATGAGAGCAGATATATATTTATTAGTTATCAAAAAATACAATATGCAAATCATTTTTATTTGTAAATGACCACCAAATTAAACCATGTATCTGTGCTTGTAATTGTGTTTTAATGGTAAATAGCTTGCATTCAGGCTCACTGACAACATATGAGGGTTTGAGCTCACAGATTTTTATCTTTCAAAACAGTTTAGGGCTCCACACACATTTTTTTTAATACTTACGAAAACTCCACCATCTGACTATGTCAATTTTTGGGGCTAAACGTGTTTGGGGTTTGGGTTTTATTGAACTTCTGCTGTTAAGGCCAATGCACAGACTAACTGTTCAAATCTCAGATAGAAACTGTTTTATCACCTTCAGTTCTGCAGTTCAGCACTTTGATTTTAGACCCAAACACCTTCACTGTTATCGGTGAATTCACACGAACAAAGAAACCACAGGAAAAAAAGGTTCCACTCAGCAGACCAATCAAAACCTGTGTCCCCTTCAGTGGAAAATCTGCGCAACTCACAACATCTTCAAGTTAAACTGGTGAACGCATTTGCAGAGAGGAACATTTGTACTCTTTAACGTTCATGACCACATCACTGATGGATCCTCTGCACATCATTCTGCCTTTTATCTGGGGTAACTTGTTTTTCTTTTATCTATTTTTTGGAGTTGGTCAGAGTTGTTTTTAAAAACTCCACCGATTTTTAATTGAACCCTTGTGCTATCCTATGACCCCACCCTTACATTGACGTGTTCTCCCTACGATGACAAAGGTGGATAAAGGTGGACAGATTTCATGTAATCCATGGACACCAGTGAAGATCACAAATCACTGAAGAAAAAAGGTTCAGCGCAATGTCTAGTGGGTCTAGATGACCCAACTCCCAACGTTAAAGTTTCTAGGATAGCACAAGGGTTACAATTGTGAAAAAAAAAAAAAAAAATTGTAATTGACATCTGTCTTTCCTGCAGTTTTGACTGGACTTCTGCATCATTGTCTGAGGTGACAGTCAGACATGGAGACAACATCACTCTCTATTGTGACTGTAAAATGGAAGATGCAGGACCGCCTGTGTGGTTCAGAAACTGTTCCCACGAGAACCAACCTGTATTTGTTCTAGATAGAGCACACTTCTTTCATAACTTAGGGAAAACTCAGTTTATATGGACAAAGAACGTTTCCTCTGATTCTTATGACTTGACGATCATCAATGTCACCTATTCTGATGAAGGTTTCTATTACTGTGGAACTGAAGGAAAGAAGCCGGTAGAAATTCATGAAAAGATCTGGTATTACAGCAACATCATCAGAAAAATCTCCATCAGTAAGTATTTTACCTAAATGTTTTTTTTGTTTTTTCCATCATTGGGACTGTTTAATCTGCAAATCTAATCGTAAGGCAAAAATAACAGTAAATTTAGTAAATATACATAAATAATCATATTCTTTTGCTGTAATCATACAATTATATTCTGCTATATTCTGAACCTGGAATATCTTTTTAAATCATCATTTATAACCATGTATTTAAATGTCTTACTTTATGTTTTGATGAAAAAATAAGAACCCAGTGGGTTAGGGTTAGGGGTTTGGTGGAAAAATTGGACTTTATTATATTTGTACTTTTATCGTAGTTCAGCTTTTAATTATAAAGTTTATAGCTGAAATCAGTCCAATAAATGCTAATTGAACTTTTTTTATTATTAACTTTCAGTTTCCATAAGCTCAGATGAAAATATAACTTAATCTAACTCGCAGTATGCACAGACTCATTCACACGCACAACCACAAACACACCAGCTCTCCCTTAAATGATATCTCACAAAATAAATGTCAGGGTTGAGACGGGACACAAATGCAGGACAGCGAAAAGAGCTTCAAAAGCAAACAAGGTTTAATCACAATTGTACTTGAAATGACTGAAGCGAACTTACAAAACGACCCAGTGACAAGAAACAAACAGACCAGGGTTTAAATACACAAATGGGAATGACAAACAGGTGAGCAGACAGGTGCCGGTGATGACTGGTGAAGTTACCTAGTGAAACAATGAGCCCTGAAAGGAAGTAACAAAATAAAAGCCCAAAACCGGAAGTGAGAAAACACCCACCAAACCCGCCCTGGCTCCGGTTCCTGACAATACCCTTCCCTCAAGGGGCGCCTCTGGGCGCACCACCAGGCTTGTCAGGGTGCCGCTTGTGGAAGTCCTTAAGCATGCCCTTATCCAAGATCCTTGACGTAGGCTCCCAGGACCTCTCCTCAGGTCCGTAACCCTTCCAATCCACCAGGTATTGAAGGCCCCGACCTCGACGTCTGACGTCCATAATGCGCTTGATCGTCCAAGCGGGCAAACCGTCGATGATGCGGGGTGGTGGTGGTTGGGCAGGCGCGGGCTGGAGAGGACTCGTGATGTAAGGCTTGACCTGGGAAACATGAAACACAGGATGCACTCGCATGGTTCGTGGCAGACGTAAGCGGACTGCCACAGGGTTGATGACCTTCTCCACCACAAATGGCCCGATGAACTTGGGCGCGAGTTTCCTTGACTCCGTCCGCAGCTTGATGTTGGAGGTGGACAGGAGAACTGACTGACCCGGCGTGTAGGTGGGTGCCGGTAGCCGGTGCCGATCAGCCAGTCTCTTGTTTGCTGCAGACGAGCGTAGGAGTGCTGCACGAGCCTCCCTCCAGATGCGTCGACAGCGTCGGTAAAGGCACGGCCACCTCCCTCTCCTGCTCAGGGAATAATGGTGGTTGGTAGCCCAGGGAACCCTCAAACGGGAACATACCCGAAGCTGATGACGTCAAGGCATTATGGGCATACTCCACCCAGGGCAGGAGGGTGCTCCATGACGACTGGTGACGGGAGCAGACGCACCGGAGGGCCACCTCAAGGTCCTGGTTAGTCCTCTCCGCCTGCCCGTTAGTCTGGGGATGGAAGCCTGAGGAGAGACTGGCCGAGGGACCAAAGGCCGCACAGAAAGCCTTCCAAACCTGTGACACAAACTGTGGCCCACGGTCAGAAACAATGTCCACTGGTATTCCATGTAGTCTGAACACATGTACGATAATGAGCCTGGCTGTTTCAGAGGCAGACGGCAGTTTCCTCAGAGGCACGAAGTGGGCTGCCTTAGAGAAACGATCCACCACAGTCATAACCACCGTCTTGCCAGCGGACGGAGGCAGTCCCGTGACGAAATCCAACGCTACATGTGACCAAGGACGACTCGGGACAGGTAAGGGATGTAACAACCCAGGTGGTGGTTGAGTGCTGACCTTATTTTGGGCGCAGATCATACAGGCCGAAACAAATTCCTTGGCATCCCTAGCCAAACCGGGCCACCAGAAACTGCAACGCAAGAAGGCGATAGTCCTGTGCACTCCGGGATGACAGGTGAACCGTGTAGCATGGGCCCACTGGAGGGCCTGGCTCCTCATGGCCCTTGGGACATAAAGTCTGTTAGGAGGACCCCCCCCAGGGTCTGGCTCGTGGTTCTGGGCGTCCTTAATGTCCTTCTCTAACCGCCAGGAGAGAGCACCCAGAACACAAGCGGTGGGTATTATCGTCTGAGGGGTCTGAACCTCAACTAAGGGCTCCGACTGTCGGGAAAGGGCATCAGGTTTCACGTTCTTGGAGCCAGGGCGATAGGACACCACAAAATCAAAACGAGCAAAGAAAAGTGACCACCGTGCCTGTCTTGGGTTCAGCCGTTTTGCGGTCCGGATATAAGACAAGTTTTTATGATCCGTCCAGACCACAAAAGGCTGACCCGCCCCCTCTAACCAATGCCTCCACTCCTCCAGCGCCAGTTTAATGGCCAAAAGTTCTTTATCCCCGACGTCATACCCCATCTCCGCAGGAGTAAGCCTGCGGGAAAAAAAAGCACAGGGGTGCAGTTTGTTGTCCTCTTTATGTAGCTGGGACAATACCGCACCAACCCCCACGTCTGAGGCGTCGACCTCCACAATAAATTGGATGGAGGGATCCGGCTGAACGAGCACCGGCGCCGTAGTGAACAGGTGTTTAAGTTTACAAAAAGCGGCCTCAGCGGCTTCAGTCCAGCGAAACGGGGATGAGGTAGAGGTCAAGCCAGTAAGTGGAGCCGCAACCGAACTATAATGACGGATGAAGCGACGTAAGTAATTGGCGAACCCCAGGAACCTCTGTAACTGCTTACGGAACTCTGGAGTAGGCCAGTTGACCACAGCACTAATCTTGGCGGGTTCCGGACGAACCTCCCCCTCAGCAATCACAAAGCCCAAAAATGACACGCTGGGGGAGTGGAACTCACATTTTTCAGCCTTGACAAACAACTTGTTCTCCAGGAGCCGCTGGAGGACCAGGCGAACATGCCGCCTATGTTCGTTGAGGCTCCTGGAGAAAACAAGAATGTCATCAAGGTAAACAAACACAAAATGATGTATGTAATCTCGGAGCACGTCATTTATGAGTCTCTGGAATACCGCCGGAGCATTAGAAAGTCCAAAAGGCATTACTAGGTATTCATAATGTCCCAGGGGAGTGGTGAAAGCGGTCTTCCACTCATCGCCTTTCCTTATGCGCACCAAATGGTATGCATTTCGCAGGTCCAACTTGGTGAACACCCGCGCCATCTGCAGAGACTCGAATGCGGAGTTCATAAGAGGCAGGGGATACCTGTCTTTAATCGTTATGGCGTTCAGCCCCCGAAAATCAATACAAGGACGCAGCGTCCCGTCCTTCTTGCCCACGAAAAAGAAACCTGCTCCAACAGGCGATGAGGAGGGTCTTATGAGGCCCTCCCGGAGAGAGTCAGTGATGTACCGGTCCATGGCCCCTCTCTCAGGTTTAGACAGACTGTAGAGATGACTCCTGGGAAGGGCGGCTCCAGGCAACAGTTCAATAGCGCAGTCGTAAGGCCTGTGTGGGGGTAAGGAAAGAGCTCGCGACTTAGAAAATACCTCTCTCAGATCGCGGTATTCAGGCGGAACACTGGAGAGGTCAGGTGAGGGCGGCTGCCCTACCGGGTCGGCGGAGTCAGCCCCTGGATACCGAGCTGAACGCAGACAGACTCCATGACAGTCATCACTCCAACTCACAATACGGTTAGTAGGCCAATCTATATGGGGATTGTGGAGAAGGAGCCAAGAAAAACCTAACACTACAGGATTATGGGAGGACTCGAAAAGGTAGAATTCTGTGTGCTCGTGATGATTTCCAGACAAAATGAGGTGAACGGGCTCAGTAATTTGGTTAACAGTAGCAACTGACTCACCATTAAGGGAAATGACCTTTAATGGATGGGAAAGGGACCTGGTCCTGAGACCGATCTGTCTGGCCAGCTCTGCATCCATAAGATTCCGTTCGGACCCAGAATCTAATAACGCCTGAATGGAAAACCCCTTACCCTCAGAAAAAATTTGACCCTTCAAAATACAGGAAGTGGATGTAACACTAGTGGGCGCTTGACCCCCGCTCGTCAATGTGCCCACTCTTAAGGACGAGCAGAGGCTTTTGGGCAATCCTTACAGAAATGACCCCGCCGACCACAGTAAAGACACTCACCCGCCGCCATCCGCCGTCTGCGTTCAGTGGGAGATAACCGACCACGCCCTAGCTGCATGGGCTCCTCCGATGGTGCTGCCGGAACGGCTGTGGAGGTGACAGAAGATGAGTGAGTGGTAATACGACCATGGTCAACTGGGGACACCCTGTACGAGGTACCCGCCTCGTGGCGACCTCGCCGACGGTCCTGCAGCCGATTGTCAATACGAATGGCCAAAGCAATGAGCAGCTCCAGAGAAGAGGGCAACTCCAAAGGAGCCAAATGGTCCTTTAACTCCTCCGATAATCCCTCCAAAAATGCGTCTGTGAGCGCTGCAGGGTTCCACCCGCTCTCAGCAGCGAGAGTCCGGAACTCGATGGCATACTCTGCCACCCGGCGGTCCCCCTGAGTCAGCCGCATCAGCGCGCGCGCCGCCTCCCTGCCGGGTTTCGTATGTTGAAAAACCAGGGAAAATGCCTCTAGAAAGGCAGGGAGTGATGAGCAGGTCTCTCCCCCACGTTGCCACTCCGCAGTGGCCCACGCTCCGGCTCTGTCGGAGAGGTGAGAGATGATGAACGCCACTTTGGAGCGGTCCGTGGGAAAGTTAGCAGCCTGTAACTCGAAGTGAAGTTCACACTGGGTGACGAACGCTCGACAGTCCCCGGAGTCGCCAGAAAATCTCTCAGGACGTGCCAGTCGAATCCCCGAACTGGAAGACGTCTGGACCGGAACCACCGGGGTGGGCACAGGAGGGGATGGATGAGATGGAAGCAGCTGCTGGATCTGTCTAGCCAAGGCATCAAGGCGGTTGCCGATTAAGCTCAGCTGCTGCTCCTGGCGCCCCGACATCTCCAACATCCCTCGTCGAAGGCAGTTCAGCTGCTCCTCCTGCTGACTGATGATCCAATCCCGGTCACTGCTCTGGGCTCGTGCACTCTCCGCGTCTGCTGTGTCCATGGTCACTGGGTCGTAATGTCAGGGTTGAGACGGGACACAAATGCAGGACAGCGAAAAGAGCTTCAAAAGCAAACAAGGTTTAATCACAATTGTACTTGAAATGACTGAAGCGAACTTACAAAACGACCCAGTGACAAGAAACAAACAGACCAGGGTTTAAATACACAAATGGGAATGACAAACAGGTGAGCAGACAGGTGCCGGTGATGACTGGTGAAGTTACCTAGTGAAACAATGAGCCCTGAAAGGAAGTAACAAAATAAAAGCCCAAAACCGGAAGTGAGAAAACACCCACCAAACCCGCCCTGGCTCCGGCTCCTGACAATAAACAGGATTCAAATTTTAAAGCACTAAAAAAAACATAAAAATACAAATTAAAATAAAAGACATAACTGTGATCGAATATTAACAATAATAGCAATAATAATGTACTGTAAAAATTTAAAAGCAAGTAATGTACAAAAAAATATAGAAAGAAAGTAACATTAGGAACACCAAATGGCCAAAAAATCAAAATCAATCGTTTTTCAAATGAAATAGAGAGCTTTGAGATGGAGCATAAGTTGCTGGGTGCCTTAGAAAAGTTTTTTCTTGCAGACTGCTTTTTATATCTATGAACAGAGAAACCCACTGGTCGAGATGCCGTAAATTATTCATAGGGAACTTAATACTGTTTTAAGTAAAAAGGGAGGTTAAAGTAAATGAATTTCAAAACACATTTTAAAAGTGAACCTATCTTCTATTTGATGGTGAGAGTAAACCAAGGTGTTTAGAGAATGGGCAGCGGAGAACAAAACTACATCAATCATTGTCAATAATATCCAGAGAATTTAAACAAGCTGAAGTAGCATGAAATTGAATTTAAATGGCATAATCAAAAATTAGGAGTAATAATTGAGAAACTGATATTGTCCTTACATGAAAGTTAAAGCAAATTACTGATTTACAAAATGTTTTTAGACATTGATTTGACTTGTATAGATTAAATGAATGTAAGTTTAAACAGATAAATTTGGTTCTGACCAGACACTAAGATATTTAAAATACTTTCTAGAGGAAAGGAATCCAAAAAATGTAAATTAATTTACACCTTCTGTGTTCATGTCTGAAAGAGCATAGAGTATGATTTACTATTATTCAGAAGGAGCTTCTAAGATATCAGGCAGCATCGTATGGAATCCAAATCTTGCCGCAAAGACTCATTGATGTCTAAGGTGCTTGATTTGGAACAGTAAATAATTACAGTATATCCTCATCATAAAGACGGATGTTACATTTTGTACAGAAAATTGACAGGTTGTGTTGATGAAAAACGGTAAACGGTAGTGGCCCAAGAGAAGAACCTTTAGGAATACTTTTATTTATATATTTTCAATATTGACTTACTAGCTTCCCCTAAATGACACACAATGGTGGCATGGATGTCAATACAAATCAACCCTTGTGCCATCCTAGGCACTTTACCATTGGGAGTTGGGTCATCTAGACCCACTAGACAGTGCTCTGAACCTTTTTTCTTCAATGATTTGTGATCTTCACTGGTGTCCATGGATTACATGAAATCTTTCCACCTTTATCCACCTTTGTCATGGTAGGAATAACACATCAATGCAAGGGTGGGATCATCTAAGATAGCACAAGGGTTGCACTAATTTATAGGCTTTGTTTAGGTCCAAATAAATGGCACCTGTGCACATATTATTGTTACTTTTAGAAAAAAATATTTTTTGTAAATTTCATAAGGGCACTGGTAGAAAAAGGCTTTCTAATTCCCGATTAAAATCCATGAATTATTGGCATTATCTTTTAATTTTTGAACTTCTTTTTAAATCAAATATTGGATTTTTAGAATACTATAAGTTTTATAAAATGTATTTAAAATCAAACAACTGCATTTTTTTTATTTATTTTTTTTTTTTACTCACTTCACCTGAATTGAGTAAAAACAACATTTCAAATATATCTGTGCACATCTATCTATACAGGTTTATTTTTTATAAACAACTGCATTATTTCCTGCAGGACCCATTGAACTCCATCATTGCATCAAGATGGAAGAGTGGGATCCTGATGTTTGGTGGAAGCTGCCTCTCTATCTGTGTCCAGCTGTTTCTGTTCTCCTGGTTTTCTCCGTTTACAAACTTTGTAAACATACAGGTCAGTACCAACGAATGTTCACAGATCCTTATTTCAATTGAAGTGTTTTTCAAAGCTAAATCTTCCACCAAACAAAAAATTCTGATTTTCTTTTTTTTTTTTACCTTTAACAAAATGTTTTGTTTACACTTTGCAGTAAAATCTAAAAATACCAAAAGGAATCATCCATCAAGACAAATGCATCACCAGGTAATGAACCCAAGCAAATGTAGGTTTTTTTTGTTTTACTATTCTATCTTGATGCCAAGAACATGAAAGTTGATATTTTACATCTTGATATCTTTTTGCACAGATGCAAAAACTCGCAGAAGCGAGAAAAAGCGTTGATAGTGACGGTATTAATTCTGCATGAGCTAGAATTTCATATGATAAAATCTAAATTGGTTCACTTACACATTATACATTTAACTGAGTTACCTAAAACAATTTACTTTGTAATTTGTATAAAATGTGGTTATTTTAGGGTTTTTCCAATCAGGATCTTTTGGCACCAATTCGATTACAGGTCATTTGATTTTAATTTTAATTCCCCCGGAGCTTGCACTTTGCTGCTGTCAACAGCAGACAGACGTCAAGAAACAGAAATCTGATCTTATTTTTCTTTTTAATACTTTTGCAGGTCGTTGTTTGCATTAAGGCACAAATTCAGAGACATATGCTGTCAGTTTTAAAAATTTATAAGAGATTTTTAGCCCCAGAGACAGAATCTGGAAATATCTTGCTAAATTTATCGAGCTGTTTTTTGTTCCTTGTCTGCCTAAACTGCTGTCGTATTCTTCTGCGCTTTGTGGGAATAAAATGCTGTGATCCATTCAGGATATGCAGACTTCTACTTTGACATTCATTTTAAATACTGAGCTTGAAATATACAGTGCTGATCATAATAAGAATAAAATAAAAATCTGATTTAGATCAAATCTGAAACTACGTGATCGGGCCCGATTACTGATCACAAGATCAATTTGGACCTTAGTTATTATCATATATAAACATACACTCACCGGCTACTTTATTAGGTACACCTTGTGTGTATCAGAATTCAATTCAATTCAATTTTATTTGTATAGCCCAAATTCACAACAACAGTCGTCTTAATGGGCTTTGATATAGGTAATTGAAAAAGTTAAACATAAAATCAAAAGGATCATGAATACATAGAATTCAATAGGAAAATACTAAATTGAACTAACTAACTGACTAAGCCAAACTGGACATCCCTGCCCTTAGACCCCCTTTGCAGTAAGGAAAAACTCCTTAAAAAACGGATTCTGGAAGAAACGAAGAAACCTCAGGGGTGCCCATATGAAGGAGGGATCCTCCCCCAGGACGGACAGGCGATTTACCAGAACTCATAGAGAAGAATTAACTTATCTAACCCTACAACTACACATTTAAAGTCCAGCAGACAAGCTTCATCCAGCCGAAGTTGGGGGGGTGGCCGAGGGCGCGGTGTCGAGCCGTAGACAGGATCCACAGCCAGGTGTAGAAGCAGTAGTAGAGGCAAGCCAGAGACGAGGTACACAGTCAGGTACAGGAGCACGGATGAGCCAACTGGAATCTGGAAGCACTCCCACTCCCCAGGAGGGGAGAGGGAAAGAGGGACAGTACATGAATCGCACTGCATCAAACAGAGGCATGGAGAACTAAATGATGAATAATAATCAAGAATAGAGAAGAGAAGGAGGGGAGAAGTAGATGAGAAAAGAGGACAGAACCCCAGTGCACCATAGTTACCCCAGCTTCAACTTCTAGCAGAATGGACACTTGTCTTCAGAAAGACTTTAATCCTTGGTGGCATCGATTCAACAATGTACTGGAAACATTCCTCAATGAGTTTGGTCCATATTGACATGATAGTATCACGCAGTTTCTGCAGATTTTTTGGCTGCACATCCATGATACCATTTCCCATTCCACCACATCCCAAAGGTGATCTATTGGGTTGAGATCTGGTGACTGTGGAGGCCATTTGAGTCCAGTGAACTCATTGTCATGTTCAAGAAACCAGTCTGAGATTATTCCAACTTTACGACAAGGCACGTTAGCCATCTGAAGATGGTAGACTGTGGTCAAGATGGGATGGACATGGTCTGCAACAAAACTTAGGTAGACTGTGGCGTTGTAACCATGCTCAGTTGGTACTAATGGGCGCAGAGTATGCCAAGAAAATTCCCTTCCTTAACACACCATTACACCACCACCAGCCTGAACCGTTAATACAAGGGAAAAAAATTCTGTTTACGAGCAGCTAGACAGGTGTACGAAATGAGGTGTCAGTGAGTGCATACATTTAAAAAATATTTCTGAAATACAAGGAAAACTGGGAAAAAAATTCTAACACTGAAGTTTTCAATAAACCCAAATATTGAAGATAAATTCGGTAAAATTTCTTTCCTTTTCTTTTCTTTTTTTTCTTTTGGGCTGCCTATATTAAAGAAGGCTCTTGTGAAGATCTTAGAATTACATTGACATTAAGTATGTGATTTAGTTTCATAATGAAGATAATAAATGAAACTGTTGCATTTTAGGATGCTGCACTGGAAATCTACCACCCATCTGTGGGACCAAAGAAGAACAACGCAGCTCATCCTTCAACCTTTAGCACATATTCTGCTGTCCAATACACCCCAAATGTGGATCATCTGCCATAAAGGAAATGTGGAAACTGATTTAGTCAAGTGTAGATCATCAAAATCCTCTTTTGTAAATTTCTTTGTGTTTTTTAAATACACGTTTTGGGCTTCTGCCTTAAAAATTCACACATTAAAATGCCACTACATATATTTTTATAACAACTTCAGGGATCTATGTACAAAATGTGCGGCCATTGAATGCGTGTTTAAAGTTAAACCAGTTGAACTTTGACCAATCAGGGAATCTGATTTGGCAGTCCTTTTTAATTCACAGAAGTGCATAACCAATTTTAAAATTGATCAGGGAGCCCTGGCTGCGTCCTTGGCCCGCGTCTCGGTGTCCAGCGCCCGGAGGCCCCAATGGCTGCCGCCTGGTACGTCGGAGCACACCTATCCTGTGGTCTGGGGGTCCTGACGCCGGGCTCACCTGTGCATCCCGGTGCCGGGGGGCCCCTCTGCACCTGGCTGGATGGGTCCCATCAGAGGGGGTTCTCCTGGCCTGAGCCCCCCCCCCCCCCCCCTATGATCCTGGTGGATCTGGTTCCCCTTATGATTACATGGTTCACTTCGGCAGCCTGCATGTATTTCCACCTCTACTTGCACATGCACACTGTTACACTGCTCCCTGTCTGCTTCACCCCTCTTCAGATATGTACCGTTCATCTTCGTGTCAGAATTTCACCTTTGATGTAATATTTGTCTTTCCAGCAGATCTGGTATAATTGTTACAGCTTAAAATAATAAATTATCCAAGTCGGCACTTGAATCCCCCACTTTCTGCACCTTCTCCCTTTTATATTCCTTCAACCCCCCCCCCCCCCCACACACACACACACACACACACAAAACACACCTTAAAAGTTGTGATAAGCCTAATATTAAAGGACTTATATCATGCAAAATCAACTTTTTGAGATCTGTATTGTATTGCAATGTTTATTCTTAACAAAAAACAATCCCAAAGTGGAATTTTGCTCCATTCACGCATCTCTGAGAATTCCTGTAAAAACCTGCACTCTGAGCACCAGCCTCTCTTAATCCACAAGGAGTGAAAGTCGGTGCCTCAGAGATTGAGTCGTCTTACTTTGAGATAAAAAAAAATGAACTGTGAAAATAACACCTATTTAATCAATACATTGTTTATTAGTGTGCCAAAGGTGAAATCATATACATGGATATAGTTTACTCTGAAAGGCTTAATAAAATATTGATATAGAGTAAACCCTTTAAAATCTTCCGTTCACAATGAGGCAGTACAGCAGGACTCCATGCATCACATCTCTGTGATGTTTTGCGTGCCCATTCTGTGTGATAACAGCACACTGTTACTGTTTAGAGTCTAGTTGAACAGCAGCAGTGTTTCTTTAGTCGTGTTTTGCATGTTGGGCTCAATCTCTGAACAGAGAAAAGTCTCGATACCAAAGAGCTGTTATTCCAGATTTGTTTCAGGAAATGGAAATAAAAAAACGTGTCCTTGATCAGTATTTTAAGCATTATTTACTTCAACCAGACCACTTCCAAGAAGTGAGAGAAAAATTACACTGACCGAAAATAAGGCTCAGCCACAGTATAAATGTGAAAAATAACAGGAAATCCACACTGATAAGCTATGGGCCTCAAAAAGACCTTATTACGCAGACAATGTATTTTCAATGAAAATATTTCTTATTATTTAAAATAGAACAATAGTTTTAAGTTAAAAAATGAAAACATGATCATCAATGTTTTTGTTCCAGAATGTAAATATAGTATAAATAAATGATGGCTAAACTGATCTAAATGAACTTCACTGAAGTAGACAGGAAGTCCACAGACATATGCAGCCCCTTACCCAGCGGTAACAGTTTCACATGTGAGCTGATTCAACACACAGATAAGAGCAAAGTCTCTGTGAGTTCTACCTGTTAGGATGAAAGATCAGGTTAACAAGGACGCCACTGAGTACAAAGGAGGGATTTACAAGGTGTACCTATGTTACATTTACATTCTTTATCACAAAAAGGATCCATTGAAAAAAGACATAAAACATGTCAAAGGATTCAATGTAGATAATAATGTGGCTAATTTGTAATGATTTTGGCAAACTGCTAAAAAAGGCTTGAAAGACTTTAAAGAAGTTTTTTTCCTTCTTAACCCATATCATGTATCCTCTTAACCAATCAATAGATTATTCAAAGCATTGATTGTTTTTATCATGTGGTGATGATGAGGAGCTTCACTCCTGTGAGTGAGAAGGATCAGGCTTTCAAGTCCGGCTGCAAGGGGATAACAGCTGCTGTTCAGTCAGTTCTGCTGTAGTTTTCCCGGTGTTATATGGAGTGAAGACATTAAAATGCACCTGTTCTCGAGAAACCGTGTCCAGCGTTGTCATTGAAGAAGAACAGTGAAACAGACCACACATGCTCAGTAATGCTGCCATCACTGAGCATGTGTGGTCTGTGTAGCAGCTGGTAGTCTGACTTATTCTCCCATATACATCCTCTGGAGGATCTGATTAGTTTTGTCTGGTTATATAGTCATAATTTTCATTCAAAAAATAACAATTTTAACATTGATTGTGTGCAAGACAAGAAAATAAGAAAGAATCGTTTTAATTGATTGATTGACTTGGTTGGCTAACAGTTCAAATCTCTGATTAGGCAGAAACTGATTTATTACCTTCAGTTCTGCAGTTCAGCAATTTGATTTTAGACCCAAATTCCTGGTATTTGTGAATTCAAGCCGACAAAGAAACCTCAGAAAAAAAGGTTCCACTCAGCAGCCCAATCAAAAGCTGCGTCCCCTTCAGTGGTACATCTGCTCACAACATCTACAAGTTAAAGGTGTGAACGCATCTGCAAAGAGGAACATTTGTGTTCTTTGAAACGCATGATTACATCAATCATGGATCCTCTGCACATCATTCTGCCTTTACTCTGGGGTAACCTGCTCTTTTAATTTCATTCAAAGTTGTTCTTCTGATTCATTGTTTTAGAATTTCAATTTAAAATTGCAAAAGAGAGGCTTTTTTAAATGACATCTGTCTTCCAGGAGCAGTTTCCTGCAGTTTTGACTGGACTTCTGCATCAGTGTCTGAGGTGACAGTCAGACGTGGAGACAACATCACTCTCTATTGTGACTGCAAAGTGGGAGATGGAGAACTGCCTGCCTGTTTCAGAAAATGTTTTCATGAAAACCACCCTGTTTTTATTCTAGATACAGATTACTTCTTTAAAAATTCAGGGAAATTTCAGTTTATATGGACAAAGAATGTTTCCTCTGACCCCTAAGACCTGACGATCATCAATGTCACCTATTCTGATGAAGGTTTCTACTACTGTGGAACTAAAGGAAAGAAGGTGGAAGACAAAGAAAAAAATTGGTATAAAGACATGGTTTAAAGAGGTGGTTTTATTACAGCAACATCATCAGAAAAATCACCATCAGTAAGTATTTTACCAAAGTGGTTTTTTTTATTATTCTGCTTTATCTGCAAATGTAATTGTTAGGCAAAAATAACAATTTGGTCAATTTACAGATATTCATATTTTCTAGTGCAACTCGCCATTAGATTTTTGTTATGGTCTGAACTTTCGGTTTTCTTATAAATGATCATTTGTGAACATTTTATAAATAGTTTATGCTTGGATGTGGAAATATGAACACAACGGGCTAAGGGTTTAGGGTTATATTTCATATTTGTGTTTTTATTGTAGTTCAATTGAATACCCTACTTAAATTCTATATATCTGACATCATCCGAAAACTATCTAGAAGTAAAATGTTTGAACTCCTTTGTGTCCTTTGAAACTTTCATAACCATTGGGAGGATTCAGTTATGCAGAAATGAACAGTTTTTATAAACTTAGATGAAAATGTAACTGAACATAAAACTCAACGCTTTTATGATATCTTTGAACTATTAACATAATCTCTTGACTAAAAATCTAATTATAATCAACCATTTTTACTTTATTTCCTGCAGGATCCAGTGAACTCCATCATTGCATCATCAGTGAAGAACAGCAGGATCCAGATGTTTGGTGGAAGCTGCCCCTCTATCTGTGTCCAGCTGTTTCTGTCCTTTTTGTTTTCTCCGTTTACAAACTTTGTAAACACAAAGGTCAGCACTAACAGATGTTCACACGTACTTATTTCATTTTGAGTGTTTTTCAAAGCTAAATTTCCCACCAAAAAAAATCCAATATAATAATATTAAAAAAGATTATCTTTATTAATATTTGTTTTTTATTTTCTTCAGTACAATCTCAAAATACTCAAAAGAATCATCCATCAAGACAAATGCAGCATCAGGTAATAAACGCAAGCAAATGTAGTGTTTTTTTAAGCCTCTATATCTTAAGGCCAAAAGCATGGAAGATGACATTTTAGACAGACAAAGAGAAAAGTTTAAGGGAGGCGTTAAAAAAGGTGGTTTTGTTTTCTAACTTCAAGCTAAAAAATTTTGAACAACAATAAAGCACAGATTAAAAACAAAAAACAACAAAGATTTTATAGTTACGTTATTTATTAAAATCTGAATTAGTTCTCTTTTTCTTAGTCTACTTTTACCAAGTTACCAAGTTAGAAGTAACTTGGGGGGTATTATTTGATTAATATATATACATTTGATCAAATGTTTTTTTAAAGTGTAAAAAAAATTAAGGCAAGGATCATATTTCTGTGTTGCATTAAGATTAAAGACTGACTCTGATAAAAAATTACAGTGACTAGGACCATACCAAGGAACTATGCAAACAAAGAAAGGAACTTGCAAACAAAAAGATTTGAAGTTGCAAATAAAAGAAATGTCGCAGATAAACAGAAATGCTGCTGCCAATAAAAAAAAGCCCCAACGGAAGTGAATTATCAGGGATGGTTTTTGCCCCTGAATGGCTGAAGGAGAAAAAAAAAACAGGAGTACAAATTGGAAAACAAGCAAGAAAGTACATAAAGATGTTAGTAATCCATGTCACTACGTGTACTCTTTAATGTGTTATTTGATTCTAGGCCATCTATCCCCAGCTTTTAAGGCAAACTGGAGGATGCTGGTTTATTTTCAAGTTTGGCTTACAGTTTGCACTCAGTGTACAGAAAGACCACTGAGAAGACAAGAATTGAGTTTTGTAGCTTCACTCCAACATGCAGTAAAAACACAGTTCTATGTTCCACCGCACACTCTGATCCGGAACAGTCTCTACCCCAAACACAACTAACAACAGGTACTGTAAGCCTGGAACCAAAATACAGTGATCCCTTGCTATAACGCGGTTTACTTTTCACGGTTTCGCTACTTCACGGATTTGCATCGTACACTGTGTTCTGCATTCTGATTGGCTAAAAAGTCACTCCGCTTCTTCTCTACTTGCGCGTCAATAACGTTGCAGTTTAATATGTACACGTACTTAAAACAGCTTGCCAAATTTACAACACGTGCATGCAAATCATCTTGCAATTTCGAGTTTCTCTATAACCCATAGAAAAAATAGCGACAACAACTGCTTATCACTATGTTCTTCTCCAGAACAAACACACCTGCACCGCGGGCTTCAAAAGAAGAAAACACTGCAGAGCGGAGTCAGGATGCAGCGGCTCAGTCAGAATAGCAGTGAAATACACCTGAGTCACTATTTGTCCCACTGTACTTTGTATTTTTTTCATAATCATTTTAAATTTTCTCCCATTTAATCCAATACTCTGGTCGCGATGGCGGGGTTAATCTTCGTGATTTGAAGCCTTCTGTTCACATCGATTAGTAAAATTATTATTTGACAGTACAGTACAGAATTATTTGTTGAAAAAAAGTTTCTAAAGTACTTTTATTTGTGAAACAAATGCTTGAGCCTGTAAAATGGTTTGTTCTTTCTTTTCAATGTATAATAGAGTATTTAATTGTATATTAATTGTAAAAAAAATAGAGGTTTCTACTTCACGGATTTTGCCTATCACGGGTTCTTTTTGGAACCAGCGAAAAACAAGGGTTTACTGTACATATATCCTTTTAATCATAAATAATTATGCTAACAATAATCTAAGGTGTGGGTAACAATTGGATGAATGTAAAGTTGTCTTTTCTCATTTGCAGCAGCGTTCATTTTTTTTGTGTTCTTTTCTTTGCAACATCATTTCTTTTTATTTGCAGAAGCCTGAAGATTTTAGCATTATGGATGATATTTAATGTTAAGTAATTTATTAAGCAAGAGTTTTTTCACCCTTGGACATTCCCTAAGCTCAGAAGCTCAGAGTAATTCATTCTTCAGTGAGAAAAGGCTTTGGACTACCAGGTTCTGTGAATTACTGCAACCACATGGAGACATTTCCAGGTTTTTCCAGGTTTTTCCAGGTGTTTCCAGGAGCCGGTCCCAAGTCTGAGTAAACGCATAGAGTTTGAGGGGCATCAGCTGTAGAACTGAAGCCAAATCACATGTATGAAAATGGTCCTTCTCTGCGCCTGGCTGGTTGGGTGGGCAGTCCCCTCTTCCCCCCTCCCGGGCTGCCTGGGTCCGGATGCTGGGGGGGCTCCTGTCCTGTCTCTCCTCCCCTTCCTGGTCTGGCTGGTCCGGCTGGGTAGGATCGGGTTCCCCTTATGAACACACGGTTCACTTCGGCAGCGTGCATGTATCTCCACCCCCACGTGCACGTGCACACTGACATACTGCTCCCTGTCTGCTTCATCCCTCCTCCTAACCCACAGTGTATTGATGGTCAGATATATTCCGCTCATCCTTGTGTCAGATTTTCACCTTTGATGTAATATTTGTCTTTCCAGCAGATCTGGTATAACTGTTACAGCTTAAAATAATAACGTATCCAAATCAGTACTTGTATCCCCCACTTTTTCACCTTTCTTCCTTTTACTCTCCCCCCCCCCCCCCCCCCCCCAAACACATACACACACATTCTTTCCCTCTCCCTCCCCACACACACTAAATGTAACAAGTAAATAAAAAAATAATACAACAAAAAGGGTTAATACAAATCTACACTCTGGCTTCTAAAGTATTATAATCTCTTTTTGTGATAGTAAAACCTGTCCAACGCAAAAGGCTTTCAGCTCTAATCTGTTTGCTCAGCTGTTGGACAGAACAAGTTAAAAAAAAAAAATGAAAATGTTTTTTTATCGAATTTTCTCACAATGAAGATAATGAAGGAAACTTTTGCATTCCAGGATGCCGCACTGGAAATCTACCATCCATCTGTTGGACCAAAGAGGAGGAACGCAGCTCATCCTTCAACCTTTAGCACATATTTTGCTGTCCAATACACCTCAAATGTGAATTGTCTGCCATAAAGGAAAGATGGAAACTGATTTAGTCAAGTGGAGATTTTGAAATCATCTCTTTTTTTCTTACGTCAAATATTAATATGAACATGTCAGGTTTCTTTATACATGAGCTGTTTTGAATAATTAGGAAGATTTAAAGACTAGCATGTGAAGGAAACGTTTTGTGAATTTTTTTTGTGTTTTTAAGTGAAATATTTTGCTTTTAAGTTATGGTCACACCGGCTTCAGCAATGAGTTCAAGGGACCACTTTCATTAAAAGGTTAATGTAAAAATGCGTAAATGCACTTCTGAGTTCAAATCTCTTGCATTCAAATGTTAATAAACACATTTTCAAGTTTGTTTTCGGGATCTCCGTTCTAAACGCAACTTGAAAATTAAACTAGAAGAACTTTGAACAATCAGGGAGTCAGATTTGGCTGTGACGGGTTAGAGGTAGAGTTGATCATGGAGGAGAAATGTAAGTTTTATCCCGGCCCAAATTATACGAAACAAAGTCTTTCATGTATTGGAATAGAGCTGTAGAAGAAAAAACCTGGAGCAAAATTTGCACCAATTCGACATTTCCCACAAAGCCTCTTCCAACTGTAGGTGGCGGACATGAGCTAGTATCGGAAAGCTACAGTCCAGTGTGAACACTGTATGTGAAGAGAGCGTTCAAGAGCACACAATCAGCGTGTTTTCTCAAACACGTGTCGAATGCCTGGTGTGTACGTAGCATTAGGGTCAAGTGTTGCAACAATTGCTAAACTTCTGCTCAATTGTCATAATCCTTTCTTCTTTTTTTTATCAATTTCAGTACTTCTGATGTTAATAAGTTGTGATAAGCCAAGTATAAAAATCCTCTGTTCACAATGAGGCAGTTCAGCTGGACTAAGTAAGGGTTAATGGCCGACGAAGTGTGCGGTTACTACTTTTTAACGCACGCCGTGGAAGCCTGAACCGTCCGACGCGAAGCGGAGGACGGTTGCTTCCGCGAAGTGCGTTAAAAAGTAGTAACCGCACACTTCGAAGGCCATTAACCCGCTTATACCATGGTCACTTACAAAAGCAATACATATTAACCAGGTTTTAGTCCTTAATTCTTGTTTTTTTTTTCGATTTGTATCACTTTTCTCATAAACAGCGTACTATATGTTACGTGATGCGGCGCATCGCGCCGCATCACGTAACATATAGTCCGCGTCGCGCAGCACCACCGCTGCAGTTAAGATTCGGCGATATATATATGCTGATCGTCCCGATGGGTTGAATAAAGCATCAATTCAGAGGGAAAGTTAATCGCTTACCGCTTGTTTTTGCCCCGATGATGAAGCAAAAGGTTGTTTTACAGAAGCCGGCGCAGTGATACAAATCATTTAAGCTAGCCGACCGGAACTTCTTTTTTCACCGTGCGGTTATCAGGTTTTAACGCATACCCAGCAGCCAATCAGAATCGAGTATTCAACCGGACCATGGTATAAACCACTTTTAACGTCACCTAAGAGTGAGGAATGGTGTTATTGACTATACAAAAGGGGCAAAGTTAAAAAGCCTTGATACCAGAAATTAGTGGACACCCTAGATTTTTCAAACACACAAAAATGGGATTGTAAAAGTTTTATTTTTTCACTTTATGATATGAAGGATTATAGGAGCAGGAGCAGTGTTTCTTTAGTCATGTTTTGCATGTTGGGCTCAATCTCTGAACAGAAAAAGTCTCGACACCAAAGAGCTGCTTTCAGATTCCTTTTCTTAAATTTGTGGTCGGTAAAGCTGCACAGTTGGGGTAGACATTTTTGTAGGAGACCAGAAGAGGTTTTTGAATATAATTTGGCGCTGTGTCCTCCCTGTGTGTAGAAGTTTCCTGTTGTCATCGTGGTCGGTCAGTGAGGGCTGCTGGTATCTGAGCTTCTGAGGAATTCATTCAGGAAGGGTTTTAAATTATAAGACACCATGCAAATGTAAATAAACCAAGTTTTGCCTTTTGTTTTCAGACAGATGTGCTCTTTTAGTTTCTGACTAACAACGTCTTAATTTGAGGAAACATTGTTATTCCAAATTTTATTCAGGAAATGGAAAAAAAACTTGAACTTGATCAGTATTTTAAGCATTATTTACTTCAACTAGACCCCTTCCTGGAAGTAAGAGATACTCAAACGGACCACAAAATAACGCCTACCCACAGTCACATTAACAGAGAATTAACAGGAAACCCACACTGACAAGCTATGAGCCTCAAAAAGACCTCATGACGCAGACATTGTAGTCTCAATGAAAAGATTTCGTATTATTTAAAACTTAAAACAATAGTTTTAAGTAAAAAAATAAAACATGATCATCAATATATTTTTTTAATGTTAATATAGTATGAATAAATGATGGTAAAACTGGCCTAAATGAACTTCACTGAAGTAGACAGGAAGTCCACAGACATATGCAGCCCCTTACCCAGTGGTAACAGTTTCACATGTGAACTGATTCAACACACAGATAAGTGCAAAGTCTCTGTGAGTTCTACCTGTTAGGATGAAAGATCAGGTTAACAAAGATGCCACTGAGTACAAAGGAGGTCGGACTTATTCTCACATCTACATCCTCCAGAGGAGGGGTGTAATGATTCATCTGAACTGTGTTGAAAAAACAACATTGATTGCATCTACTCCTCCTTCAAGGCAATAAGACATAAGAAAAAAAAAGAGTTTTTCTTAACCCTTGTGCTATCTTATGACCCCACCCTTACATTGATGTGTTCTCCCTACCATGACAAAGGTGGAGAAAGGTGAAGAGGATTTCATGTAATCCATGGACACCAGTGAAGATCACAAATCATTGAAGAAAAAAAGGTTCAGCGCACTGTCTAGTGGGTCTAGATGACCCAATTCTCAATGTTAAGTGCCTAGCACAAGGGTTGCGTTGATTTAGACTTGGATAGTCCATATTGGCTCTCAGTTTGGCATGTTTGCAAAAGGGAACAAGCATCATTTTTCAAGGGGCCTAAATTACAAGGCCCCCTGCAGTAGCAGCAGCGGCAGCCAGGAAACCCCCAAAACCTGCACGGTAGCAGAAAGAGAACAACTGCCTGCCGGCACACACATCCACCACCCAGGCCAGAGCCGGCCCATGCTACAGGCAGCCACCCACCCAGTGCACGGTTGGTTCAGGGGAGAGCAAGGCAGGGGCCGGCCACCCCTGCCCAGGAGGAGGACACCCAGGGAAAAAGGGGGTCCACAGTGTTGTAAACATGGCCCGACCCTGCTCACCCACAGCTTGAGGGCAAGGGCCAGAACCCACACCACAGGGACATGGAGACCCCCAGGCTCAGATGTGATGTGATCCCTGGCTCTTTGTCTTGCCAGAGAACTCAGGGATCCCTCTCCCTGCGTAGAGAGAGTAGTGCCGGGCCCAGAAAGCCAGCACGCAGGGAACATGGCTGCCGCTGCAGAGGGCCTGGTACACCCACTTCCGCCAGGGTTGGGGTAGGGGACAGAAGATCAGAGGTCCCTACTTCCTTGTGTAATGTGTGTGTTTGTGAGGGTGTGTGTGTGTGCGTATGTGTGTTAGAGTGTATATCTTTGAGGGGTAAAGGGTGTGTGTCCTAGAGGGTGCAGTTAAAATTGGTGGGTAGGGCACTGAGAGTGCATCTGCACCTCCCCCCCACCACCACCAAGGGTCCTACTTGTCTAAGGTGCACTTAAAACCAAGAGGAGAGGGGCCCTTTTCCATACAGCAACCATGGGAGGGGGACCACTGCCAAGTTGCTCATCCCCCTAAGGTGCATCGGAGGATGTCAATCCCCCCCATCACTAATAAGTGGTTATATGAGGAAGAGGGTAAGTCGGGGACAGCTGGAAGACTGTTCCCCGGTGGTGGTCAAGTCTTCATTTAAAGAAACACGAAACAAAAGTTCTAAAATGTGGTTTCAGGAAACAAAATGTCCTGTTTGTAAGCATCAGTTACTTCAACCAGAAACTTTCCAGGAAGTTAGAGGAATTTAAGATTACCATAAATGAGGCTCAGCCACAGTCTAAATGTGAGAATTGACAGGAAACCCACACTGACAAGCTATGAGCCTCAAAAAGACCAAATGACGCAAACAGGTTCAAATTGTAGATAACTTTTAGTCTCACTGAAAAGATTTCTTCCTAATTGAACTTTCACCAGACTAAACATATATTTTTTGCCTGTTTAGAACTGATTTAATTGTAATTTTTTTTACAAATAAATGATGGTAAATCTAGCCTAAATGAACTTCTGTAGACAGGAAGTCCACAGACATGCAGCCCCTCACCCAGCAGTAACAGTTTCACATGCGAGCTGATTCAACACACAGATAAGTGCAAAGTCTCTGTGAGTTCTACCTGTTAGAAGGAAAGATCAGGTTAACAAAAACGCCACTGAGTATTCTACGTATTTTATTATCCCACTTTATTTTAAATGGATACAATTAAAATGTCCTTTTTTTATATAACGTAATGTTTTTTTTTATATAAACTAGAAAAACTTTCAACTCCTGCTTCTGGCTCGTTAAATTGTTCTTTTGGTTCTTATTGACTGTTATAAAGAGAACAAAACTTTAACAACAAATTCTGAACTAGACCAGAAAAAAAGGACAAGTCTCTTTCCTTGTAGTTTTTTATTTAAAGATATTCTAACGTCAGATTTACAAAAAGTACAAACTCAAATCAAACTTAAATCTTTTGGCATGTAAAGCTCGCAAGAAAACCCACAACAACAGCCCTTAAAAAACTGCAGATTGAATCATGCAGACGGATGGAGAGATCAGATAAGTTTGATCTACTGTACTTAAATGTTGTCACCTTTCAAGACATCCCTTCAGGATTCACCACAGCAGATCAAGTTGTCAAGTCATTGCATTAATTGCAATGAGTTACTTACACACAAATAAGTGCATTTTTTTTAAATCCCAGTAATCTCATTTTTATTTAAAATCTATTATGTAATGGATAATGACTGAAGAGGTGTCCGTTATCAGAAAATAAATGACAACTCGAAGACCTGATCACGTCGGAGGATTTATTCCGCAAAGTCCAATCATTTCTGACACTGGACAACTTGAAGGCCGGTATCCTGCTAACACCACAGTTACCTAAGAAATAATTAAATCTTAAATCAAATATTAATACTTTCAACTTGCCATTTTTGAGATTGAAATCATCTTTCATAAAAAGCAGACCATTTGCAGTGCGTCCCGTTGTCATGGTAACAGCTACAGAGCCTGCACCGACCTTATTCTGCTGCAGCTGAGGAGAATGGTATATATGCTGATTGTCATGATTAGTTAAGCAATGCATCAGTTCATTTTTTATTTTATTTTAATTTTTTTTAACTTGTTCTGTCCAACAACTGATCAAACAGATTAGATTTTGTGTTGGATAGGTTTTATTATTACAAAAAGAGGCTATATATCTTCGAAAAACCAGAGTGTAAATTTGTATAAACCTCTGTTTGTTTTTTATTATTTTTTGTTTATTTGTTACATTTAGTGTGTATGGCGAGGCATGAATTGGCATGAATCGATTGGCATGAATGAAAAGGGACGCAATCCAAACGTCACTACCAAATCAGAGTGCCTGATTGGTTAAAGTTCATTCTGGTTTAACTTTCAATTTTTTTAGGTAGAGCCCAAGAAACAAAAATGTGCGAAGCGATGCGTGAATATGAGAGTTTTAAACGCGGACACCAAAAACGTACATTGACGCGTTTACACAGACTTCACTGGAAGTGGTCACCTAGATGCCCATTGCCAAGGGCGATGTGAATGTAGCTTAAGCTCACCTAAGAATTGCTGGATGAAACCTTATCTCCACAGAAAACGTACCCAGGCTTCCTTCAACACCAAACATTTTCAATTGCTGGATGATAGTGTCGTTCTTTGAGGATTGATTGGACTGAGCTATTTTTCAGTGACCGGTATACTACCTATACTATAGCTATGAGCAGTTTTAACAGCTCTTCTTTATTTGGTTTGACTCTGTTGAATATGTTTTATGAGAATAAATATACATGTATTATTATTTCAATAAAGACCCAGAAAAATCCTCTATGTTTGATGATTCCCGTTAATAGATTGCATCTAGACACTAGAGCAGGGGTTGGGAACCTTTTTGGCCAAGAGAGCCATAAACGCCACATATTTTAAATGTAATTTTGAAAGAGCCATACAATAATGTAGCGTTCCTTTCCCACACTGAGCCACGGAGACTTAACCTCTTTTAAGGTTCTTTATTCTGGTTACTGCAGACCACAACATACGCCATACAATTAAATCAGCAACTCCTGAATCTCTCCCGCCGAGACGAGAGAGAGCGCTTCTCCCAACTTTATATTCCCTCACTGCCGCTCTAGCCCTCCCATTTCCCTTATTTGGCCCATAGCTGAACCCCATTGGTCCAAATTACCTAACAACAGGCTGAGCGACAGAACTGAGAGCCAATCAGATCTCTGCTTGATGCGTTCAATGAACTCCAGAACTTTTAACGCGGCCCAACAGCCAAGTTAAACTGAGTCCGCGACAATATGTTTAAAACTAATTATACAAATAAATGTGTGCATTTGATGTAATTTCAACACTTTTAAAGTACAATAAACATGTGGATTCTATTTAATAACATTGTTATGCTGTTGCTAATAAATGATGAATATTTCTCGTGGTAGTTTTGCTGATTGTCTAGTCTGGTTGATACGTGGTGAGTTTCTGCTTCATGCAGACGTTGAGACTTTAAACGTGATCGTAGGTCTGAATCTTCTGTAGATGTGAGACAGACTGATCACATGCAGACATGGAACCAAACGCACTCACACGCTGCAGTGAGTGACGGGCAGTGGGTTTTACGTTTTTACAATCCCTGCGCGATTCACCTGCTGGCCGTGCCCACAACCCCCCACCCCCACCCCACTCTCTGCTTTCTTCCTCAAACACCCCATCCCCGCATCTGCGCGCTTGTTCTCAGAGACCGGAACGCGCAGTTTTAGGCACGGCAATTCACAGGTTTCCTGTTGGTACAAACTCTGTGAAATAATAGATAACAGTAAACTGATAGTTTTCTCTCCAAGCACCGCTACTACTGCGCGCCTCTGGCATCGCATTGCGCCCGAGAAGGACTAATGAAAAAAGAAGTATAATTAAAGATTTGTCTGCAAGCCACATGTGACCATCAAAAGAGCCATATATGGCTCGCGAGCCATAGGTTCCCGACCCCTGCACTAGACCAATTAAATCTGGCAGAGAAAACAATATGAAAGACACTATGATGGATTTGAAATTTGAGAATTTATCTGTCAAAATAATTGTAGACTTCTAAACCAATGTTGATCTGATGTAAAGAGAAAGTTACGGGTGAGGAACATTGAAGACATTCAATCCATCCAAAGATGACATTTCATACTAAGTAAACAAAAGTGATAAAGAAAATTTAACAAATTTGACGTCTACTAAGTGGTTTTAATATGTGTTTTTTTCAAATAGACAATGTCACGTGTCATGATGCTAACCAAAATGAATTATCTGACTTTGCTCCACAAAAACAATTCTAACTGTCAGGACTGAATATTAGTTTTTAATTTTTCACTGGAATACCGGCATTGCAGCTTTAACATAGTCAAGGAGTCTAATCTTGATAAAGAACAAGACTCTTATTTTTGGATTTAAACCAGTGTAGAAACCACAGGAAAAAAAATGTTCCACTCAACCGACCAATCAAAAGCTTCGTCCCCTTCAGTGGAAAATCTACGTAACTCAAGTTAAAGCTGTGAACACATCTGCAGTAAGAAACACCCGTACTCTTTACTGTTCATGATAACATCACTCATGGATCCTCTGCACATCATTCTGCCTCTTCTCTGGGGTAACTTCTTCTTTTACTATCAGTCATAGTTGATTACGATTATTTTTTAACGACTTTACTGAATGTTATTTAAAATTATGACATAAAGGCTTTTTTTAATGACATCTGTCTTCCAGGAGCAGTTTCCTGCAGTTTTGACTGGACTTCTGCATCCGTGTCTGAGGTGACAGTCAGACATGGAGACAACATCACTCTCTATTGTGACTGTAAAATGACAGGTGTAGAACCGCCTGCGTGGTTTAGAAACTGTTCCCATGAGAACCAACCTGTTTTTGTTCTAGATAAAAAGTACTTCTTTGCAAATTTAGGGAAAACTCGGTTTATATGGACAAATAATGATTCCTCTAAATCCTACGACCTGACGATCATCAATGTCACCTATTCTGATGAAGGTTTCTACTATTGTGGAACTGAAGGAAATAAGGTGGAAGACAAAGAAAAAATAGATATAAAGATGTGGTTTAATTACAGCAACATCGTGAGGAAACTTTCCATCAGTGAGTATTATACCAAAGTGTTTTTTTTTATATTGTTTCATCTGAAAATGCAATTGTTAGGGAAAAATAACAATTTGGTCAATTTACATAGATATTCATATTTTCTGCTGTAACTCTCGTTATGATCTGAACCTTGAATTTTCTTATAAATAATCATTTGTGAACATTTTTTTAAAACTAGGTTTAAAACATCCCTTAATTGTTTAAGAAACAGTTACAGCTTTTTTTCTATCCAGATTCCAACAGACCTCATAACTGTACCAGTGACAGTCAGCAGAACGATGGTGTATGCTGGAAGCTGCTCTTCTTCTCTGTGTGTCCGATCGTTTCTCTTCTCTCTGCTCTCCTTTCTGTTCTGGTTTACAGGATTTGTCAGAAATCAGGTATCTGCTGATTATATTTCCTCCAACTGTTTCATCAGTTCAAAGCTTGATGCTGCACCTAAATATAAATCATAGATGTTTGATGATTAAAATGATTTGTTCTCATTTCTACAGCTACATCTTCTCAAAACACAAGAAATCTGACAAGACACACTCGGGAACAGGTAAGAAGCACTAATACCTTATCAGGATTTTAAAGTTATGTGGTTTGTGTGTGCTTGACATTTTTTTTTTTTATAACTTGTCCTGCCCAACAGCTGGGCAGGCAGATGAGAGCTGACGGCCTCTTCTTGTGTTGGACTTATTTTACTTTAACAAGAGGGGTTATTAATCTTCAGACAAACCAAAGGTATGTCTGAATAAACCCCTTTTGTAATTGAGGCCAAACTTTATTAATTTCAATCATGTTTGAAATTCCTTTTCCGGACGGAAAAGGAAAGAAGGGAAGAAGAGAGAGGGATGTTAGAGAGAGAGGGGGGGGGGGGGGTAAGAGGGTAATAATAGGAGGATAATTGTATCTAGGATAAAGGGGGGGGGGGGTAAGACCATGAAGCAGCATAAAGAAACAAGTTTACTGGTTGTTTATCATTACGGTAAGGTTCAAATGTAGTACAAAAAGGGCGGGGCCTGTCCACACACACACTCAAATGTTATCAACACACCTGCTAGCTGCAAAATGTCCACATGTCAACATGTACACAAAACAGATAGTGTTCACACACGCATACTGATGCCTTAAACTAGTGTGAAATATTTCAGTCATTCAATCATGCAAACTGTTAGTGCAAAGGTGAGCTAACACCTGTGCTCAGGTGAGTGTTTATGTTTTTCTAAAATGGACGGTGGAATGTGAAAAGAAGGAAGGAGAGTTCCCAGCACTCCCCACACCAAGACCCCCGCCGCATCAGCAGCGGCAGCCGGAACCCCCAACGCCACACGGCAGCAGGCAGGGAACATCCGCCCCCCGGGCGACCCAGCCCGCCACCCAGGCCAGGGCCAGCAGGACCGCCGCGAGGCCCCCAGAGCCAGAGAGCAGGGAGGCACGGAGGGAAAGGGAGCGCCGCCCCAGCCCAACCAAGAGGGCAGCCCCCCGCCAAGCCGGGAGAGCCCAACGCAGGGCCCCACCCGAGAAGGGCGCCCACAGCCCCAGACAAGCAGCCCACCACCCCCCAGGAGTTCCGGGCATCCCCCCGCCCCAACCCCAGGTACGAGCCAGGACCCCCCAAGGGAGACCCGCCCCACACTCCAGGCAGCCTCCCATCCGGCCCACGGTTGGTCCAGGGAGGAGCAAGGCAGGGGCCAGCCGCCCCCGCCCAGTAGGGGAGCGCCCCGGGGAGAAAGGGGGCCCACCAGGGGTGTTCTTAACTTGGCCCGACCAGGCTCGGCCACAGTTGGAGACTTGGCGGGGCCCAGCACCCAGGGGCAAGGACCAGAACCCACCCCCCAGGGACACGGACACCCCCGGCTAAGGTGTGATGTGAACCCCCCCCCCCATGCAGAGAGAGCACCGCCGGGCCCAGGAAACCGGCACCCAGGGGACACGGCCGCCGTTGCCAAGGACCCCGTACCCCCCAACAGGGAAGGTGTAGGGGACAGATTGTCCTAGGTCCCACCTTCCATGCAAATGTGTTAGCGTGCATGTGTGTTTGAGAGGGTCTGTGTGTGTATGTGTGTGTGTTTATGTTGGAATGTATATTTTGAGGGGGGAGGGGTGTGTGTATTAAGGGGGGTGCAGTCAAAATTAGCGGGTAGGGCACTGAGGGGACATCTCCTGATTACTCACAGTGATGTCCCCTCACCCTCCCCACCAAGGGCCCTACATGTCTAAGGTGCAAATAAAACCGAAAGAGGGGGGGCCCACTCCATACAGCAACCATGGGAGGGGGGGACCACTACCAAGTAACCCCCCCCCAAAGCGCATCGCAGGCTAAAGGCCCGTACACACCGGGACGAATATTCGCCAGGCGTTATTCGCCAGCGTTTTTCGTCACGTTTTTTGTGTTCACACCCAGGCGATTTTCGCTGACGATGAGTGGAGTGAACATGCAATTTCATTCCCTGACATTAGATGGCGCTTAATGTAAAACAGAAATACTCCTGTACACAAGGTGGCGCTGCGCAACTTTACGCTTCTTAAAGTCGCTTTTCACTCAGAAGAAGAGAGCAAGTATTTACGCGCTTGTCAGAATCAAACAAAGAAAACATGAATATTTCAAGCACCAGTTGCTCCAACTGGTGCTTGGTTCGGGGATATTTTAGAATGTCCGTCATTATTGCTTCGCGGCAGTGTAGACGCTACTTGGCGTCTATCTTCTTCGCTGGTATGTGTGCTCAGCAAGGCAGTTTTGTGTTTGAGCGCCCCCAAGTTGTGTTTTACTGTAACTTCAGAAGCTCCAGACACGTGAGCAAAAGCGCCGTTCTCATTGGTCGAGTAGATTTCGACGCGACGCGTCGAAAAAAAAAAAACGAACCCGAGGCGTTTTTTTTTTCGACGCTTTAACGCCTGGCGTTTTTTCGCGTCGGTGTGCACACTCTCATTGGTGCCCTTTGTTTAGTCACGAGGCGTTAAACGTCGGCGAAAATCGCCGGCGAAATTCGTCCCGGTGTGAACAGGCCTTAAGCCCCCCACCCCCTCACCCTAATATGAGGTAATATGAGGAAGGGGGTAAGTTGGGGACAGCTGAGAGACTGTCCCCCGGTGGTCAAACGCCCCCCCAAGCAGGGCCCCCACCAACCCCCCCCAGCACAGGCAAAGGGACCAACCCCCCAAGCCAAGCCAAGCCGCCACCCCACCCCCCACCACGCACCCCCACACCCAAGCCCAGAGGACCACGCAGCGCCCCCGCCCGCCCCACCCAGGCACCGGACCCGGCCCCCCGACCAACAGAGCCCCCACCACCCCCCGCCAGCTGCCGGAGGCCCCGACCCCCACCCCGAACCACGGCAGAAGGACAAGGAGCAGTGACGACCAGGCCCCCCCACCCCCTAAGTCACGGAGTTAGCCATGGGAGACCAGAGAGACTGAATTCTTCCAAAGTTACTTGAACTTGAACTTTGGGCTGACATTTTTTCCAAGCTGATATGATCAAGCAGCAGATTTCTGTGTTGACTTATATTTATATCTTTCTTGTTTTTCCAATTTATTAAAATAGTTTTTTTAGCAATACAAAGAGTTACGAAAATGATAGATACTAATCCTTCTTCTATATCTATGGCACTCATGTCACCTAGCACACAAAGTGACGGTGAAGCCGTGATTGAAACCTTAAGCCAGACGGATAGATCGGCACATACCTGCTGCCAGAGAGCCTGGACAGGCGCGCAGAACCACAGTGCATGCATGTTACTGTCCGGTAGATTACTATCACAGTGCTCGCAAATGTCTGAGTTACTGAAACCCATCTTGAACATCCTCTGTCCAGTGTAGTAAATTCTGTGAAGAGTTTTAAAATGGATTAGCTGCAGATTTGGACTTTTTGTCAGTTTATAGGTGTTTAGACAAAGTTCTGACCAGAAGCTTTCATCTGTGCTGATGCTCAAATCCGCATCCCATTTTGTTGTTGGAAGGGAAATATTATTGTCTAAATTACATAAAAGTTTGTATATTTTGGAGAGAGTTTTATTCATTGAGAAATTAATCAGAGTGGTAACTACATCTGGTAGCTTCAAATCGTCTCTGTATTTAAGCTTTTTGGTAATAATTGATTTAAGTTGCTGATATTCCAAGAAATTATTTATTCCATGTTTGTCTTGAAGTTCCTGGGGAGTTATGAATCTTCTATCAATAATTATGTGCTCTAGTTGTTTTATGCCCCCTGCTTGCCAAGCTGGGAAGTGTATCATTTTTTTGTATATAAGGATGTCTGGGTTGTTCCAGATGGGTGTCATTTTGCACGGTTGACTTGATGATTTTGATATTTTGAGAAATTCCCATCAGGCTGTTCAAGTCGTGTTTATATTAATACTTTGAAAACAATCCTGTTTTTTAACTGTTTGGCTAATAAATGGTAGATCTGACAGGTTGATCTTTCCATATAACGCCTGTTTCTGGATTATTTTTTAACCATTTTAAGATGTATTGCAATCTATTTGCAAGAAAGTACTTGTGGAAGTTAGGTAGTGCTTGACATTTTTAAATACTTCTCTACCTACATTAAGGCCGTGCAGTCACAAATCCCTTCTGAAGTCACTGATGCACACACACATTCACACGCTGACAGCGGCAGAGCTACCGGGCGAGGTGCAGCCAGCGAAACCACCAGCAGCAATGTGGGGTTCAGTGTCTTTCCAAAAACACTCTGACACATGAGCCTGCAACTTTAGAATCAGAAGTCAATCTTTTTTACATCTGTTTCTTTGATGCTTTTTTTCACACTCAAACTATTCTCAATAAATGAAAATGTTTCATTCCAGGATGAAGATGTGTGCTATGCTGCTCTGGAAATCCAAAAGTCATCCATGAAACCACAGAGGAAGAGGACGACTCAGACTTTTGACTTAAGCACATATTCTACCGTCAATACATAAGCTGTAGAACATTTTGATCAGTGAACAATTAGTTACTTCACTTCTGCAGAAACGTAAAGTTCTGTGATGAAAGCTTGTCTCATCTAGATCTTGATTGAAAAATAAAATCTACTTCATCTTGTTTTCAATTTTTTTCTTTCGTTATTTAGACAGTTTACCTACAAAGAAATGCAGTTTTAATTAGAGAATGAATGACTTTAGTGCATTTTAGCCCAATATTTAACTGTAATTTTACTTCTTGAGAATAAACTTGGTCTAAATAAGAAAATCCAACTTTCTTGTTATTGAAAAATTGACTTGCTCTGTCCCCAAATCCAATGACCTTGTTTAATGACCTTGAGGGACTGCACACACCCAGGACCCCGGGTGTTTGAGCGGCTGCCCTCTGGCAGGAGATTCAGTATGCTGAGAGCACAGACAAATAGACAAACCTTTTTTCTTCAATGATTTGCGATCTTCACTGGTGTCCATGGATTACATGAAATCCTCTCCACCTTTATCGGCCTTTGTCATGGTAAGAATGGTAAATGGTAATGGTAAATGGCGTATACTTATATAGCGCTTTCTACTGTATTATGAAGGCCCAAAGCGCTTTACAGTCACAGTCCCATTCACCCATGCACACACACATTCACACACTGATGGTGGCTCCGCTGCCGAACACTGGCGCCAACCTCCCACCAGAGGCAAGGTGGGGTTCAGTGTCTTGCCCAAGGACACTTCGTCACATGGGCGTGCAAGGCGGGAATCGAACCTGCAATCTTACGATCATGGGTCGACCGCCCTACCGCTGCACCACGGCCGCCCGATAACACGTCAATGGTCATGTTGACCCTATAGGATAGCACTAGGGTCAATTCCTTTTAAATTGGTATCACAGGCTGGTTAGCAGTCTAGCCTCAAAGTGATAAAGGCCCTGGTTCAAATCCCTGCTGGGCCATTCCTGCGTGGCGTTTGAATGTTTTCAACCATGCATGAGTTTTCTCCGGGCACTTCGACTTTCCTCCCACAGTCCAAAACCATGCTTCCTGGGAAAATTTCCATAGGTCTTCATGTGTCTGTGTGTCTCTGTGTTCCCCTGTGATGGACTGGCAACCTGTCCAGGGTGTACCTTGCCTTTGAGCAACAGTAACAGGATGGGGTCCAGCAACCCCATGACCCCAAAAGGGAGATGAAGCAGGTTTAGATGGAATCAGGAAGGACATCTAAAACTGAAGCCAAATCATATGTGCATATCGTAGCTTAACATAACAGCTAAAAAAGAAAAAAAAGTAAAATGAAAAAAAACATTTCCAGCACATTTGAGTGACATATATTGGTTTATAAATGCACCTTAATGCTCTTTAGTTTGAACTGGTTTCATGTCCAACAGTATAAAGAAAACTTTATGATCTTACAAAGTGCTCTGCAACTTGGTTGTCAGTTTGAAAATGATACAAAAACCTTCCTCCAGGTTTATCTGTTCTCTCTTAAAACACTTGGAATATTTCTTCAACCCAAATCTTGGGTTATTCATCTTGTGGAATATCATTTTGGATTACTTTTTGGAGCGACACTAAACTTTAGGGTAATAGTTTTCTTTTTTTAATGACTGTTATGCAGTGGCAGACTGTCTATTACTAACCTGGACCCTCAGTAATGCTACATCTAAATCACTCAACCCCTCATGAAGCATTTTACGATGCAGAAACAAGCTTTGCATTGCATATTGAAAAATCCTTTAGCCACAATAAATGCCTCTAAACAAAAAGAACAAACAAAACAGTGAACAAATCTCGTAATGCAACTTACAGTACATACCAAAAGTTTGGACACACCTTCTCATTCAATGTGAAGGTGTGTCCTAACTTTTGGTCTGTACTGTAAGTCAGCAAAAAACATTAAAAATAACCACATAAATTTGGAATATTATTTATATTATATTTATAGTTTCACTTATCAAAAAATCAGATTATTTGAAGACAAAATCCATCCTCTTCTCTTTCCTTAAAACTGTTCGATCACCCTGTCATGTAGATTATGGCGCTTCAGTTCCATCTAGAAGGCCAGTGCTGATAGCGGAGTCTGTCTAGTTGTGTTTCTTCGTAGGTTTGAATTCGCTTTAGAGCTGAATTACAGGTCCACTGCGTTGACATGGGGATAGTCAGCGCCAAACACATAAATCTGTACGACTGCTCGTGCTCTCACTCAGATTTTCTGATGAAGGAAGTCAAGGAGATCAGTCGGAGATTTTCCTGCAAAATCCTCTATTGCGTACATTACAGTCAGCTCTGTTTTTAACTAAGACAGATCAAAAAGGGCTCAGTGGCTCTGTGTAAAACTGGGCAAGGCTACATGAGACATCCTGAAACTTCTGTCCAATCAGAAGGGCTGAATACTGTGATGTTGCCTAAACCTGCTAGAAGGCCCTGCTGACACCAACTCAAAATCTGATTGATTGAAGGAAATCAATGTCCGACATTTATTTTGCCTGCAGTATGGATAGTGAAGGCCTCTTTGAGCTCTGACCCTCCCTGGCAACAAAGGACAACTGTAATGCGATTGGTTAAATGCTCCAATATAAAAATACATGTCTGTCTGGAAGCAGCATAACCATCATAAACACAATATAAGGAAATTGACAGACCATTTGGAATGATTTAATGAGTTCCCTTGGACAAAATATAATTAACAGATTATTCAGATATTTTTTAACTTCTTCAGATAAGGTCTTGAAGCACACTAAAGGCCCATAACTACTGTGATGGTTCGCCTCCCCCCCAGTGTTTTGTTTTTTTGGTTTATTGATTGCAGGTTGGCTATTGCTTCTCCTGGAGATGCTGCCTGCAAATATCTCATCTAGGTTTTAGCATTTCAGTCAGACAACTCTTGCAGTAAGAAATATTTATTTGACATTTTCCACATTCTTTAAGTTGGCATTCACATATTTTCGTTTGGCATAAGGCTCCGTTCAATCCCATGAGAAATTTCCATAACACTTTCGGGTAACAAAACCCCCAAAACTAAAATCATCCAGAAGAAGAAAAATGTGAATGTATAATCAGTGTGTAATAAAATGGGGTGTGTTTTCGGCAGCATTCCATTTTCATTTCATTTCCCAGTATGACTGCTATGTGTGACCCGGCACCATTGACCGTTTGGGCCGCCCCATTCGAGTACAGCGCCACGAAGGGAACATGCTATCTAGTGGATCTGCTATGTGTGACCCGGCACCATTGACCGTTTGGGCCGCCCCTGTTCGAGTACAGCGCCACGAAGGGAACATGCTAACTAGTGGATCTGCTATGTGTGACCCGGCACCATTGACCGTTGGGCCGCCCCCGTTCGAGTACAGCGCCACGAAGGGAACATGCTATCTAGTGGATTTGCTATGTGTGACCCGGCACCATTGACCGTTGGGCCGCCCCCGTTCGAGTACAGCGCCACGACGGGAACATGCTATCTAGTGGATCTGCTATGTGTGACCCGGCACCATTGACCGTTGGGCCTCCCCGTTCGAGTACAGCGCCACGAAGGGAACATGCTATCTAGTGGATCTGCTATGTGTGACCCGGCACCATTGACCGTAGGGTCGCTCCTGTTCGTGGAAACCACTAAAAGAACATAATATCTGAAAGAGAGAGGGAAAGAAATAAAAGGGGAGCCAACATAAATTACTCATACCTGATCTTAGAACGTAAGCTCACTTCCGCAAAACGCTGTGCAGAACTATAATTTAAACCGCCAAACAACCCGTATGAGACACTAACTTAACATCCAATCCAAAGCTACCGATGGCGCATTATGACATGCTTAACAGCCATTATTCAAACTTCTATTAAACTAAGAACAAGCTTGATGGCCATAAACTTCTTCCATTTTGGCAACTATATATACACGCGCTTAAGTAACATCCATTATTTCGAAGCTCCCAACGACAGTACCACGAACGAGCTTAATAGCCATAATTTTCTCCATTTGGCATACAAATTATAAGCGCTCAAGGAACATCCATTTAATTGAGGTTCCATCCAAATATTAGAAACGAGATCAACGCCCATAATGACTATGCTTCATTGGCATACTATAAACAAATGAACTTAAGAATCAGATTCGAGCTCTGCGCATACTATGATACAACTTAGAACATCCTAAATTTTGAGGCTTCCACCTGGCTATAATTTTCTTTTAACATCTATAATCGAATAATTTACATTCATTCTGCGGTTGACATTGATTAATTAATTCAGTCAGAAGTGTCATTGGAATGCAGAGGAGGTCCACCGCTCCGTCACTTTCAGTGCAGCCATAGGTACGTCGAGCAGTCATCGTTGCAGCACCAGATCAAGGAATGCATGGGTGACGTCATTTCCTGGAAACGGAGAAGCTGATCGGGGCGTAGGGGTTCGCAGGCTCAGGATGCGATGCATAGATAAAAACAAAGCAGTATTAGTCTTGACAAGAATATATAAATAACCCAGAAACTGATCAGTTTCAAAATGATTGAGATAAATTAAATAACAGTGCTTCTAAAGAACAAATCTGAGAAAGTTAAATTTAGTAGATAGTTAAGGTAAAGACCCATCGTGGATTTATCGCACCCTAGAAACCACCATAATTACAAATTCCAACAGTGAAATGATAGTGAAATATATATCCTGCACGAAATCTTAACACCAATTTTTTTTTTTTATATATAATCAAATGATAAGAAAAGTAAACTTTGACATTTTCAGAGGGACGCACCTTCAGGAGGCCATCGAGGAGTAGGTGATGGGAAGAGTAGCCAAGGAGATTAGTAGATGAGGAAGGTCAACATCCCACGTAGCAAAGGATTACAGCTCAGCTGGATTTTATATTAGTGGTTCTCAAATTGGTGGACAACAAAGTACAGACTACTAAAATTTTAATTAGCCAAGGGCGTCTGAATACTGCAAAAGAGAACTTGAGAGCCATGAGGGATCATAGGTTTTGATAGTATTTTTGCTAGACTGAACTTTAAGCATTTAGAGGCAGAGTAAAACAAGCCTCTAAATGGGGATGCATCTAGCAGAGTGCCATCTGCTTAAGCAAGGCAGACAGAAGACTGACTTGTGGACACAAGATTTAACTCTTGAACTAAGCTTGAGAGCGTATGTGATATATTTCCTACGTTCAGGGTAGAAGTTGCTCAAGGTGTTATTTAAACATTAACTAAGTCAACCGATGACACAATACTATCATTCAATATTGAAACAGCCTTAATATAATCTCCAAGGATTAAATAACCGGACGACCCCCTAAAACCATCAGAGCTGTGGATTCTGGCGGCCGGACAAACACAAACCACTCTTCTTAAATCCTTTTCCCCCAAACCAGTAGGCGCAGACTCAGAAGAACAAGTGGAGGGAGCCTGAAGACACGTCAGACATCATAACAAAACCACTCCAAGCATAGAGAGGGAAAGATCAAACGCAAAACACAAAAATCCAGAACAGGAACATGGCCCAGGATCGAACTACCCAGAACAAAAACACAAGATGAACGGAGGACCATAGGACCAAAGCTACAGCAAATGTCAGGTGGCCCAATCATTGACAAATCACATTCAACCAAAATTTGAATAAACGACATGCCGCACAAACCTAAAGATGACATAATGGGGAGAGACAAGCATCAATGAACCACCCAAATCCATAGAAGAAAAATAAATCCGGATGGGTGGAGAACCATACATTATAGACAACCTGGAAACCCAGATTTGAAAATAAAGTTTTTTCCATAGAGATTCAAAAGACCAGAGATACAGAGGAAAGTTGGCCACCAAGAAATCATCAAAGACATGCAAAATGAAGGGCACCCATCGCCTACAAATATCCAGGACAGGGCTTCAGATAATTAAGTCGATTTTATGAGGACTGCCACGACAGCGGAAAGGTAAATCGACAAATACTTCGAGCGCCAACTGAAGGCCAAGAGACGCCACTGAGAGGCATAGAGGCAGAACAGTGAGACCATCAGTGATAACAGTCATCCTCAGCCTTATATCGCTTTCGGAGGAAAATCGTGGAGACAGCATGGGGAGCTGAAGAAAATATATACCAATCCTGAAGGCGCATGGGGAACCAGGCCGCTGATGCCCAGAAAATGAACTGCGAGGCGCTAACAGGTCCAGATCAAGTCACGTCAACCTGAAAACGTCCCAGGGGCCACCCTCAGTGGCGGCTTTGAAAACGATGCCCTGGAAGAATCCATCACATAGCCCCCACAAACCTCCAAACCAGAGAGAGAATAACAAATTAACTGTCCAGCCGAGAAAACAAGGCCGCGACGAGACTAACACACTCACCAATGCGGCCGACGCAAGTCCCTGAGCCAGGGCAGGACCCACTGGGGTACACAGAGCAGGGAAAAACAGGCGGAGCATAACCAGATGCAGAAGGTGCGGGGGCAACTAACGAGGATCACTGAGTGAATAAAATGAGCCATAGACGCCGTATAAGAGAGACCAATCATAGGGAAAATGTCCACAGAGCAGAGACGGGTCCAAGAGACACTGATTCACATTCTGACTAACCAGCAGCTAAAACAACGAAGAAAATAAACAGAAGAACTGTCATAATAATAAAGCCAGCAACGAATTAAACACAGTCAAGATTCACACTCAGCTCCCAAAGAACAAAACAGCAACATAAAAAATGCTAAAATCCACAAAAATTCAGCCAGCATGAGAAACCTGTCCAAACGAGGACCGCCAGCCTTCACAACCACAGAAGAGACCCCACAACCCCTGAAACAATAACCGGACGACGCCGAACTACGCAGCAGAAAAGGAATCAGAAGTGCATCATGAAGGACCATGAGTCAAAACTACAATTCCCAGGGTCCTTAGGGGCGTGACGTCACCGATGTAAACAAGAAGCAAAACGCAGCCTTAGAAAACTACACGGGAAAGAACCGCATGATGCTCACCGTAGATAATTGGGGTGACCACGGCAGACGAGAAGTCCCGGACTGCTCCTGATCGGGGGGCACGGACACCCCGAACATCGCGGAAAGCATACCCCCTGCAGATGCACACGACCGCGGCGAAACGAACGCGCTGTGCGCCGTCAGCCGCCCGCTGATCGCCGCAAAAGGAGAGCAGACGCGGCGAAACGAAAACCCCACATCAGAAAAATGGGGATCATCCATCCGAATGACGGGGGGAACACAGCAAGACGCCGAAAGAGAAGGAGACCTGCGGGCTCGGAGACCGGCGAAGAATGGGCGCTGAAGGTAAGAAAGAGAATGAACAACTGCGCACCTGGGCTTAAATAGGACGCTGAGCAGGTGAGTTAATTAACTGAACCGCCCTAGGGTATTTACCTGTAAAACACTGCAGCGAGTATCTGCCCGAAATACGATAAATCGTCATTTAAGGGTTCTCTTTAGTGGTTCTCATCATGGCTTCATTTGTCATGTGATGCTCCTCTGGCCTTTATTTGTTATTTTTGATCTGGCCTTTATTTGTTATTTGTGATGGCAAAAACAGAACAACTGTTTGAAAAAGAGTCAATCTTGTGGAACGTTCGAACCACCTCACCACAGTGACATCTAGTGGCTAAGATTTTCTTTTTCAAAATCTTGTACTTAATATAGTGGAATTTTCACGTTTTTATCTCATTTTTTATTCTGACCAAACTATATTTTTTTGTAAATTGTATCCAGTTATAAATTGTCCAATACAGTAAGATCCTGTGAAGAAACTGGATTCTCTAGAAAGGACTGTATTAAATTTTAGGTTCGTACCCCGTCAGTTTCTTACACATAGAAATGAATGAATAATGACTCAGAGACAAAACTTATCTTTTGTGGAGGTTTTACTTCGCACAAACACGAAGGGGACAGACAGATGAACATGGTGCATTCAAAGTCCGAACCAACGAGCTCAGGGATGGGGTTGGTATAAAAACCCTGCATTTGCATATTCAGAAGATCGTCCGATTGACCTCGTGTGAAAATCACGCCCACAGGTTACTGCTGGAGAGAAGCTCCAAGGCTAAAGTGAAGATAAGTCTGAGGCCTGCTCAGCAGAACACACATGCACAGAAAAAAGGGAGGATGAGAATAAACTGTGAAAACAATGGCTTGGCTGTGCTGTCTTCAAATGTAATATAATTTTGAGATGACAATACATGCTCAGTGAATTAAGTTTAAACCATTAGTGTAATAAAAGTTAAAGGCAGTTTCTAACTATTCTTCACAGATCCAGATGAAATAATCATGGACCTCCATGTGAAGCAAAATAATAATAATACTAATAATTACTGTTGAAACTATCTTATTGTTGTTCACCTTTCGGCAAATTCCGTCACGGGTCGCCAAAGCAAATCAGCTTTCACTTGTTTAGCAGAGAGTTTTACATTGGTTGCCCTTCCTGACACAATCCTGTATTTTATCAGTGTTGATGATATGTCTTTATTCACATATGATAAATAGTGTGACAAGTCTATTTTTTGAAAGCAGATATTGATTATATTAAGAATAGGCAACATGCAAATATTCTGTTTCTAAATAATTCCTAATGACGTTATGTCTTTCATATTTGTAAATGCCTGAGTGTGAATAGATTACATGCAAATGCATTTAATATCTCTCAGAATACAATATGCAAGAGTTAGCTTTCAGATTTTTTTCTGTCAAAACAGTTCAAGGTATTTCACAAAATTTGTTTTTTTTCCCCCAAATCAAATCAAATCAAATCAAATCAAAGTTTATTTGTATAGCACCTTTAAAACCCAAGGCATTCAAAGTGCTTTACAAGATGAAATTTAAAAACAAAGGACGAGACAAACAAATATGTAATTAAAAACCGGCACAATGCCAAGCCACCCCCCCCCCCCCCCCCCACACACACACACACATATACTCAGTCGCTGTGATAAATTACTGAGCCGGTGTCCTGACATTAAGATATAAAAATATATCTTGTTCCCACAGATTAATATCTTGTTCCCACAGGTTAATATGTCGTTCGCACGAAATACTATTCCGTTCCCACAAGATACTATTCCGTTCCCACAAGATACTATTGCATTCCCTCAAAATACTATTCCATTCCCTCAAAATGATTAACTCGTGCGAACGCAATAATTATGTCGTTCGAACGCAATAATTATTCACGTCATAAGTCATACACGCGGATATGCTCTCTGTACGCCGGCAAAACTAAGCCGCTTTCAGCGGTAACTTCCGTGTCTCTGTGACCCATATTCGTTCAAAAAAGGAACATGAAAAACAAAAATGATCACTTTATTACCGTCTCAATGAATATAAGAAAAATATCAAAAGGAAGTTACCGCTGAAAGCGGCTTAGTTTTGCCGGCGTACAGAGAGCATATCCGCGTGTATGACTTATGACGTGAATAATTATTGCGTTCGAACGACATAATTATTGCGTTCGCACGAGTTAATCATTTCGAGGGAACGGAATAGTATTTTGAGGGAACGCAATAGTATCTTGTGGGAACGGAATAGTATCTTGTGGGAACGGAATAGTATTTCGTGCAAACGACATAATAACCTGTGGGAACAAGATATTAATCTGTGGGAACAAGATATATTTTTATATCTTAATGTCAGGACACGGGCTCCGTAATAAATGATAAAAGGATGCAATGTAAAAAACCTGGCTTTGTACTGAGGTTGAGGAAACAAAGTTTTGGGGACATGTCCACATCAGTGACACCCCACCCAGGTTCACAGAGTCCACTATCACAGGACCCTCCAGATCTAGACCCGGGAGATCCCACTGCAGCGACCCCGCTCACTGAGAAGGGTCCATCACCGATGTGGAGGATCCCTCGGAGGAAAACTGGAATTACAGCTAAAATGTAAAGAGTAAAATAAAAGATAAAATAAATTAATTAAAAAGGAAAATAAGTACATAAATAAACTTCAGTAGACAAATAAAATTGTAAAAGTGACTAAATACATTAAAAATGAATAAATAGACTGATTTAAAAAATTGCTATATACACATATCAAATTGATAAAAAGAGGAAATAAAAATATCCAATGAATTCCCAAATTTCAGTTAAAAGCAAGATTAAAAAAGTAGGTTTTGAGCCTTCCTTTAAAAACATGAACAGTCTCTGCTGCCGTGAGGCTCTCTGGGAGGCTGTTCCACAGGCGAGGTCCGTAAAAACTGAATGAAGCCTCGCCGTACGTTTTTGTTCTAACTTTTGGAATAACCAAAAGGCCGGTATCAGAGGACCTCAGGGCTCATATTTTAAAATCATATCAGATAAATATGAAGGCCCAAGACCATAAAAACATTTGCAAACCAATAAAATAACTTTAAAAACAATTCTGAATTGCACAGGGAGCCAATGGAGCGATGTTAAAATGGTTGTAAAATAACTGTGAAACAAAGTCTGTTATCTGACTTTGTTTCACAGTTCGTCTGTCAACTCGTAGTATTCAATGAGGTTTGCATTTAATGAAACTGATGGAGTTAAGCCCAAAACACAAACTGCTGATTATTATCTGTGATAAATAAGAAAAAATCAGGTTCTTTACATTTGATTCTGCAGTTTGGTGCTATGATTCAGACCCAAACCTTTACACGGTTATTTGTGAATTCAAACCAGCGTAGGAACCACAGAAAGAAATGTGCCACTAAGCAGACCAATGCAAATCTTCGTCCTCTCTAGTGGTAAATCTGTGTAACTCATATCAACTTCAATTTAAAGTAGTGACCACATCTGCAAAGAGGAACATGTGTACTTCTTGACATTCATGACCACATCATTCATGGATCCTCTGCACATCATTCTGCCTTTTCTCAGGGGTAACATGTTCTTTTACTGTTGTTGTTCAAAGTTTTTCAGTTTCTTTATTTTTTTTTACTTTGCAGAATTTTAATTTAAAGTTGAATGATTTTTAAAATGACATCTGTTTTACAGGCGCAGTTTTAACTGGACTGCATCAATGTTTGAGGTGATAATCAGACATGGAGACAACATCACTCTCTATTGTGACTGTAAAATGAGAAATAGAGGATGGACTGTGTGGTTCAGAAATTGTTCCAATGAAAACCTGTTCTTGTTCTAACTACAATGTATTTTCATTCATTTTTTACCGTTTTATCCCTTTTGGGGTCACAGGGCTGCTGGAGCCTATCCCGGCCACACCCTGGACAGGTTGCCAGTCTGTCGCAGGGCCACAATCACACACCCATCCACACTCACATTCACACCTAGGGGCAATCAAGAATGACCAATTTACCTATGGAGCATGTTTTCGGACGGTGGGAGGATGCCGGAGTCCCCGGAGAGAACCCACAAATGCACAGGGAGAACATGCAAACTCAACACAGAAAGGTCCCCCATTGATGTTCTGGTTCAAGTCCCCAGGGGCCTTCTTGCTTTGAGGCAAGAGCACTAACCACTCTGCCCCCGTGCAGCCCTACAATGTACTCATTTTTAACATTTTAGGAAAACTCAGTTTAGATTGACAAAGAATGGTTCCTCTGATTCCTATGACCTGTACAGTGGCCATCTTTACAAATGGCTACTATTTTGGATTTTTCCTGTGGCTAAAGTGCTTTTCTGAAAAAGGAATCCTAAATTACATCCATGACAAATTTGGTGCTTACCACAAAATGCACTATTTGTATGAAATGTCAACCTTACTGGCACCGCTAGTATAACCCAGTGAACAATTGTCACTGTGAGCTGGTAAGTTAACACAATCAACAGGAGGACTTCCTGAAATGAATAGAAAGTCTTTCTCTCAGTGATCCCACATGGAAGAAAAAAGGTTCAGCGCACTGTCTTGTGGGGTCCAGATGACCCCACTCCCAATGTTAATTGGTACACTGTCACCAAAACTCAGGGAGTTATGGACAAGATTGTTGTTCACCTTCTGGCATCCCCCTTCAGGGGTCGCCACAGCAACTCAGCTTTTACTGATTCACCCAGGTGGTTTGGTGGAGATTTTTAGGCCAGATGGCCTTCCTGACACAACCCTGTATTTTAGCCAGGCTGGGGACGGCCATGGGGAGTCCCAGACTTTGGCTCCCTTGTGACTATAGTTAGGCAGTGTTGGAGTTGGTAGCTAGAGCGACCTTAGTGATTGTCCATGACCTGGAATTTTTCATAATAAGCTTTATCAGTCTTCTATTGAAAACTTGACAATAACAAATGACTTCTTAATTTAATAGAAGAATTTAGTTATTATTACTATGAATATGTTGATTTTTGCCATAGTACGGATATTTTTTTAAACAAGCATTTTCTTTTTCTGTGTGCTATGGACTTTAGTTAAAACAGAGTAAAACATATTCTTTGTTCTGACACTTGCAATAATTAAGTTTTATTTTACTTTTCAATGTCATTATTCTCCAAATCAGTGTGAATGTTAAGACAAGATAGTTGAGTTGTTCCTATTGTGTTTAGTCTCCCTCCAGTGGAGAGGGCCTTTATAGAACTAGGAGTTATAGATTATATTTAACATTAAGTAATAAATCAAGTGACCATACAGCCGTGCCGCCCACTGTAACTGACTTCAGCCTAGTTCTAGTTTTTTTACTTATACCTGCGGTGTCTGATTGTCTTTATTTTTCTATGTAGTTTTGTCACAATGACATTAAAAAATGAAACTATGCCATTTTAGGACGGCGCCCCAGAAATCCACCACCCATCTGTGGGACCAAAGAAGAAGAATGCAACTCATACTTTAACCTTTGGAATATATTCTGCTGTCCAATTCACCCCAGATGTATAGAACATTTTCCAGAAAGGAAATATACAAAACTGCTTTAGTCAAGTGTAGAATCAAAAGAATAATTTTTTTTGTTTCAGATAAATTTGATCTGACTCATTTTAAGTTTACACAATGCTAGACATCTTGATAGACAGATTTACTGAATTGTGGGCCTAGTCAAAGGACAGTTGAGTTAGACACCAATTGCAGTCCTAGAGAGAGTTTGTTTTTATATTTTACTAAAACTGACTTTGTCTGCCTGGTGTGTTTGATGTTTCAAGGTTCCATCAGATGCATGCATCATTGTGGTCAGACACTCAGAACTGGTGGTTTCTGAGCTTCTGATGAATTCATGCAGGAGGCCTTTGTTATTCTGACACACAATATGTGATCAAACAAATGTCTGTTTGTCTGATGCTCTTGTGTTTTTTGACTCAATCATTTCTAGCCTAAATGACATTCTGAATCTTGCAGATGTGCCAAATGAAATCCTGTTTAAAAATGGCAGATAAATGGCTGTAGTTTCTCCAGGCCCATGTCTGCACACAGAGGTGCAGATGGGTCTGAGCTAAAGTGGCAAACCTCAAAAACCCAATAGTTGCAGTAGAACACATGAAAACAAGATATAATTGTTGTGATGTCTGATGGAAAAGCCATCAAGACATGAAAACTGCAAAGATGTTTGTGTGATATTTTGTCAAATGTGTTAGAGCAAATACTGAATTGGTTACAACTAACTGACCTTTCCATATACTAAAATCCATATTCTTTGTCACATTTCCATGATGTACATTTTTGTGTGTTAAACAAAAAAGAATACATTTATCAATATTTTTTAACTTTTTTATTTAATAGATTAAGTGAAAGGAGTTGAAGTATTCTGTCTCAACTAAAGCTGTAAAACTCCAGGCCTTGAAGGCCAAGGTCTTTAATGTTTTCCGATTACCCTTTCGTTGTGACTATTATTACCGAAACACACCTGATCCAGGTAATCTGCACCGGATGAGACAGAGTTTCTGAAAAAACAGGAAGCTGCCCACCCTTGAGTTCTGGAGTCTAACACCCCTGGGCTAGACTCTAATGGTGTTTGAAAGACCCAGTCCAATCATTTTATTGGAAAACCTTCCCAGTGGTCTTTTAATTATGATTATTCTGGTTTTAGCCAAAATAAAAATCCTGTGTCATTTTCTAGGTCATAGTTTCTGCAGAACGGCAGCAGGTTCCTAAGAAATTCCCCACCTAGTTGAGGGCGGAACTGTTAGTGTGGGAGTAAGTACGGTGGCCGAGAGGTGCAAGGCACGCTTACATTTAAGATACAGCAACAGCAAATCCCCGTACAAATGAACAAATCACGAAACACAACAGCAAATCATGAAACACAACAGCAAATCATGAAACACAACAGCAAATCACGAAACACAACAGCAAATCAATTGTGTATGATTTTTTAAATGTTATTAATAACTGTTTTCTTTATTGGGACATTTTAAATACATGATACAGTCCTGAAGCATTCTTGCTAGAGTGGTCTTAACGGAGAGGGAATACCCTTAATACCGGAAAAGCAAAAACCTTACCTTGTTAAACGTTGTTGTAATTTTTATTGTAGTAATACAATTGAAGAAATGCTTTTGGACTGTCTCATGTATTGAAAATGTCCACTAAAAAAAGACAGTAATAAGGAAATGTAAAAAATAATACACAATTAGTTTTATATTACGTCACTTCCGGGATTCAGGACGTTCCGTTTCAGTTAGACGCCGTTTCTCCGCTTTCCTTTTTGTGTTTCTGGATTTGTTCATTTGTATCGAGATTGTTTTTGTAATTCAGTATTTGTTAGTTTTCACCCAAAATTGCTTTTGTGTTTCAGGACTCTGTCATGTGTTCCGTGTCAGTATTTGCTATTGTGTTTCATGATTTGCAGTTGTGTTTCAATATTTGCTGTTGTGTTTCCTGATTTGCTGTTGTGTTTCAGTATTTGCTGTTGTGTTTCATGATTTGCTGTTGTGTTTCGTGATTTGCTGTTGTGTTTCGTGATTTGCTGTTGTTTCTTTATTTGCTGTTGTGTTTCGTGATTTGCTGTTGTGTTTCGTGATTTGCTGTTGTGTTTCGTGATTTGCTGTTGTGTTTCATGATTTGCAGTTGTGTTTCGTTATTTGCTGTTGTGTTTCATGATTTGCTGTTGTGTTTCAGTATTTGCTGTTGTGTTTCAGTATTTGTTCATTTGTACTGGGATTTGCTGTTGCTGTATCTTAAAAAAAAAAAAAAAAAAAATGTAAGCGTGTCTTGCACCTCTCGGCCACCGTAAGTAACCCACCATTCATTTCCCATCATCCCTTTATTTACACTCTCTCCCACAAGCGTATAGCCCCTCACAACCCCAGCTTAACATTACCGGTGTCGCAAAGTTGTTTTTTTTTTTTTTCATTTTTGGGTAGCAGCAATTAATGACAGCAGTCAAAAAAAAAAAAAAAAAAGAAGAAAAAACAAACAGACAAAAAATACATGGGGTCAAATTTGAGCCTGTGGGGTCTCCAGGTTGAGGGTTCAAATATAATGGTAATATGCTGAGATGAAAAGGCAAACAATTTAGCTCTGGTTAAAAGTACAGGCATGTAGAAAAGAGAAACAGCAGCTTGAAGTTCTTGTCACCACTCATCCAAGTGGCTTCATGTGTGGCAGTGTGTGAATGTGTGTGGGTGAATAGGTAAATGGGTTTGTGACTATAAAGCACTTTGGGCCTTCGAGGAAGGTAGAGAAGCGCTATACAAGTATTCGCCATTTACCATTTATCTGTCTGAGTAGTGTTGAGTTCAAGTCACATGTGCAGATGGGTCCCCCACATTTGTGCCTTTGGATGGTTCATTAAGAGGAACAAAGAGGGAAAGAAGAGTGTGGTAAATTCTCTCTTTCCACAACAGCATTTTCCAACTGTGAGGACTAAATATCTGTTTTGAATTTGATACCAGACAAGAATTATGATGGTGAAACTAAAACATAACTTAAAAATGTATCTGTGCCAAAATAATAAACACGTCTGAGGCTCTCAACATTTAGTCTGAACTTTAAAACTTCTGTGTATAACTTTTGACCCAAACCTTTACACTGCTATTTTTGAATTCAAACATGCTTAGAAACCACAGAAAAAAAAGTTCCACTCAACAGACCAATCAAAAGCTGCGTCCCCTTCAGTGGAAAATCTGCGTATCTCACAACATCTTCAGTTAAAACTGTGAGCGTATCTGTAATGAGAAACATTTGTACTTTTTAACGTTCATGACCACATCATTCATGGATCCTCTGCTCATCATGCCTTTTCTCTGGGGTAACTTGTTCTTTTACTATCAGTCAAAGTTGATTTGGATTACTTCAAATGACTTTACTGCATCTCAATTTGAAGTTGTAAAAAAAATAATTTCTCAAATGACATCTGTCTTCCAGGAGCAGTTTCCTGCAGTTTTGACTGGACTTCTGCAACAGTGTCTGAGGTGACAGTCAGACATGGAGACAACATCACTCTCTATTGTGACTGTAAAATGGGAGACAGAGAACCGCCTGTGTAGTTCAGAAACTGTTTCAATGAGAGCCATCCTGTTCTTGTTCTAGATAGAGAGTACTTCTTTCATAATTTAGGGAAAACTCGGTTTATTTGGACAAAGAATGTTTCCTCTGATTCCTACGATCTGATGGATTTTACTACTGTGGAACTGAAGGAAAGAAGGTGGAAGACAAGGAAAAAACTGATCAAAAGACGTGGTATAATTACAGCAACATCATCAGAAAAATCTCCATCAGTGAGTATTTTACCCAAATGACTTCTGATGAAACGTTTAATGTGTTTTTTCGCAAACTGATTTTAGCAGGCAAAAAAATAATAAAAAATTGCTTAATTTCCATAGAAAATATTTATTTTCTGCTGTAAAGATTGAATGAGATGAAGCTAAGCTATTTCTGTCATCACATATTTTTCACCAGTTTAAATCTTGAATATTAAACATTTGTTTTCATATATGTATTTTTGTTTTCATTTTTATGTTTATGCAATGTTTTTACTTTGTGATGGAATACAAAAACATGAACTCATTTGGCTCAGGGTTAGAGTTTAGGGAAAAAAATAGGAGTTCTGTATAATATTTGTGTTCTTTAATTGTTTGAATCGCCTTTTCTAATTCTACATTAGCATTTTAAAATCATGAAGTAAAAACGTTAAACTACTTTGACAGATGTTTACATGAAGATAAAAGGAAAGATCTTCCTGATATTAAGGTAAATAAAGACTCTTTAATTAGAGAATTTATTTCCAAGCAAAAATCTTTAGAATTTGTTTATTTACTTCTTAATTTTTATGATCACTGATTAGATTTCTGTTAAACTATAACAGTGAACGGAAAATAATAAATCTCTGAAATTTGTAGAACAAAAGCATTTTTTATTAGTTTAAATTTTCATAGGACGCCACCTTCTGGAAGCATTTTCTTTCTAAATAGTATATTAATTGTTAGATAAATACAACAGCTTTATTTATTTTTTATTTTTAATGCAGCCTCCAACAGGCCTCATAACTGTACCAATGACAACAACATAATGCTGGTGTATGCTGGAATCTGCTCTCCTCTGTGTGTCCGATCGTTTCTGTTCTCTCTGCTCTCCTCTCAGTTCTGGTTTACAGGATTTGTCAGAAATCAGGTATCTCAGTACTTTCCTTAGATTACTACATTCATGCCTGATTCTGCATTTAATCATATATCACATGTTTTTTTTAAAGGTTTTCTTCAAACTTCTGCAGAAAACTCTTCTCAAAATTCTGAAAATAAACAGAACTCAAGAGATCAGACGAGACCGACTCAGCAACAGGTCAACAGCACCAACAGCCTGTCACAATATTCTACATTTAACCCTTGTGCTATCTTAGATGACCCCACCCTTACCTTGACGTGTTATTCCTACCATGACAAAGGTGGATAAAGGTGAAAAGATTTCATGTTATCCATGGACACTAGTGAAGATCACAAATCATTGAAGAAAAAAGGTTCAGAGCACTGTCTAGTTGGTCTAGATCACCCAACTCCCAACGTTAAAGTGCCTAGGATAGCACAAGGGTTAAAAAGCCAGTTGCTTTCAAACTGTTTGCTTCATTTGATGCTGGGTACTGGTATCAGCCGATTTTAGATTGTGATTATGGGATTGTGAGTTGGAATTCGAAAGGTGGAGAAAAAAAACAGATAGAGATGAATAAACAACAATCCTCTGGCTGCTTAACTGAGTCAAAAAACATCAATCTTTTCTTCTGTAATAGTTAACTGACCAAATGTGCTGATCCAGCATCTTTTTGTGACTATATGTCACCATGACATGACATCCTGACCCTAAGCGGTGTGAGAGTTGTAGATAATGTTTTTGCATTTAATGTTTACATTGGAATCTTATTAAATAATGTCTTTATTGTATATTTTTGGACTGAATACTACTTAGTTCAGAGGTTAACAAACTTTTTGCAAAGAGGGCAAAATTCGATGAAGTGAAAATGGCCTGACATTTTTTAAAATCTATTTTAATAACATTAAATGCTAATAAACTGTTTAATGACATTTTATTGCAATGTCTTTTTTTTATTTGATCGCTTAGAAAACAAACACATCTAAATATGATTTTACTAAAACTACTTTCAGTTTGTCCGTTTTTTGCACCGTTCGTTGCCGTAGTTAGTATGTGTTGTTTGGTAGTTCCTCTTGACCTGAAACTCCTTGAAAAAAAGTCTCTTAGACAGACACAGATATGAAAGGGTCAATGGCCGACGAAGTGTGCATTATTACTTTTTAACGCATGCCGTGGAAGCCTGAACCACTTCCATGAAGTGAGCTAGAAAGCCTCACAGAAGGGTCACACTATAGTGTTCTCTTAGGCTTAAATGTAATTTAGTCAACCACAATCAAGAAATCCTAAACTCGGTTTTTAGAAAATACTGGGGGCTGCATATTATTGATTCTATGACAGGAACATGCGGACTGGTAAAAATCTCAACCCAGGCCGGACTTTGGACATGCCTAATCTGGTATATATTTTTCAATCAGTCCGGAGATATTTGTTTGTTGGCCCTCTTGCATTTCTGCATATTTGCTATTTTAAACACTAAAAGATCATCAACAAACGTAAATATTTCATTCCAGGATGAAGATGTGTGCTATGCTGCCCTGGAAATACGACATTCATCAATGAAACCAAAGAGGAAGAGAACAACTCGGGCTTCTGACTTCAGCACATATTCTACTGTCAAAACATCAAAACTGTAGAACATTTTCCACATATGAGTCCAAGATTGTTACCAGAAAACTAACAAAGCTCTTTGTCACAGATATACATTTTGGCAGATATTTTTGAACATGTTATCTTTGGCATCTTTAGATTCAATTTAGGATATTTTCTTGCATGCAGACCCAAATGCCATTCAACATTTCAGTTCTTTTTTAACATTTACAGGGACAACATGTGTGCCTTCTATTTTCTATTTACTGTTTAACCGTTGTGCTATCATATGACCCCACCCTTACATTGACGTGTTCTCCCTACCATGACAAAGGTGGAACGATTTCATGTAATCCATGGACACCAGTGAGGTTCATAAATTATTAGAGAAAAAAGGTTCAGAGCACTGTCTAGTGGGTCTAGATGACCCAACTCCCAATGTTAAAGTGCCTAGGATAGCACAAGGGTTACACGGTTTACCTGCAAAAAAATTGATTTTGACTTACAAATTCAATAGGGCGGCAATTAAAGATTTTTGTGTATTTTAGACAAATGCGTAGCTGTATTTTTTACATCTTTACAATCAACCCAGTTTAAATTTAATAACAATTCACAGTTTCCCGTTATTGAAAAACAGAATTGTTCCACCTTCAATTCCTTGAAATAACCTCCTTTGAATTTGATCTAAAGATGTTAATTTATCATATTGGAACTTTTATTTTTCCTAGACAGAAACCTCAGAAGGTACTTCAAAAAACATCAAATGAAATCTTCTTCTTTTAATTCTTTGTTTCTCATAAGATGGCTCTGCCTTGTTGTGTGTCTAAGAAAGTCAACAGTACAGAAACAGGCTCAACCACCCGAAGGTCTTCAATAAAGGAAACACACACAGGAAACCCACAATGGTTTTGCTGCACTCACCTATCCGTGTAGTTCAACACACTGACTAATGAACAGCAAACTCAGGCTACAGATAAATTTGCTGTTTCTACATGATGTGCATCTGCACAAAAGAAAAATGAAAAACAGAAATGATGGTGATGTGGTAAAAATGCATAAGTTAGCAGCTCTTGGGATATTTTTTCTAAAAAGAAAAAGACATGAGTGAACGAGTTCGCCTTTCAGGCAGGTAGACTCTGCAGTATTTACTTTGGTTACTCCCCTAGGGCGGTAGTTAATTAACTCACCTGTTCAGCGTCCTATTTAAGTCCAGGTGTGCAGCCGTTCATTCTCTTATCGCAAGCGCTGCATTCGTCGCCCCACCCTCCTCCCCGGCTTCCACCTGTGGGCTCCGTTCGGGGTTATTACCCAAATGTTTTATGGAAAAAATTATCTCATGGAATTGTACGGAGCCTGATGCCAAACGAAAAGATTGTGAATGCCAACTTAAAGAATGTGAATATTAAAGTATGTGAAAATAAATATATTCTACTGCATACTTCAAGTTTTGTTTAATGGCAGTTTAACCACTTCCTGGAAGTCATCGAAACTTTAAATCAGTCACGCTTTAAGGGTGAGAAATGACAGGAAACCCACAGCGACGAGCAACATGCAACACCTTTTTGTCAACAGTTTCATGCACAAATAAAAATAGATATAGAAGTTGTGCTGAGAATGAGAAAATTAAAAATGTAGGTGATGGTTCTTATTTATCTAGCTGACGTCTTTGCTTTGAATTCAAAGTTATCCTTAAGAAAGACATCCAGATGAGAAAAAGACGAAATACCTTTTCTTTGCCAATCCAATGTTTTCTACTAAAGAAAAGGCAAACTATCAAACTGTCAATCAATCAATCATGACTGTCCAACGTGCTGGGAAGAGTTTAAATGCAAAAAACAATGACTAAAGTTCATTGTAGTGAAGAAATTGAAAGCTGATTTTGTTAAAAGACAAAGTTTTAAGAAAATCTTTTTTTTCCAAAAGTTTATACTTTGTTTATGTTTGTTTTCTAACATGTCTAATTTAAGAGGTTATTAACCCTGAAAAACCCACTGGGTCAAATTTGGCCCTCTTTTTTGATGTTTTTATGTACATTTTTTTCTATTGTGTCCTTTTTATGTTTTTATTTGTATGTATTTTTTGGCTGCTTATCAAAATGAACGTCTTCTTATCAAAAGAAACAAACAAAAACCAAATCTTCTTGATTAACTTTAAAAGCCCTGAAGAAAATTGTTGTTGGGTTCTCCAGGGTTAAAATCCATCCATCTTCTTGACCCGTTTTATCCCTTTCGGGGTCACGGAACTGCCAGGCCTTTTGGTGTGTGAATATGTGTGTGTGTGCAGGAGATGATTGGGGCCTCCTTCCCTCCTCCAATCGCCAGCCTTTCCCCGAAGCATAAAAGTCTCAAGCAACCCCTGTCCCAGTGGCAGCTGAATTCCTGGGAGGAATCTGTTTTATCAGCTTGCCCCTGTTCTCTGACTTGGCATTAGAGGCCCGGGGAAACTGCCTGGTTTTCCTCTATGCGTGTGATCTTTGTTTTCGGTTATGCTTTGCGTCTTGGTGACGTCCCTCTAGTTTCAGTTCCACTTCGGTTTTGTTATTTATTGCATTAGTGCCTACACCCTCAAGTTTGTTACCTTTTTTTCCCCTTTGCAGCTGTCACTCAAATAAACGGCTGCGCTGACAGCCTTTGACCCTTACCGGCTTAACTTTATTTTCTTTATGTTACCTATTTCTCCCTTCCTTGCGGTGGGATGTAACACTTAAGCTGCAGGTTGGGTGAAGCCGGGTACACCCAGCTGGACAGGTCGCCAGACTGTTTGTTGTAAGGCCACACAATCGCACCCACAGTCACACCTAGGGACACAATTTTTGAGTAATCCATCAACCTTTGAAGCCTGTTTTTGGAATGTGGGAAGAGGCCGGAGTGCACGGAGAAAACCCACACAAGCACATTGAGAACTCCACACAAAGGTCCCCGCTGGGATTTGAACTGGGGACTTCTAGCTGTGAGGTGAAACCACTAATCACTGCACAAATAGACACCAAATATATATACAATACTGCATTCTTAAGAATCACCTGCTGCTCAATGTGGACAAGACCAGGGAGATGGTGATCGACTTCCGGAGGAAAAGGACAGTCTTACAACCCCTCTGCATCCTGGGCAAGGATGTGGAAGTGGTGGAGGAGTATAAATACCTGCGTGTGACCATCGACAGCAGACTGAGCTGGAGGAGCCACAGCACTGCTGTGTACAAGAAGGCCTGCAGCAGACTCTACTTCCTAAGAAAGCTGAGGTCTTTCAATGTGTGCAGCAAGATGCTGGGGATCTTCTACCAGTCTGTGGTAGCCAGCACCTTGTTCTCCTCTGTGGTCTGCTGGTGAAGCAGTATTGCAGTCAGTTACACCAACAGACTGAACAAGCTGATCAGGAAGGCGGGTTCTGTCATTGGCTGCAAACAGGACACATTTGAAACAGTGATGGAGAGGAGGTCCCTGAACAGACTCCTTTCAATCATGGACAACCCAGAGCATCCTCTCCACCCTGTTCTGGACAAACAGTGGAGCTCCTTCTCTAGGAGGCTCAGACAGCTCCGCTCCAAAACTACCCGGTACCAGAAATCCTTCATACCCAATGCAATAAGCCTGTACAACAACACACACTGCAAAAGATAACCTTTACAATTTTTATTATCTATTTGTATAGGTTTTTTTTTTCTATTTTGCACGTCTTTTGCACATCTTTTTACCTGCACTGTTCTGTGAATAGCTTTTTAAATTATTCTACCTTGAAGTTTGCATTTATGCTACATTTTTTTTGTTCTTGTTTTTTTTTTATATCATTCTAAGTCTTTTTTTTCCCCTCTGCTGTCAGTTGCTATGGTGACAAAGAATTTCCCACGTGTGGGATCAATAAAGTATTTCTGATTCTGTTTCTTAAATATTATCACAGGAAGTTAAAGTCCAAGTAAACAAAGGTTGACTCAGAAAGGACTGAAGCTAAAGCGTAGCTGAAACACTGCTGTCACTCAGTCTTTTTTCAAATAAATACATTAGGTCCACTTTCAAAAAATAAATTTCAGTCAGATAACTCATGCAGTAGAGAATTATTTATTTTCCATATTTTCTTTTAGTTTGGCATAAGGCTCCATTCAGATACAATAAAACAATATCTCCAAAGAAAACTTCGGGTATAAAAGCTGCCCCTCTATCTGTGTCCGGCTGTTTCTGTTCTTTTGGTTTTCTCCGTATACAAACTATGTCAAAATGCAGGTATGTACTAAAGGATGCTCACAGATCCTTATTTCAATTGAAGTATTTTTCAATGCTAAATTTCCCACTAAAAGAAAAATTCCAATTTTTTATTTTTATTTTTACTTTTAACAGTATTTTTTGTTTACTTTCTATCTCTACTAATATCTCAAAATACTGAAAAGAATTAGCCATGAAGACAAAAGCATCACCAGGTGATGAACCCAAGTAAATATGTTTTTTTAACCTCTCTATCTAAAGGCCAAAAACATGAAAGTTGAAATCTTAGACAGAGAGGACAGTTTGAGTGAGGAGCTAGAAATGGTGCTGGGTTTTGTAACACAATTGTCATGACCGTTTTTATTTTTTTAATTTTTTATTTTTATTTTCAATACTTCTGATCATTAAAAAGTTGTGATAAGCCTAATATTAAAGGACTTATATCATGCAATCAACTTTTTGAGCTTTTCACTGTATTGTAATGTTTATTCCAAACAATCCAAAACTGGGATTTTGATCCATTTGCGCATCTCTCAGCATTCCTGTAAAAACCTGCACTCTGAGCACCAGCCCGTCTTAATCCACAAGGAGTGAAAGTCGGTGCCTCGGAGATCGAGTCTTCTTACTTCGAGGTAAAAAAAATGAACTGTGAAAATAACACCTATTTAGTCAAAACATTGTTTATTAGTGTGCCAAAGGTGAAATCATATATGATTTCACTGAAAGTTTTAAGAAAATATTGATATAGAGTAAACCCTTTAAAATCTTCCGTTCACAATGAGGCAGTACAGCAGGACTCCATGCATCACATCTCTGTGATGTTTTGCGTGCCCATTCTGTGTGATAACAGCACACTGTTACTGTTTAGAGTCAAGTTGAACAGCAGCAGTGTTTCTTTAGTCGTGTTTTGCATGTTGGGCTCAATTTCTGAACAGAGAAAAGTCTCGATACCAAAGAGCTGTTATTCCAGATTTGTTTCAGGAAATGGAAATAAAAAACTTGTCCTTGATCAGTATTTTAAGCATTATTTACTTCAACCAGACCACTTCCAAGAAGTGAGAGAAACTTACAGTGACCGTAAATCAGGCTCAGCCACAGTATAAATGTGAGAATTAACAGGAAACCCACACTGATAAGCTATGAGCCTCAAAAAGACCTGATTACGCAGACATTGTTCTCAATGAAAAGATTTCTTATTATTTAAAATAGAACAATAGTTTTAAGTTAAAAAATAAAACCATAATCATCAACGTTTTTGTTTCAGAATGTAAATATAGTGTAAATAAATGATGGTAAAACTGGCCTAAATGAACTTCACTGAAGTAGACAGGAAGTCCACAGACATGCAGCCCCTTACCCAGCGGTAACAGTTTCACATGTGAGCTGATTCAACACACAGATAAGAGCAAAGTCTCTGTGAGTTCTACCTGTTAGGATGAAAGATCAGGTTAACAAAAGAGTAAAAAGGAGGGATTTACAGGGTTCACCTATGTTAAATTTACATTCTTTATCATAAAAATGATCCATTGAAAGAAGATATTAAATATGTTAAAAGATTCAATGTATATAATAATATTGCTAATTTGTAATGATTTGGGAAAATAAAAAAAATAAAAAGGTTAAAAAGACTTATAAAACATTTTCTTTCTTCTTATCCTTTATGATGTGATCATCTTAACTAATTAATAGACTGTTAAAAGAATTGATTGATTTTTTCATGTGATGATGAGGGGGATCTTTTCTTCACTCCTGTGAATGAGGAGGATCAGGCTTTCAAGTCCGGCCAAAAGCAGATACGGCTGGTGTTCAGTCAGTTCTGCTATAGTCCAACAGAACCACGGCATCCTCAGGATCCAGTGTTCCCAGACACGGCTTAAACATCTCAACATGTCAAAAGTCCCGTCAAAGGAGGCTGCTGAGGATCTCTACGGTGATGCTGCCATCACTGAGCATGTGTGGTCTGTGTAGCAGCTGGTAGTCTGACTTATTCTCACGTAGACATCCTCCAGAGGAGCTGATTAGTTTTGTCGGGTTAAATAGATAGTCTGAACTTTCTCGGAAAAAAAAAACAACACATTTTTAAACATCAATTGTGTGTATTACTCCCCCAAGACAATAAGAAAAAAGAAAAAATAGTTTTAATTGATTTTGACCAGGTTGGCCAGCAGTTCAAATCTCTGTTTTGGTAGAAAAAGGTTTATCACCCTCAATTCTGCAGTTCAGCGCTCTGTTTTTAGACCCAAATTCCTTGTATTTGTATTTGTGAATTCAAGCCAACAAAGAAACCTCAGAAAAAAAAAGTTCCTCTCAGCACACCAATCAAAATCTGCATCCCCTTCAGAGGTACATCTGCGTATCTCACAACATCTACAAGTTAAAGCTGTAACTGCATCTGCAAAGAGGAACATTTGTGTTCTTTGAAACGCATGATTACATCACTCATGGATCCTCTGCACATCATTCTGCCTTTACTATGGGGTAACCTATTCTTTTACTTTCATTCAAATTTGGTCTTATGATTCATTGTATTAGAATTTCAATTTAAAATTGCAAAAGAGAGGCTTTTTAAATGACATCTGTCTTCCAGGAGCAGTTTCCTGCAGTTTTAACTGGACTTCTGCATCAGTGTCTGAGGTGACAGTCAGACATGGAGACAACATCACTCTCTATTGTGACTGCAAAATGGGAGATGAAGGAATGACTGTGTGGTTCAGAAACTGTTTCAATGAGAACCATCCTGTTCTAGTTCTAGATAGAGCGTACCTCTATTCAAATTTAGGGAAAACACAGTTTATATGGACTAAGAACGTTTCCTCTGATTCCTACGATCTGACGATCATCAATGTCACTTATTCTGATGAAGGATTTTACTACTGTGCAACTGAAGGAAAGAAGGTGGAAGACAAGGAAAAAATTGATCAAAAGACGTGGTTTAATTACAGCAACATCATCAGAAAACTCTCCATCAGTAAGTATTTTACAAAAGTGTATTCTTTTTTATTCTGTTTAATCTACAAATGCAATTGTTAGGAAAAAATAAGAATTTGGTCAATTTATAAAGGAATTAATAATTTCTGCTGTATCTCTCTCGTTATGGTCAGAACCTTGAATTTTTGTATAAATTATCATTTGTGAACGTTTTTGAAAAACTTTATGTTTGGATGTAGAAATATAAGGCCAACTGTCTCATGGTTTAGGATTTTACATAATACATGTGTTTTTACTGTAGTTCAATTGGATCTCCTAATTTAATTCTATATATCTGAAAAAAAGCCCCAAATTATCTAGAAGTAAAATATTTGAACTCCTTTAACAAATGTTGAAACTTTCATAACCATTGGAGGATTCAGTTATGCAACAATGAACAGTTTTTATGAACTTAGATGAAAATGTAACTGAATATGAAATTATAAGTTTTATGAAATCTCTGAACTATTAGCATTATGGTTTGATTTTTGAACTTTCTTATCAAATGTTGGATTTCTATGAATCTATTTAAAATCAACCAACTACATTTTTTCCTGTAGAATCCAGTGAACTCCATCATTGCGAAGGTGAGGTACCATGGAATCCAGATGTTTGGTGGAAGCTGCCCCTCTATCTGTGTCCAGCTGTTTCTGTTTTTCTGGTTTTCTCTGTTTACAAACTTTGTAAACACACAGGTCAGTACCAACGGATTTTCACAGATCTTTATTTAATTTTAAGGGTTTTTCAAAGTTTAATCTTCCCCCAAAAGAAAAATTCGGACTTTTACATTTTTCAATTTTTACTTTTAACAAAAAATTTTCATTACTTTCTGCAGTAAAATCTCAAAATACCACAAAGAATCATCCATCAAGACAAATGCAGCATCAGGTAATGAACCCAGGCAAATGTTGTTGTCTTTTTAACCTTTCTATCTTAAGGCAAAAAACATGGAAGTTGAGATCTTAGACAGACAGAGAGAACAGTTCAAGGGAGGAGTTAAAAAATGGTGGTATGAGCAGCAGTAGCAACAAAAAACAAAACAGTTTTTATGGTTACTTCATTAATTAAAACCTGTATATCAAGTATATATATATATATATATATATATATATATATATATATATATATATATATATATATATATATATATATATATATATATATACATATATATTTGATCAAATGTTTTTTAAAAGTGTAAAAAAAAAATATTGGTTTTGCTGAATTCTATAAGCAGTTCTGGAATATTATATCTCCATTATTCATCAGAGCAATTACAGAAATAAAGCAAACCTCAATACTTCCAAAACACATGAATACAGCAGTCACCTCTCTGCTGCCAAAACCTGATAAAGACCTAACTTTCCCATCAAATTATCGCCCAATCTCTCTTATTAATGTAGACTTAAAAATCATCAGCAGAGCTTTAGCTTACAGGATTGAAAAAGTAACCCCCCATATAATTCACCCAGATCAAACTGGCTTTATTAAAGAAAGACTCTCCTCTAGCAACACCAAAGACTGTTTAATTTAAGACATTATTCGACTCTACAGCAAAAAGACACCATCTTAGCTACCTTAGATGAAGAAAAGGCCTTTGAGAAAGTCAATTGGACCTTTCTCTTTAGTGTCATGGAAAAATTCGGTTTTGGGGAGTCATTCAATAACTGGATCAAGACTCTCTATAATGCACCTTCAGCCACAATAACCACCAATGGTATTACATCACAGAGCTTTACGCTGTATAGAGGAACTAGACAAGGATGCCCACTTTCTCCTTCCTTATTTATTATATTTACTGAACCTTTAGCAGCAGCTATACGACAGAACCTCAACATAATTGAAATTCAGACGTCTCTAGTCCACCATAAAATTAGTTTATATGCTGATGATGTTTTATTGTTTCTACAAAATCCTCAATCATCATTACAAGAAGTTATACAATTAATTAATCAATTCTCAAAAATTGTAGACTACTCGGTTAACTGAAACAAATCAGCTGTCCTTCCGCTGAATAAAACTGAATGGGAAAGTACAGCCTTTACCTCAGCTATTCCAGTATGCATAAATCACATCACCTACCTGGGTATTAAAATTTCCCCAGTGGCGTCAGAGCTGATTAGCCTCAACCTTACACCTCTGTTGAAAACAGTAAGGGATTACCTGCAATGCTGGGTAAATTTACCTATCTCCATCATGGGCAGAATAGCACTAATTAAAATGACAATTCTTCCTAAAATAAATTATTTACTTTCAATGATTCCAGTGCAGCCCCCTCGGAGCTGGTTCAAATCTTTAGACTCAATCATTACAAAATTCTATTGGAAAAATAAAACACCACAAATAAAATTAACCACCTTGCAAAAACCCAAATCTCAGGGAGGTTTGGACGCTCCCAACATTTACTATTACTCGCTTGCTAACCAACTGCAATATGTCTATGAGTGGATTCATCCAAGTCAGTCAGACACCATCTGGTTAGATAGTGAAAAAGAAATGTGCAAAGAACTCCAAATCTCAGACATCCCATTTTTAAGTCAATCTATCAAGAGTCATCCATGTTATAAAGTAATGACAATAGCCTTCACTCTCAATGCCTGGTGGAAACTTTATAAAATTACAAACTCAAGTCTATCTATATCTTATTCTACACCTATTTGGAATAATCCAGATTTTGTTAAGCAATAAAAAAACAATCAATCTTCAATTCTGGGCAACAAAGGGTATTACACATCTCAAACATATTTTTTATTCTAGTACAATTTTCTTATCTTATCCAAGAATACGGCATCAGGAATAGTCAATTTTTAGAATACCTACAACTTAAATCTTCAATAGAAGCCAAAATATCTGTAACTACAATAAATCTAGATCTTTCACCTGCAATAACAGATTTAATAAAAATAACCTCAAGAAGGAAACTTCTCTGTAAAATATATAAAATAATCATATTCTCAGATGAATCTTTATCACTTCCCAAAACAAAGTAAGAAAACGATCTTTCTATTTCTGGTAACACGGAGTTCTGGCTTCAAATATGTAAAAACATCTATACTATGACAAAAAACACTAACTTACAACTAATACAATACAAAACCCTCCATAGAATTCACTACACAAGAGAGAAAATGTCAAGAATGGGATGTGATTCAGAGATCTGCTCATTTTGCACTCAAAATACCCCAGACACATATATTCATGCAACTTGGGACTGCTCACCCGTTAAAGAATTTTGGGAAGAATCACCCAAACCTTATCCACCTTCTTGGCCTGCCTCATCCCTTTATCACCCTCATTGTGTCTTCTAGGAGACCTGTCAGAATTAACACATTTGAATATTGACCCATCTAAGATTAAATTCATTCTTTTAGCAATAACAATAGCTAAGAAAACAATTTTCATGAGCTGGAAATCAAAGAACACCATAAACCTATCTTTATGGAAATATTTATTTCTTGAATATATTTCTTTAGCCAGTTTATTACCTTCTCTCCCCGACACAATCACACCACTATCAGTATGGTCAGCCTTCATGGAGTTCCTAGACGAACATTAAGTCTCATCTGAGAATCAAGTATGTGACTGTTGTGTGTCCTTACCCTTTTCACCTTTTTCTCTCTATAAGGTCCTATTCACTTCATTTGCAGGCGTCTGGTTATATGATTCTTTAATAACGTACCCTAAGTATGTAGTTAACACAATGTGTGACAGTTAGTTCAAGCTTGGGGATGGAATTCTCTCTCGTTGTCATTAGATCAGACACACACTCACACACACACCCACACACACCTACACGCACACACACACCTACACACACACACGCTTTATGTGGTAGTTGTCAGATCTGGGTTTTTTTCAAGTGTTTGTTGTTTTGTTTTGTCTTGTTTTGTTTAGTTGTTGTGTTGTCTCACTTAAATAAAAATAAAAAAAATAAAAAAATAAAAAGACTGACTCCAATGAAAAAATATGATGGCCAAGACCATGCAAAGGAACAATGCAAACAAAAAAAGAAACATCGCATTTAAAAATAAATGATGCTGCAAAGAAAAAATCCCCAATTGTAGTGAATTATCAGGGGTTGACTTTGCCCGTGCACAGCTGTGATAAGAAGGAGAAAGAAGGAACAGGAGTACAGATTGGAAAAGGTACAAGAAAGTAGATGAACATGTCAGTGTTTAATATCACTATGTGTACGCTTTAATGTATTATTTGTTTCTAGACCATCTAGCCCCAGCTTTGAAAGTAAATTGGAGGATGCTGGTTTATTGTTAGGTTTGGCTAAGAGGAAGAAATTCATTGTGCCGAAAGACCCTTGAGAAGATAAGAATTGAATTTTGTAGCTTTACTCCAACATGCAGCAGAAACACAGTTCTATGTTCCACCGCCCGCTCTAATCCAGAACAGTCTCTACCACAAACACAACCATGAACAGGTACTGAGGGCCTGGAACCAAAATACATCTGTTGTTTTTATCATTAATAATCATACCAACAATAATCTAGGGTGTGGGTAACAATTGGATGAATGTGAATTTGGCTTTTTTATTTGCAGCAGCGTTCCTTTTTATTGTGTTTCTTTGATTTCCTACATCATTTCTTTTTATTTGCAGCAGCCTAAAGAGTTTGGAATTATGGATGATGTTTAACGTTGAGTAGTTTATTACGCAAGAGTTTTTCACCCAGTGGATATTCCCTAATCTCAAAAACTCAGAACCATTGGGATTAAATCATTCTTGAATAGGAAAATGCTTTGGACTACCAGGTTTTGTAAATTACTGCAACCACATGGAGATATTTGAGGCATTAGAGAGTTTGAGGGGCATCAGCTGTAGAACTGAAGCCACATGTATGAAAAGTGTTTTCATCACATTTTCTCACAATGAAGGTAAAAAATTAAACTTTTGCATTTCAGGATGCTGCACTGGAAATCTACCAACCATCTGTGGGACCGAAGAGGAAGAACGCAGCTCATCCTTCAACCTTTAGCACATATTCTGCTGTCCAATACACCTCACATGTGGATCATCTGTCATAAAGGAAACAAGGAAACTGATGAAGTCAAGTGAACATTTTTTTTGAAAACGTATTTTTTTTCTCCAGAAAATATTGATATGAAAGACCAGCATTTCACGAAAACTTATCGTAAAAGTTTTTGTGTTTTTAAGCCAAATATTTTGCTGTTAAACTAGGTTCACACCGGCCTCAGCAATGAGTTAAAGGGACCAATTTCAATAAAAAGTTCATGTAAAAATGTGTAAAAGTACATTTACGGCTTCTGTGTTCAAATATTTGCATTTTCATGTTCATTTGGACATTCTTAAGACTGTTTTCGGGATCTCCGTACTGAACGCAAGTTGAAAGTTAAACTAGTAGAACTTTGAACAATCAGGGAGTCAGATTTGATAGTGACGGGTCAGAGTCAAAGTTGATCATGGAGGAGAAATTCATAAGGGAAGTTTGTTCCCGGCCAAAATTATACTGTATAAAGTCTTTCGTGATTTGCACCAATTTGATATTTTGCATGAAGGCTCTTCCAACTGTCGGTGGCGGACATGAGCTTATCTTGGAAAGCGACAGTCCAGGGTGAACACTGTGTGCTAAAAGAGCGTTCAAGAATCCATAATCAGCGTGTTCTTGAACACGTGTCGAATGCCTGGCGTGAAAGTAGCTTTAGGGTCAAGTGTTGCAACAATTGCTAAACTTCTGCCCAACTGTTTTTTTTGATCACAATGAGGCATTACAGCAGGACTAAACCACTTTTAACGTCACCTAGGAGTGAGTAATTGTGTTATTGACTATACAAAAGGGGCAAAGTAAAAAAGCCTTGATACCAGAAAGTAGTGGACACCCTAGATTTTTCAAATACACAAAAATTGTTAAAATTGATTGTTAAATTTTTATTTTTTGACTTTATGAAGGACAAATTTGTTGATAAAACAGATTTCCATGCGTCACATCTGTGTCTGTGCCCAGTTCTGTGTGATAACAGCAGACTGTCACTGTTAAGAATCAAGTTGAACAGCAGCAGTGTTTCTTTTGTCATGTTTGCATGTTTGGTTCAGTCTCTGAACAGAACATGAGACAATAGCTCTAAAAGGAAACATTTGTTTCAGGAAACGGCAAAAAACGTTGTTGATCATTATTTTAAGTACTATTTATTCAACAAGGCCCCTTCCAGGAAGTTAGAGAAACTCACACCGACCGTAAATCAGGCTCAGCCACAGTCTAAATGTGAGAATTAACAGGAAACCCACACTGAAAAGCTATGAGCCACAAAAAGACCTAATGACGCAGACATTGTTCTCAATGAAAAGATTTCTTATTATTTAAAATAGAAAAATAGTTTCAAGTTAAAAAATAAAAACATGATCATCAATGTTTTTGTTTCAGAATGTAAATTTAGTATAAATAAATGATGGTTAAACTGGTCTAAATGAACTTATGCAGCCCCTTACCCAGTGGTAACAGTTTCACATGTGAGCTGATTCAACACACAGATAAGAGCAAAGTCATTGTGAGTTCTACCTGTTATAATGAAAGATCCAACGTTTAACAAAGGAAGGAATTACAGGGTGTACCTATGTTATATTTACATTAAGATATAAAATGTGTCCAAAATGTCAACAGATTTTGGGAAACTCCTAAAATAAAGGTTTCAAATACTTTAAAAAGGTTTTGTTTCCTTCTTTACCCTTATCATGTTATCATCTTAACCAATCATTAGATTACTAAAAGCATTGATTGTTTTTGTCATGTGATGATGATGAAGATCTCTGTGGCGATGCTGCCATCACTGAGCATGTGTGGTCTGTGTAGCAGCTGGTAGTCTGACTTATTCTCACATCTACTTCTTCCAGATGAGGGCTACAATGATTCATCTCGACTATGTTGAAAAAACAACATTGATTGCGTGTACTCCTCCTCCAAGGCTATAAGAAATGAGAAAAAAAATGAGATTTTCTTGAACTGATTTAGACTTTGTTGGGTAATTAAAGGATTCTCCATGTTGGCTCTCAGTTTGGTTGTGAAAGGGAACAAGCATCATTTTTCATGTTTATTAAAACATGGACGAAATGAAAAGTCAAAACGAAAACCTAAAAACATGAACTTCATCTAATTAATTGTTTATTACTCCTCAAATGTCTTTTTTTTTTAAAAAAAAACATCTTTCAGCTCTTCCATCTGACTCTTTAAAGTGTTCTCTTGATACTTACTGTTGTAAAGAAAACAAAACTTTAAAGAAAAATGCTAAACTAGATTTTTAAAAAAATGTAAAGTCTCTGTTACAAAAAACTACAAAATCAAAACGAACTGATGTCTTTTGGCATGTAAAGCTCACAGGAAACCCACAACAACAACAGATTGAATCATGCAGACAGATGGAGAGTGTAGATAAGTTCACAGATTCAACAGCTACAAAAAACACAGACTCCAGTAAAGTGTAATGTTGTTTCGTCAGGACAATGTTTATAACTAAGACTTCATTTACACCACACAGTAAGCTATTATTGTACAAATACAAATGGAGTGTCTAAATGGCAGTTTAAACTCTGCACAAACTCTGCTTGTATCAGCAGTTGTACTTTTGACAAGTAACCCCAGTGGTTTAGCTCTGAACGCCGTACCAGTTTCACTTTGACACACGCTGGAGCTATTTTCCCATAGAAACTTGTTTGCTTCCTGAAGCTGGGCCACAAGTGTGTTTTGGGTTTTATTATTTGTGGGGGGTTTTCTGCTAAAAAAGTGGCTTGATTTTAGTCAGAGGTTGCTTGAATGCAGCATCTGGTCCATGAAGACGTTCTGTTTCTGCTGTTTCCTGGAGAGGTGCTTTATCACAGCTGTCAGCAGGTGGATTGTTAAGCGGGGGATGTAACTTGTGTTCTTGAATGTGCTTTTAGCCCATGGTGTTCACACTGAGCAGGCAGGAAGGGGCTTCTTCTCCTACTTTTTCTACTGTATACTAGGGCATGACTGCCACCTACAGGTGGAAGAGGCTTGTTGCGAAAAGTGGTGCAGATCTTGATGCAGGCTTTTTCTTTCACAGCTCTATTCCAAAATATGAAAGCCTTGGTTTGAAGGAAGCCTGACAAACCACAATTATTATTTTCTTCTCCGAGATCAATGTTTAAACGGTTGACACTTCCATTAATTAACCCTTGTGGTCTTAGATGACCCCGCCCTTACTTTGACGTGTTGTCCCTACCATGACAAAGGTGGATAAAGGTGGAAAGATTTCATTTAATCTATGGACACCAGTGAAGATCACAAATCATTGAAGAAAAAAGGTTCAGAGCACTGTCTAGTGGGTCTAGATGACCCATTCCCAACGTTAAAGTGCCTAGTAAGCACAAGGGTTACAAGGGACACCATCCACAAGTCACTACCAAATCCAATATTCTCCAAATTCTCTGTTTCCTCGCTTTTTGGGGGTAACGATGACAATGAGAACTCTTTCATCTCCTTTATTCTGTGTTTGTGCACACACACACACACTTGCACCTTCAAGCACAATGGCATATTTAGGTGTAGAACTGTCCAGCTGGAAGGATGAACTGGCTCACAAAAGATGTCTGAAAAATTATGCTTTTCTTAAAAGGAAGAAATCCTCTTTTGATCATTTGTAAAAGCGTTCCCTGTGGTCTTTTACGGTAATTATGGTTATGAAGTTTTAAACTAAATCAAAAAACCTGTATCGTTTTCTATATTTTTTCCAGCGGGGTAGAACTTCATTAGCAATCCCTCCCCCTTTCCCCTCCCCATTGCTGAGAGCTTGGAGCAGTGAACCACCCAATCTGCTCCTGACTCACAATGATATGAATAAAAAATAACCAGAAATTCAGTTTTAAGCTTAACGTTAATTATATTTTTCCTCCATCATCATAAAAAGGCCGCAAAAACATTAAAAACACACACAGAAATTGATTTTCATCAGAGTGGGTCTTTAAGCATCATTTCCCAGCATAATTCTACTTTTAGTTCCTAATCCAGCTGCAATCATACGTTAAATGAGGCAACTGCCTAAATAAGGATGATGAATTGCCAAACTACCATGCAAATCGATCTGTGTTTAGTCAAATTTATGGAATAGCCAACTCTATCAAAACTGCTGGACTGAGGGGTGAATAACAAATCATAACAGGCAGTTTCATTTTCAAAACCTGTGTGCAGCTCTGATGATCACTGCAGGCTCTGCATTGATTTTCAGCACTGGACAGCTCCCGGGCATCAATGAAAACCAGCACGTGTCATCAGCTACAGCACAGTTTGCAAACAGCTCCTCCATAACTTCCTCTTGCTCTTTGTGACTCATTGATTTGTGTTTAAGATTCATTTCTGTGTGTGTGTGTGGGTGGGGCATGGTCAACGACCGAAAAGAAAAGGCTTCTTTTTTTTCCTTTAATGATGACTTACACGTTTACATCCTGAAACCCCAAGTAATGACCCAGATTTTAGGATGAGTCCGAACTGTACCTGTCTGTCACATTCAAACTTGTAAGATGTGTTTAAAAAACAAAGCCCGGAAAAAACCCTCTGTGACTGATAAAGGAAGACAAAATTCCTTTCAGAATTCCCGTTTATTTATTTTTTATTTATTTTTGCAGCAGCAGCATCAGGACACATCCTGGTGTGGAGTTAATGCTGCACAAGGATACAAGAAATTAATAAAATAAGAAAAGGAACATCAATTTAAAAAATTGTAACAAAAAAAAATCAAGGAACGTTTATTAGATACAAGGGTCTTGCAGGTGTTTTAAAAATTAACCCATTTTCATTATTTATTGCATTCTTTAAATCGACAGTATTGGCAGAAGTGGAGTAATTTGATAATAATGTGATGCCTTTTGAGTAAATGTTCAACACTGCAACCACAAGGGGGCACAAAGTAGTGCTTGTGTGTGCCAGTCCAGCTAAATCCAGAGGGTAGGAGGTGAAACTACAGCCACATCAGTCATGCCAATCACAATCAGAACCTTCATACTAGAGGGTGCTGCTGGAAATTGGACAACTAATACTGGAAGAAGGAGATAAGAAAGGCATAATCATAGGCAGAGAAAAGAAAGAAAGGCAGGACTTGGAGTAGGAGCTCTGAATGTAGGGACTTGTTAAAAAAGGTTCTGGATGTGAAAAGGGTGTCAGATGGGGAGTTGCTGGAAGTTGAAGGAGTGATGCTGAATGTTATCAGAGGTTATGACCTCACGCTTGAGGAGAAAGAGAAACTCTGGATGGAGATGGATGAGAGGATCCAGGGTATCTCTGTGTGGAGACTTGAACAGACACATGAGACAGGTGAAGATGAAGTTCATGGATAAAGGGTCAAGCCAATCCTAAAAGTTTTGCTATGGGTCACATATTGAGGCATGTGTTGACAGGTGTGCAAGATTTTGTTACAACAAGCCTGTTACACCAGTATTTGAATTCACAATGAATGAATGCTTTCAATGTGTATTTGGATATGCAAAAAGGTGAACTCGTATAAAACGTCTGCTGATACCTTCTGTCTAACACAAAGCCATGTCACGTGGACACCAGCAAACTTGGTTAACTTATATGTAAAATATAGCATGGTTAATGCAAATCACTGACCTGACCTCTGTGATAAACGTGCTAAATGGTCCACAGTGGTACTCAAAGTGCTTCTACTCATTTTTACATCCACACACCGGAGGCACTGCTGCTTCAGTGAACCTGAATACAGTCTGCCACTGTGCCTTAACGGTTTGTGGCCGGTTGTAGTCGCCTTACTCATTACTGTATGCCAGAACTGAGTGGCCCTCTCTGAGCACACAAAGGTACATGAATTGGATGACATAGATCTATAAGCCGCTGCGTTTGGTTCCTTTGTACCTCTGTTCTCTTCTTCAAAGAACCACCTGTCACTATTCCTTGCTCTCTAATGACATTATCCCTTGTGCTTTCCTAAGCAGTTGGGAGTTGGGTCATCTAGACCCACTAGACAGTGTGTTGAACCTTTTTTCTTCAATGATTTGTGATCTTCACTGGTGTCCGTGGATTACATGAAATCTTTCCACCTTTATCCACCTTTGTCAGGGTAGGGAGAACACGTCAATGTAAGGGTGGGGTCATCTAAGATAGCACAAGGGTTATTCATCGTCATGGACCTCGTGATCTGACTGAATTTGGGAAACAAGCCTTCAGTTTTTCTGCTGCATCTGCTTGGAATAATCTCCAAAGTGAAATACATTTTTCCAAACTTGGGTTTATTTGATTTTTTTCGTTGCTTCCTTTGTATCAGAGAAAGAAAGTCCAGCTGTCAGTGCTTGTGTCTTTAATGTTATTGCCAGTTTGTGCAGCTCGTATCTTTGCACTTTAAGATTCTCACAGTACTTACAAATGTTTCCCCATATTTATTAAAGTTTGTAACACTAGGTCACTTTACTGTATTTTAACTTTGAATTTCTTACTGTAAAATTCCAATCTTATTGCAAAATGTAATACTGTAAACGTAAACACACGTGATCTCAGTGGGTTTTATCTGGTTAAATAAAGGTTAAATTAAAAAAAAAAAAATTAAACATCACTTAACCCATTCCACCCCTGTACAGCCAAAGTTTCAACAAACTCAATCATCTAACAAAAAAAGCTTAACATTTCTTAGATTTTTTGGTGTTTATTTAAAAACGTACGTAACCATTATGTGCAAGAGATTTAATTTTGTAATTTTTTTTATTATGTACAGTGTTTACTCTGTTATACAGAAACTTAAAACTTCAGGTTACACTTCAGCTTCAGGCAAAGCATAAAAAACAGAAAATGTAAGACTTCATAATACAAAACAAGATAAGTGTTTTATCGTTCATTTTTCCATTGCACAAACCACAAACAACTATAAGACCTTTATCCTCCCTTTCTTGTTCTCTTTGTTAAAAAAACAAACAAGATAACTTCTACAGACAATTTTGAATTTTCAATTATCTGAACATTGTTGATTTTGCGATGTCAAACAACGATGAGATACTTCCAGAAAATCTACACAAGCTTAAGGAAAACACACAAACTCAACACTAAAATGTCCTAGCAGAGATTTCAATCCTCCTGCTTTCTGGTGTGAAAGCATCTATCACAAAGATGTAGCGCCAGAAGAAAGAAAACACCCCTTAACCTCACCGGGTGACCTTCAGGTGGACACAACGTTGTTTTATTGATTGAGTTCTACAGCTTCTCTGTGGAACTGAAGCTGCATTTGAATGTGCTCACCTGCAAAAGAGTCAATCCATTGATTTGTGAGAACCCCGGAATTCCCTAGGATTTCCTGATATAGCCATTTTAATTCACTGTTTTCTCACGTTTGCATTGAATTCGCCTCTGCCTATGTTGAGATGCACAATGAATTCTTGGCTAGACTCTTGTCCACAAGTGCAATCATATACCTAATGCTCCCACTGTGGGTGGGAGGAGCTACCGGCAAATGTTTTTTAGCCTCATCGCTACATGGAGCAGTGTCTGTGTGTATCTCATTAACAATTCTTGGAAGACATGAATGATTTGTAAGAGAGCTACAAAAGGTCAACCTGGCACCATGTCTGGGATAATTCAGAGACTCTCCCGCTACGATGAGAGTCACCATTTACTGCAGGAGCTGCGTCTGAATGATGGTCGCTCTCAGAGGTACTTCTGTCTTTGTGACCCAGTTTGACGACTTGCTGATCCGCATTAAGTGAGTAAATGTTTATTTCTATGGCACCTTTTCTGGAGCAAAATCACAAAGTGCCTACGATAGTACAAACACAGAAAACTACAACCAGTCATCAGACACACGCCACCGACTAAACTAAGTAGAGACAATAAAAACAAAATAAATCACAGTAAAAGGCTAAATTAGATCAACTAAAAACTCTTCTGAATATAAAATTATTGACTTGTTTAAAACACTCAACAACAGGGTCAATCTGTCGTGCGGACAAAGGGATGGCGTTCCAAAGACCTTAGGTTTTATAGCGGGTTTTTATGATTTGCAAACGTTTTTGGTTTGATGATCTTTGACAACTTCTTGTCCCACAATAGAATACAGTTAGGGGACCTTTTTTATTATTTTTTCAATTTAAATAAGAAAAATAGATAAAATAAGACTGGGAGGAGAATGATCAGATTCTCCTTTATGTTGGTTTTGGGCTCCACACGTCAAATGTCAAAGCCAAGTCCCTTATTGGTTGAAGAGATGCAAATCCATGGTCAAACTTCAGATATTTAAACTTGCTTGGCTTAATTTTCATCATGCGTCACAATTTTCGCTGTGCTGCATTGTTGCGCCCCCCCTCAAACACGCCGTCTCATCGCTCCAATCGCACTGCAGGACCTCTGATAGCAACTTGACATTGAAACTGGCTACCCTGCCACGTGAATCGCGTTTGTTGTGAACGCATCTTAAGAAAGACCATCTTTGAAGGTGGATCGTCAGAGTTTCTGAAGCCCGCTTTCAAACTTCTCCGGAGGTGAGTCGCTTTTCTTTTTGAAAAGATTTTTAAGCTTCAAGGATTTCTTGCTTTTCTCCTTCTCTTTGTGTTTGTCTTCTTTGGGTGACGATTCCCCGGACGTGAAGGTAGGCTTTTGCAGCGGCGCTGGTGACTCCACCTTGGCGTGCAGGTTGGGGGTTGAGGCAGAGGTGATCATTGGGGTAGAAGCTGCTGAGCTGCACGACTTTTCAAGGATCCCGTCGTACACAAGCTGACTCAACGGGCCCGCAGCGTACAGGTCGGAGGAGGATCTCCATGGCACCTGAGAGGTCAGCATAAGGTCTGGTTGGCCGGTTCCACATGGCAAAGAACTTGACTCAAATGTCAATTGCTCTTCCCTCCAAAGTAAATGCTTGGGCGTTGCTCCGGCAACATCTACATTGTCCCTGGCAACATTTCCAGTGGCAACTTCTGCTGTAATGTTGGTCTCATCTACTGGCACTCTTGGTGTTCTCCTTCTGAGGGACTCATCAGAGCCATCCTGCTCATATCTTAGTATTCCTCTATAAGTTATTGGCTCCGAGGCCGATTCTTGCTCATCTACAGGCGATTCTAATACATCTCTGGAAGGCATCTTCAGGGATGTGGTATCGTCATACTCCAGCTCATCTCTGGACATGTTCCTTGGTGGTGCACCAATAGTTTCAGCCATTTTGTCTTTTGATAGTAACCTTAAAGAAGATTCAGGAAGAAATTCTCCTTTATTTCGAGCAAGCTTCCAAGAACCTGTATCATGGGACATACCCATCAAGTCTCTTGTGATTCTTCTGGATTCAAACAAAGGCTCAGACTGATCTCTCTGCATCTTTTTAGGGATGCTGTCTACCGAAATCCCCATCATATCTCTTGATAACATTCTTGGAGCATTTGTTGGAGCTTCTACCAACATCCTTCTTGCATCAAGTGGTAAATTACACCGCTCTCTGTAGACATGCTGTGAGGGGACATCCATCAAATCCCTTGTTGTATCTTTGTCTCCTTTTCTTAATAAAAACTCTGCTTCTCTGGAAGCGTCACTCCTGTCTCTGAAGATCATTCTTGATGGGTTTACAGCAGGCTCATCTGTAGAAAAAGTTCCCAAAGAGGACTCCAAGCCCTTGGCTTTTGCCATTTTCCAGCTGGAGCCTTCCGGATCTGTGGTAGCTTCAAGTTCCTCTGCAAAATGTTTGTGCACTGGAGGTTCAACAGCTGATTCTGCCTCTTCCCTCAAAGGTTTCCCAGTTGAGATGTCTGCAAGCAGCTCTGCCTCGTCCTGATAAAACCTTCGAGGGGAAGGCTCAGCTGTGGAGCACGTGTACTTTTTTGCAAAAGGAGCAGAAGCCGTGCAGTCGCAGTCTAAGAATTTCTCTTGGGAATCTCTGTTAATGACAGACAGAGAGGGATGGATTAGTGCAAAAGGGAGAAGAATAACAGCTGTCAAAGAACCTTACATTTCTAGTGTGTCATAAAGAGTAACACCTTGTGTTTTAGTCACAACTGTTCCTTATTGGCTATTTGCGGGTGAAAAAAGGGCAAACCTGTATGGGGCATGAAGGTGGCCCTGACAAAGTTTTAAGATCGTAGACTGCTCTGGGGGTGAGCAAAAGTTTTCATGTACTTTTTACTACGGGCTTGCTGCAGGTCGTAGTAAACACTTAAACAACGCATAATGGCATGTCAGGGTGAAGTAGGTCAGATGAAGGCACGTCATACAGATTTTTCCTTTTTCATACACCCTAAAACACGCAGACTTTGCAAAGGGGTTATTAGTGCTGTACAAATGATAAGCCCGTGCTTGTAGCCTGACTATTCAAAATTAGGAAATTTAACAATCAAAGCGTAGTTTGTCAAGGCATCTTGCAGACACTTGTATAATGCTGCATGCCCCATGCAGTCAGTAAAAAGCTAATATGTGCACCTTACTAATGACTAGAGAGTGGAGCAAGGGCGGTGTACACCACAAAGGCCTGTAACTTACATCATCATTATAAACACTTACTAAACCAGGGGTGTCAGAATCCAGGCCTTGAGGGCCGGTGTCCAACATATTTTCCAACCAACGGTTGCCACATAACTGGACTCTTTCTTTTTATTTGCATTCTATTTGTGTTTTTGTTTGAGTTTTGAAGGAAAACCAGCAGGAGGGCGGCCTTCGAGGCCTGGAGTTTGACTCCCCTGGAACTAAACGATGGACAATCGTATGTTCCATTTTTATGACGTCCCTTAAAGAGCCTCAACAGAACTGCAAGACACACCTGCGCTCCCTTTAAAATGCGACCAAACCTGTCTACATCCCTTCATGGGTCATAAAAAAAAACACAGCCCCTTTTAATAGGGCATTAAACAAAAGATTAGAAGACATACTGCTTTTTAAGTGTTTTCAAGAGGATCTCCTCTCCATCATCATAGCACGGATAAGTAGGTCGGATGGGGATCAGAAGGTCGGGGTCAGGAGAAATCAAAGCAGTTGAGGGATGGTTGATCATGCCAGGACGACGTGGCCTACAAACAGTGGATCCATGTCGTCGAGGAGAACACTTGACTGGTGAAACTGAAACTGTGGATTAAAAAAAAAATGTAACAACGTATGCAATTATTGAAAAATGGCTGATAAAAGTGATTTGGGGAAACATATTAAGAGAGATTACATTTTGGATTGAAGGGACAAAGCTAAAGGTCATATTAGCACTCTGTTGAAATGTTTTGGTAACTTCAGTCCTGTTGAATACAAACTGAATCATGCAAGCAGCTCGGTCATGTGCAGCAACAGCTGTTCGGGGGCTCAGTCCCGCTAGCGTCTGCAGCTTGCAGTGGGGTGTGCTGTTAAATTTATCGAGGCTGGCTCACAGCTAACCAGGCCTGCGGAGTGCTTGCTTTATGACTGTATGGAAAAGCTACTTAAAACAGAAGCTGCACATGCTCTGAGGCCTTTGTCTAATAGATGAGATAAACCAGCATTACAGGTTTAAGCGGAAGGGTCATCATGTACAGCAAATTTATTTTACTTTTTTTTAATTTGTCCTATTTCACCCACGATACAGTGAACTTAAAGGGCCTATATCCTGCTTTTCTTAAGCCTTTCAGAGTAAAATATTTCCAAAATAGCTTTGGGTGCCACATTGATTCCTATAATTCAGTAGATTTTCTGTTTTGTTTTTTTGGCTTTTTTGCAAACTACTTTTTTTCTCAGTAATAAAGAATTTTATGAATTTTTTCAACTTTAAATAAGCAGTTTAATTTAAGAGCTACAGACAGGCTTTAAATAGAAACATAAAAAAGAATAACAATTCTTCAATATGGTTTAATGAGTACTCAAATTTTAGAAAAACCTTTGTCTTCCCCTTGGGTAAGTCCCTAACGTACATAACAGCCTGGAGCTTTAAAAATACACAGGTTCCTCCCCGGAACACACCTGGGATTTGTGGTAACATGGGAGACCCAGGGTCATCTATGAGGTTCTCGACAGATCCGTGGACAGAGCTGTGGCATGAACAAGCCGACTGCAGCACTCGAGGCAGGCCCTGGCTGACGGCGTCCGAGTACAGCTGAGCAGTGAGGTTTCCTATGCCAGGATTCCTGATGATGGGGAAGCCGCAGAGAAGTTCAATCTGCTGCCAGCGATGGAGACGCTCCCGCAGACAGGCCGTTACCTCCGAAAATGCATTCCTGCAAAACACGAGAGGAATCTGGCATATTTGCCGTGACAAAATAAAAACCGCTCAAGCCATTTTAAACTCACTTAGCTTCCAGGATCTTATGATCGACTTGGTCCAGAGATGAGCTGTGAGCCACATGGAGTGTACCAAGGACTGTGCTCCTTTTTTTCTTAATTCTTTCTGCCTGCAGAATAGAAAGCAGGAGAAAAGTTCAACTTTATTTTTATGCCTTGACATTTTTTTATCTTGTTAGCTACTTCTCTGTTACATGCGTGTAGTATGACCTCATCTTTAGCTGTCGCAAGTTGCTGTTCGGCGCTCTGCTTCTTCACGTTGTAGTACTGAACCTCCACCTCGTGTGTCAGCTGCAGCCACTGCTGGAGGGCCTCTGAAACAGACCAGCTTGCCCACATGTCCTGTTCCGCCTGCATCAGTGCTCCCCGGACCTAAAGAGAGGCATCAAGTCAGACATGGATGCACAGTTCCAAAGTTTTAGTGTAATCATGTCATCTTCATTCAAGGAATTCTCACAGTTATACATTTGCTTTTATTTATTGATGTCTTCTGCGTACTCCTCTCTACTTGTATGTTTACCTTACAATTACCAATACAAAGCCCATCGAGACGACTGTTGTGAATTTGGACTATATAAATAACATTTAACTGAATTGATCATTAAGAATAAATTAATAGTTGCCATTTGTGATGTGAATTACGACACCAAGTTCTTCATAAATCGCAAAAGAGCTGAAGTCAAATTTGCACCGTTCTTGAACCCTCGTTACACGCCTAGTGCGACCGTAGCATTAGCATGTCTTCTAAAAGTCTACCTTCAGTCTTGTTACTCAACAGGTATTTTCCACTCTTCATCCTATTCCCCGTCTTCCTCGCTTCATTTTTACTGATCCCCGCTATTTCTTGCTCCACCCCAAGCAACTTTTTAGCCCTTTTCTGCCCCTTCCCCTTTTTCACAGTATTCCTTTTAGTTTCCCATCATGCAGCAGAAGCCTTTTTTAGATATGCCACAAGTTTGCAGCGAAAGAGCATCACTATCTAACATGTTACACCATGTTGACAGTTGCTGTAAATTTAAAAAGATTTTCCTTTACCTCCACTTTGTAGCTATTGCGGGATTAAATTTAGACTGGATGGGAGTAAAAATATACGTTTCCTATGGTGCTCTTGCCCACCTGTTCCAGCTCCTCCTCTGCATACCGAAGGCGGCTGAGCTCACTGACTGCTCCCTGCCTCAGCCTGTGCAGCCGGTGGGCTTCCTCCTGCGCCCCCATTATTTCGTCTCTCATCTTCTCCTCCAGGTTCTGTTTCTCCTCAGCCACATTACGCTTCTCCTCCTGGGCTTGCTCCAATCTGAATTCATGAATGATTGGATAAGCTAAACATTTCTTCGTTTAGCTTGGAATTGCAGGTGAACAATTCAAAGAAATATTTACTGCTCTTGCAGATCCATGAGACTTTGTTCAGCCCTCTGGAGGCTCTCCAAGTCCTTCATCATCTTGGAGATGTGAATCTTGCTGGCTTTGCTCTGAGCCTGAGCAAACCAGCACCCGCCGACTCCCATCACAACGGAGACGATGAGCAGCAGGTCCTTCATGTAGTTATGAGGAGGACCTGTGAGGAGATGACATATCAGGAATATGGAGACTTTGAAGCTCGAGGTTCAAATTAATCTGGTACGTTAGCATAAAGATAAAAACTGGACGAGAAGTCAAAGTAAAAAAAAAAAACATGATTCAGGGTTACGTGTAGGCGGTCCAAACAGAACCACATCCAGAGCTTTGATGGTGAGCTTCTGTTTATCTCTCTGGTCTTGAACTTTCAAATGAAAACTCAGGAATAAAGGTTCATTGGCTGCAATCCTACAAACAGAAAACAAGAAAGAATGAGTGTGGATGCAGCTCATTAAAAAAGTACCTTGCGTGTGCCCTTTGCTCCCGGTATTCCTTGACCGCCCTCACCTCGGCAGTGTGTTTCCATTGACCTTAAAGTCTTTGAAATTCCTCTCATACTGTGGCAACTCAACAAACTCTTTCAACCAGCGCAGCACATCTTCCTGGGTCCAGTTATGAACTAACAACGTAAGATAAGGACACGTGTTCTTTACAGTCAAATACGCACGTTGTAAATTTAGATAAAAATGTAAAAAAATGTTTTATTTCTCACCTTCGGATGACTTCCAGCCCTTCCAGAGCTCCTCCACTGTGATGTGCTGGTCTTCTCTGTGGAGCTTGCTGTGTTTGTGAGTCTGCTGCTGTTTCATGTCTTCAATGATGAACTGCAGCAAAAGAGGAAACCAGAACATTCATGCATTAAAAGCAGGTCTCCACAATAAATCGAAAAAGTCTTGATGCCGCGATACGCAGATCGCCAAAGATGGCGTAAATCGCCATAAATGGCTACCTTAACCTCTTGAGGCCCAAGCTAATATTTGAGCTAACCCTCTAAACACATAGTAACAGGGCTCAAGTTTAGGAAAATGTATTACTGCGAAAATATATCCAAAAATGTGATGTGGACAGCTGAGCTCTTAAAGGGCCTGTATCATGCAAAATTAACTTTTTTGAGCTTTTAGGTGTATTATGATTTTTAATTCTCACAAAAACAACTCCAAAGTGGTATTTTAATCCATTCACACATTTTTAAGCCTTCTTTTAAAGCCCTGCTCTCTGAGCACCAGCCCCTCCCAATCCACAAAAACAACTGGGTCCTCACGTTGTAACAAGCAGTGATCGGCAAAGCGCTTTGTTTTTGGAAAGCTCCACAATATGCACATCCATCTTTGCAAAAGTTTGTTTTTGTGGGTGAAATGCAGATACGCTGGTGTGGCCGACTCTAGGTTGATATCACAAAATGGCGCCCATAAGGAGTGAGAGGCGGCGCCTCTGACATTGAGTCGTCTTACTTCCTTGTAAGAAGTTAAGCTGTGAAAATAACTCATATTTCATTAAAAAATTATTCTTTAGTGAGCCAAAGGTAATATATGATCAGATATATGGATGTAGTTTACAGAGAAAGGCTTAAGAAAAGCATGATTTAGCCCCTTTAAAAGTTTATACACATGCATAAACAGAGAAAGCATCATATTTTACTACATCCATATTAGTTTTGACTAATCCTAGCAGAAAAGTAGATCATTGTTCAACATTGTGTTTCCACCACATAAAAGTTCTTACCTGTCTCCTATTGAGGTTACTTGCAGTATAACGTTTGTTGACTTTTATGTAAATAGAACTGTTGTAGTGGGATGGAAATGATGTATTATTTGTAGTTTTGTTTTTTTGCTATTTGTTGACAAAACACAAGTCAAATCCTGATCGCATTATTGATGACTAATATCGCACATCACAAGATTTCTTCATAGTGTCCAGCTCTAATTAAAAGTGTACCATCTTGAAAAATGTGACAATCCTAGATTTGCATTTAAAAATATATAAAGTGCCACTCCCATCATATTTTGATCTATTTTCAAAAAAATTGCAGTCTTTTATTTATAGTTATGCCACTTTTAGACAAAATAAAAAATAAAAACCTCGTTTTCTATAACAGTTCCTGCAGGGCTGCAGGAGTTCATTAGAAATTTGCCTCTGAGTTGTGCACAGGACTGTTGATAGGGAGTAAGCCTGCCCTCATTTCCCATCATCCATTCTTTACACTCTCTCCAGCTAGCTTACTGACCCTCACAACCCCAGCGATACAATAAAGGGGCAACAAAAAAAAAAAAGGTGATAAATGTTGGAGCTATCTGGACGTACGGTTTTGCATTTTTTTATCTGTTCCTGATTCACAACAATTTGAATAAAGAAATACTCAGAAAGTCATGTAGCTTATTTTTTATTATATATGTCCTCCATCAGGAGAAAAATGCCACAAGAACACATTAAATACAAAAACAAATCACCATATAATATAATATAATAAACGGCATTCATTTCATTAGAATCAGCATCCTCAGTGTGCATGGTCGATGTTGGTGGCAGGGTGAGTGTTTGTTATCTTAAAATGTATTTTTGGTCGTAAACAGCGGCCTCGTATGATGTCTGACGGAATCTGCGGACTTTTATGGACCTGAACCCTTCCACTGATGTCTCCATGGCAACCGGAACCTGAGACTCTGGATAGTGTGTCCATGAACCCAGTTTTGAAATGCAAGGGCCAACTGGAATTCCAGGTTTACTATGAATGTCACACACAAGAACAGACTTGCAGATTCCAGGAAAGGAAAGAATGATTATAAAATTGCAACATTTTCAAATGTTACAGTTGTACTGAAACATTTGAAAATGTTACAGTAAAATGTAACAGCAGGGTGCAGAAGATGAATTGTTAAATCTTCAGTTGTTGCACACATGCATGGACAAAATGTTAAAATGGATGAGGAGAAAAGTTTTGATCATTTCTCTCTTATTTTGCATTTAACATTTTATTTGGTAAAAGTGGAACTCAAATGCATACTGCACATTTTATCATATTTTCATAGACAAGCATGTAACGAAGTTTTGTTTTTTCAGTTCCGTTTCAATTTAGTTGTCTTGAACAGCTAAAGTTCAAGTAAGACACACTCGAGCGTGGGCGTATTTTCAAAATAAGATCACAAAGGTCACCGAAGCTGCACTTGTCTATTAGTGCAAACCAGCTTTGTCACAGAGCCAAAAGCAAAGTTACACCGTTACTATCCCTGAAGGAGCATTTGACTCCAGCAGCCGCACCACCTGTTCCTCTGCTGTTGGGATCTGTGTCTTTACAAACGAAGCAAAGTGAATTTGACCTAGAAAATGACTTCATTATGGAGTGAAGTTTGTACCTCCACGCTTTCCTCCACCTCAATCCCACCATCTTGGTCATCGTCCATCATCTGGTGGATGTTTCGTAGGGCCTCCAGGCTATAGCGATCGGCCTCGCTCAAACATGGTGGATTCACTAACATGCATGGGTCTGCATGAGTGTGAGAGAAAGAGAGATTATCCCAGTGAATTTCTTCAACCAAGTCATTCATTTAAACCATTGCAAGATAACATAAATAAAAGCCTCATTGATCTTAAATGATTTTTTCTCTTTATTTTAACCTTTTCCTACAAAAAAGTTCAAATATTTTCATAAAGAATGCTGTCAAAATGTTTTAATATTATGTTTGTTATTATAAATATATATTCAATACAAACAATTTGCTTTTTTACTATTGATCATATTTGAGGGAAAAAAATCTAGAAAATAAAATAACAATAGGTTGTAGCATGTTACTAATACTTTGGTTTTATTGATTTTGCTGTCATAGCTCAATGTTCAGGTATAAAAATAGTTTTATATATAGTTTCACACAAATCCTACATATTTTGTTACTTTTTTATCATTTCTATTAGCGCACTAGGAAGACAAAAATGCATACATCCAGAATACTTTACTAACACTTTAGGAAAGAATGTTCAGTATTTTCTCGATGGCTCCTGTGGGAGTCTCATAGAAGCCATAATGTCTCAATCTACCACTGTTAAGCTAAGTATCAGACTGTGTACCTCGAGCTTGAGCACGCAGAGGGAACACATGAGATGATGACGCACAGGGTCCCTTAGTCTACTGAGTCAGAGCCCATTTTTGCATCTGTGACTAAAGAGTCGGACTTCTCAAGAGAGCAAGGGTCAAAGGTCTATCCCAACTCTCATACCAGCCCTCTTACAATCCGTAAAGCTCCAAATGCCCTGTCACAATTACAATATTTTACAGACTATAAGGCGCATTTAAAAGCCTTAAAAAAAAACTTGGTGGCCCTCTCTGAGCACACGAAGGTATATCCCTTGTGCTATCCTATGACCCCACCCTTACACTGACGTGTTATTCCTACCATGACAAAGGTAGATAAAGGTAAAGAGGATTTCATGTAATCCATGGACACCAGTGAAGATCACAAATCATTGAAGAAAAAAGGTTCAGTTGACCCCACTCCCAACCTTAAAGTGCCTTGGATAGCACAAGGGAAATATGGATTAATTCTGGCTGTGCTTAAAAATGTTGAAACCATTTTACAGTGTTCTTTCACAATGTCTGCATGTTTACCTTATAAGTTGCAAACAAAGTTGGGTGTTATTACAAATACGCTAACGCAGCTCATGTGTAGCGGCGTCAGACTGTATTGTTTTTTACGTATAACTAACAAGGTTGAGAATTAGAGTAGTCACAGTAATGTTAGTTTTAATGTTATCCATCTGTTTTTTTTTACGTGTTGCAAACAATGTTGGGAGTTACAGCTATTGTAAATACAAGATTGCAGCTAACATGCAGCGGTGCCTGAGTTTTTTTTCTTTACGTGTTAGTACTAAGGCTAGTAGTTGACGTATTAATAACACTTTGACTGGGTCCGAATTCCCACCCTAACCTCCAACTACTAAAAAACTACATAGTGCGGGACTATGTAGTACCCTGGATTTTAAAAGCAATTCAGACACCATGCCCACTCTTTTTTTTTGAACGGCGAATATGACTTCATTGATTTCACGAAGTTAAAATCTAATTGATATGAGCATTTTGCAACAACCATTTATGAATCTACTGTCTTCCGAGGATAAAAACATTAATGATTTATTTCAAAAATTCATTGAAATACATTTTCTTTCCAAAACTTGTTCTGATGTAATCTATTGTGGCCTATATTCACCAATCTAGTGAGGATCGATGCACAATGGTTTATAGCACAGACTTTTGAGAAATTTCTAGGACAGTCGATTTTGGAATTGTAGGTTTGTACAGCACTAAAAAACGGCGAACGCACTATATGGTGAGTAGGGAAGGAATTTGGACACAGCGTCTGTTTTTTTTACGTGTTGCATGAAAGGTTAGGAAGTACAGGTATGGTGAATACTCTAATGCGGCTAACGTGTAGTGGTGTCACACTGTTTTTTAACGTGTTGCTGACAAGATTGGGAGTTAGCGCAGTCAGTTTTTTCTTTTTTATGTTGCCAGAGTGGTTGGGGTCTACAGGTGTTGTAAATTAGGCTAATGTATGGTGGTGTTGGACGTTTTTTTTTTTCTTTTGTGTTACTAACAAAGTTGAGATTTAGCATAATCACAGTAATGTTTGTTTTAGCCGTATCGGTTGTTTTTTTATGTGTTGCAGTGGGAGTTACAGGTATTGTAAATACACTAGCGTGGCTAATGTGTAGTGATGTTGGACTGTTTTGTTTTATGTCACTAAAAATGTTGGGAGTTGCAATAGTTACAATTGTTTTATTTTAGCTGCATCAGTATTATCGAACTATATGACAAAAGTTTAAAATAGACCAATCATTTCTCATAGTGCGAAAAATACAGTATGCTATTGGAAAAAGCAGCATTTTGTATTCTTAACAATTGTATGTTTCCTTTAACCCTTGTGCTATCCTAGGCACTTTAACATTGGGAGTTGGGTCATCTAGACCAGTGTTTTTCAACCAGTGTGCCGCGGCACACTAGTGTGCCGTGAGAGATGGTCAAGTGTGCCGTGGGAAATTGCCCTCATTAACTGATCTAAAAACATTTCCCATCTCCAGGAAATCAGCTCTTTGTTCATCCAAACAGGCCCTGATAAAACACTGAGTAGTTAGGAATATAAAAGATCATACAATTAAATTTTCTTTGTGTTTATTTAATTCTATTAAATACATTTTGATAAGAATGACGTTACCGCGATTTACCTGCAGCTATAAGTGTTTGCGGAAAAGTCCCGCCCCTTTAACTGTCTCCGCCAATCATTCTTTAAGGCTAAATCACATGTCATCAGTCTGACCAATCAGAAGTGGTTCAAGTCTTCACTTCCTTGTTCCAAATTAGCTCAAAAAGTCGCTCAGTTCTAACAAAAATACCAGCTAAAGCTCGTCTTTAGCGGTGTAGCTTTCCACAGAGTCTGGTGTCAGACCGTGGGCCAAATGAACAAAACAATGAAGCTCAGAGACGCGAGTCTTTCTTCCCTCTTTCGGTAGTTTTCACACTACATCTCCCATGATGCACTGGCTTAAAGGGACAGTGTCTCAACGCACAATGAGTCCTCCTTGTTTAACGTCTTGAAACCACAACAAACAGTTTCTAAATTTTCTAACGTAACTTTTATTTCATCTTAGAAAAAAACTGCCGCAACTTCCTGCTTTTTCCACCACAACTATCACAAAAATGCACGTTAGATTGCGGGGGGCGCGGGGGGCTCGATCAACAAAGACCATGAATTTCTGCTTTTTTTTTTTCTTTGGATGCTGGTGTGCCGCGGGATTTTGGCAAGGTTAAAGTGTGCCGTGGCTCAAAAAAGGTTGAAAAACACTGATCTAGACCCACTAGACAGTGTGCTAAACCTTTTTTTTCAATGATTTGTGATCTTCACTGGTCTCAATGGATTTTTATGGAATCTTTCCACCTTTATCCACCTTTGTCGTGGTAGGGAGAACACGTCAAAGTAAGGGTGGGGTCATCTAAGATAGCACAGGGGTTAACCACATACGTACAATGTATAATTTCTTTCCACAGGTAAGCTCTGAAAACAAATAAAAAAACGTCAAGAATGAAGTGATTTAGCAATGATTTAGTATTTTCAGCTTCCGTATGCATCAGTTACAACAGGTGAACAGTTCCTCTCTGGTTTATGAAAAGAAAAAATAATCATGCGCAAATTTTTTTAGGTTTCCTTCCTGCAGCTCTCAGTTGTTCATGAAATTTGCAGTTTTCATGGGAAAAAGCTCTCAGTTGGACTTTGAGAGTGTCTGAGTTGTGCAGAACAGCCAGGGCTTGCATCTGTTTGTGCTGCCTGCTTCATGTTGCCAGGACAGAACTTTGTTTACTTCGTCACATCACAACCATTAATCCACTTATAAGTATAAATCGTTAGATTTCAGTGCAAAGATTCGGTCTAAGGTTTCAATGATATATGATGCAGGTCTTTCAGTCAACTTGTCCTCTATAAAGTACCTTCCAAGCCTTTACAAGCAGAGAATGTAATGCTTTTTGACAAACTTTACATTAAACAGATCAATCTGTTATAAAGTGTATGTAGCCTATAAATACACATATTTGTATTTGTAATTAAGATTAATTATACTCTACACTGCTATATATGATTTATATGTATCATCTTTTACTTTTTTTCTTCCAATCAAGTAAGAGAGATTTTCTTCTCATTTAACACTTAAAAAGAGCACTTAGGTGAAGTAGCTTCAACAATTACATTTTCCCATTTATTAACTATAGTTAATGTGTGATAGATAGATAGATAGATAGATAGATAGATAGATAGATAGATAGATAGATAGATAGATAGATAGATAGATAGATAGATAGATAGATAGATAGATAGATAGATAGATAGATAGATAGATAGATAGATAGATAGATAGATATGATCCATCCGAGAAGTTACAATTTCACATCCAACTATAAGGCATTATAGAGTAAATGCAATTGTTATTTCCTTAAAAGACATTAAATTTTACAAGATATGTCAAAATGTCAATAAAAGTTTTTTTTAGAAGGAGGAAATAATTCATTTTTATCCTAATGTCTTTTTTCCCGTTAATACAAGATGACCAGCAGTAAATTTCGCGGGGGAAAAAAGATTTAAACATTTATTTTTGCAGTTACTTCTAAGCATACAACATTAGAGGAAAGCAAGCCTGAGTTCTGTAAGAAATCCTAATGTATATTAATATACATATTATAATATATATTATATATATAATTTTTTTTTAAGCGTCAATATATCTTAAAATCCCTAGGTTTTTTCTTTTTTAATGTATTTATTGGTGTTTGTTACTACAGAGAACTGCTTACCTGGTGGTTCGAATCCGGCGCTGCCTCCGGGAGAGGAAAAGCTCTGGAGTTCGGCGGCGCTTTGCGCAGCCGCCCAGAAGCCGGCAAGAGGGAAAATGACCAGTAAAAAAGACACAGGAAGCATACTAGATATTTAAATAAAAATATGTATAGGTCTATGTCTATAACAAGAAGTCTTTAAGCTCCTCAAGTAGGCGGAGAGGAACCGTCGAAAGGACCGAGCTGTTTACAGATCCAGTCCGCGAAAGCGGATCCGTGTTGCTATTATGGACGAGACGTGATACTGAGGTCTGCTTTAATTTAAACCTGACAAGCGAAGAAAACACCTCATGGGTTTAATAAAGACAAAAAACAAACGTTATGTTAAAAAAATGTAACTTCCAAAGGGGAAAAAAAACACATGAATTTTACATCTTAGGAAAGTCGATGTTTTAGTTAAAGAAAAGTACAAATTGGAATTCTTGATTTGTCATTTAAAAAAAGTAAAGCTCATAGGAAAAGCTGAAGGGGGGTGTGTTCTTATAACACAAGTTGTTCTAACTTGTCATTTGTCCACACAATCCAATTTTGTTTCTCATTTCCCATCCCTTACGTAAGCGGAAGTAGAACTGCTGCCCCGCCCCTTTCACTACAACAAACACGCCCCGTTTGTACAGGCCCACTCTGAAGAATCTTTTAAGGGTTTTTAGCATGTTCTTGTCACTTTTTCTGCTGATCAAGAACATATACTGAAAAATTTAAGCTTAAATGTTTATCTTGGATTTGTTTTTTAAATTTGTTGTAAATTTGGAGCAGGTGAAAAAAAAAACCTGTTTAAAAAGCAGTATTTGTGACGTAGAAAACACACTGGGCGGGGCTACAAGCTCACTGCTCCGTCCGTTCTGACGCATCAACTTGCAGACAAACAGAAAAGGTGAAGCTTTTCCCCACACTTGCCCCCCTCCTAATTTTTGAGTCAATGTTAGTATCATGAATGGGAAATATTAAGCTCGTTTAAGCATTGCAAAAATACCCAAAGCAATATTTTTAAAGGAAAAAAAAAACAATAATATTAACAATACTGTTCAAAATACTTTTTTTAACCTTTCATTTGTAATAGATGGTTTTTTGCCACCCTTCCAAGGTCTTCTGACCCCTCCCTACTCCACCCAAATAAATGTCCTAGCTCCGCCCCTGTAACACCACTAATGTTACGTTTGCTTAAACAGAGAGCTTTCAGCAGTGGGGAGGGGCAGAGGGGTGGGGGGGTTGCTGTGCGGCGGCAAGTGAATTTCTGCTGCTCTGCAGAAACTATGTCCCAACGGAAGGACAGATTTTTAGATTTTGGCTAAAAACGGAATAATAATAATTTTTTTAAAGATGATAGGAGGGGGTGTTTAAGTTACAAACCTAAAGTCCAACCTTTATTTAAACTGACATTTAAAAATGTCTTATTTAATTCTACAAGTCTCTCAAGTATTTTATTTTTGCCTACATAATTAGTGCTATTTTTAGTTGAATTTGTCCTGCCTCCATATCATCTGCACTTGTTCTGTAAAATAGGGCAAACTCCACAGCTTTGCGTGTCTCTTATTGCACGCTAAAAGCTGCTGCAGAAACCTTAAGGTTCCCTGAGTGAATCCTGGTGTAATAAAGCCCAAACAGGTAATGGAGGAAGCAGATCATACAATTATACTTACTTTCAACATTGGCGACAAATTTCACTGCTGCCATCAAGTTAAAAATAGATTTGATCTTCCATCCTGTGGAACGTGTTCACCCACTCAGGAAACAAATCCTTTTTTACTGAGTAATCTATAACTGTTACATTTGAATTTGTTTCTAAAGCTTTTTGTTAAATGATCAAAGTAGAAGACATCCAAGTGTTGAAATGTTTATGCTTTTAATTGTACAACTTTATATAACTTGTTCACATTCTGCTAAAAACATTTGGTCATAACAGTGAAGGTTATTGTTTGTAGGTAGGAGTCCAGGAAAAGATAAGAAGCACAAAGACCTGGTGTTAGAGCATCTGTTTCTCACAGTGTCAGCTTTTGATACACCTCTGCTGTTTCTCTTCAGTTAATCAAAGAGCAACAGTTTCTTGGAAGGTCAAAGCTGCAATGTAACTGTTTCCCAAATGAGCATGTATAAAAAAAATAATTAAAAAAATGTTGTTCTCCCACTAAAAATCTGGAAAAATGTTTCCACAGACCCCCCAAGGAAACATAATCTTTCTTTACGAATGCTATTTCTGGAGAGAGCACCAACAGACAAACTACACCAGAGGAGGAAGGGCATTTGACCCATAAACATGAGAGCTGTTAAGCTGCCAGAGTGATGGCACGGTGGGCTCATTCCTGCTCACAGTTGACCTCAGGCCGGCACAAACTCCCATCATACCTTGCAGGGACACACTGATGAGCACAACATCAAAGCTTGGCCCGCTTGAGAATGTGAGGGGAGAAAAACAAGGCTGCAGTTTCATGGGCTGACCACTGGGGTGCAGTGTAGAAAAGCTTTTTGAAGATGGCTCATGCAATAAAAAGAATACTTATATATAACTACAAAACATTAAGCCATGTGTTGGAATATAGCTTAGCATTTTGGACCTTCAACTGCTGAAAGGGAGCGTTAAATGTCAAATGATCAAATATGAAAACAACCCATTTGCATTACTGAAAATATCAGCTGTGCTGTACAACGACAGGAAAATGACAACAACTAGTCCTGGCAGATCTAGAAAACAAGGTTTGTTTACATTTCCAAGCTAGTTCCACCTTTAGGATTTGCATTGGTCACAGATGGTCCACAAACACAACCTTTAGACATAAAAAAATAATAATTTTATAATTATAAAACATTGCTTTAAGGAGTAATAGGATAGGAGATGCTATAAGGCAAAAGTGTACAATGATTGTACGACTATTCTCGTAGGACTCACTTTTTTCTCATATTTTAGGATTCCATAGGCACTCAATTTAGACTTTTTTAATTTTGCAACTCTATTCTCATATTTCCCGGTGGTTTAAACTAAACACATAGAAAAAGGTACAGACGAGTAGGTGTTCCCACAGATCAAACTTGTTAACTATACAAAAACAAATGTGTTCATTTCATGAAGTGGCCCATAAATCCTGTTGTTTTTTATTGCCACACCAAGAATTTAACTGAAGACCACAGGTTACACATAATCTGATAAAAAAAGTGGTTCAAATGTGGCACTTAATAAGGAAAAACTATTTAGTGAGAATAGATTTGGCTACTTCAGCAAAATCCTTTCAGATCAAATATGAATGAAATAAAAATGCTCCCTCTCTCTCTCAACACTGTTTTAACTGGATCATTTCTATTGTCCACAAAAGTGAAGTAAATTTTTAGCAAAATTAACAAAAGTCAGCAAAACTGTAGGTACTTTTCTGTTGTAACAGCTAAAACTGTACATTTACCTTTGAAAAACAGAAGAAAAAAATCCTCTTATAAAATGTATAGCACACCCCACCAGAGGGCGCTACAACACAGCGTCAGCTTTCACGTGTCTCTGCTCCTCAGCGCTGGTCCTGATTGGAGTTGCTCTGAAAAAAAGAGCTCTTAAAATCACAGGTCCGTCAGCCCCTTTGGAGGAAATGATGACAGCTTATTTCAGTCTTTACTGCTTCAGGGCCCGCGAGCATCCCTGAGGCCAACGCAGCAGAGATGAAGGCGATGATGAAGAGGTGCTGTGTGAGCGGAGAATAGCCCCCGCAGCGCTGCAGTGAGGCTGGGGTCCGGGCTCAGGCGTGTAGGTGAAGGTCAGGGCTGTGGAATAGATGATCCCATCATTGCGGACCAACGTGACCGGGACCTGGACGGGCTGTCGCACCCAGCGCCAGCCTTCCCTGAAAGAAGAGATGTCCGGCACCACGCACAGGATGCTTTCTCCACACCTGAGGGGATGGACGGAAGAGAAAAGACTGCTTATCGTTCCACTAAAGCAGCTGAAACGTGAAGTCGAGCGGACTCCTGCACCTGTACATGGTGTCGGCCTCTACATCTCCAAACCACACTCTGAGAGTCGGTGTGAAGTTGTGTCCCGTCAGCTCCAGCATGGCCACGTCTCCTCCACCATTCAACTTCAAAGAGGGGAAGGCTTTTTACTGCCCCATAAGAGCCTCTGGTGTGGAGAAAACAAAAGCCTGTACGCCTACCTGCAAAGTTTCTACCACAGGGACGGGTGTGACGGGTGTTTGCACAGGCCCCATGCCCTCACAGAAGGTGTATTCCGCCTTGTCGGTGCTAATGATGGTCCAGGAAGCCCCGTCGCTGACCAGCTCCTTGTTAGCTTCTTTGGAACACGGTGCCGCCTGACCCAAAAAAAAAAACAGGAAGAAGTTTTAAACTAAACTCTAATCAGAAAAAAAAGCCTTTTCACTTCAAGTCCCATGACTGTAAAGCAGCTAAACAATACGAATGACACAAAAACCATCAGATAAACCCTAAAGGAAGATCATATTCCCTCTGTTTGTGGTTTTAGTCCTGTCATGTTAGGTTTCATTATGTTGGGAGGCTGGAGCACATTCTCTCTGTTCTATCCTTTTATTTATATTTGTTTTAAGTCTGTAAATTTCTTTGCATTACTGTGGCATGAATATTACCATATAAATTACGTTTGATTAGATTGGATGAGTAAGACGTTTTGTATTTTTGTGAATTTATTAAAATAAAAAAAAGTACAGAATTGGATGTCATCCTTTAAGCGTTACAGCAATTCATGGAATACTAAAAAACTTTATTGACAATTTCCTGTGGTCAATAATTGTTTGACCTGTTGACCCCTGGGAAATACTTCCTGGTTCAATCAAACTAACGCCCACATGCTAATGTGCTGCTAATGCTGCTACACATGCTTTCTTTTCACCTTCGCCACAGCAAAGCAGCCCCAACTAATTCATGCGGTTTGAATTTGGCAGAGATTTTTTCTGCCGGATGCCCTTCCTGACACAACCCTGGATCTTAAAGGACCAGAGAGACCCAGAGAGACCCTTCATTTTTAGCTCCTTGCCCTGTGAATTGAACCCAGATTTCCTGTGTGAGTGTCCTACACCCAACCAAATGAGTCTAGAGCAGCTGCTCCCTCTGGTAGAAATCTGGTCATAATAAGAAATATTACAGATGTGTGTGCTGCTGTTATTATACAATTAATACTTTTACAGTTTTTAGCTGCTGCAGAGTAACGAAAGAAGTTCTTTTGTCATTTGAAATCACTACAGTGCCCTTTATTTAATACAGAGAAGCAACAAATGTCTTAAAAACAAACAAACAAACGGTTCGATGCTGCTGAAGAGTCTGTTAGAAAGATCCCAAGATGAAGATGAAAGTCCGCATGTGCTCCAAGCCAAATGATTCCTTTTCATTTATACAAAAATAGGACATAATCACAATTTTAGCTGCTGAAAAAAGAGATAAATGTCATTTTTGGACAGTTTACAACAACTGTTGCTTTTGCCAAGTGACTTTTCAAACTCCTGGTGTCCTAAAGTCTAAATCCATAAAAAAAAGATGAAACAGGGTTCAGGAGGTCTCATTGATCTGAGGAAAAACTGTATGTTCATTCATTCATCTTCTTCCGTTTTATCCCTTTCGGGGTCACAGGGGTGCCGGAGCCTATCCCGGCCACTTTGGGCGAAGACAGGGGGCACCCTGGACAGGTCGGCAGTGTGTCGCAGGGCCACAATCACACACCCATTCACATTTACACTCACACCAAGGGACAATTTAGATTAACCAGTAAACCTATGAAGCATAATCTAGCCACAGGGGTTGCAAGCCAGTAACTACTGTGCCGGTCCCAAGCCCGGATAAATAGAGAGGGTTGCGTCAGGAAGGGCATCCGGCGTAAAAATTGCCAAAATAACCATGCGAATCATCCACAACACTTTAGACATACCGGATCGGTCGAGGCCCGGGTTAACAACGACCGCCACCGATGCTGTTAACCTACAGGGTGTCGGTGGAAATTTGACTACTGTTGGTGGAAGAAAGAGGGGAGGCAGAAGGGTCCGTGGCCAGAGAGAGAAGGGAAAAGGCAGGAACATAGGTTTGAGAATAGGGACTCTTAACGTTGGCACAATGACAGGGAAAGGCAGAGAGCTGGCAGACATGATGGAGAGAAGGAAGGTAGATGTACTGTGTGTGCAGGAGACAAGGTGGAAGGGCAGCAAGGCACGTAGTATTGGAGGAGGATACAAACTTTTCTATCATGGTGTTGATAGGAAGAGAAACGGGGTAGGAGTGATTCTGAAGGGGGAGTTTGTAAACAGTGTTCTAGAGGTGAAAAGAGTCTCAGACAGGATGATGAGCCTAAAGTTAGAAATTGAAGGGGTGATGGTGAATGTAGTCAGTGGGTATGCGCCACAGGTTGGCTGTGAGTTAGAAGTGAAGGAGAGATTCTGGAGTGAGTTGGATGAGGTCATAGAGAGTTTTCCCAGAGGAGAGAGAGTTGTTATTGGAGCAGACTTTAATGGGCATGTTGGTGAGGGCAACAGAGGTGATGAGGAGGTGATGGGCAGGTTTGGTGTGAAGGAAAGGAATCTGGAGGGACAGATGGTGGTGGACTTGGCGAAGAGGATGGAAATGGCTGTAGTCAACACTTACTTCCAGAAGAGAGAGGAACATAGAGTGACATACAGAAGTGGAGGTAGGAGTACTCAGGTGGACTACATCCTATGTAGACGAGGTCATTTGAGAGAGGTTAATGACTGCAAAGTGGTGGTAGGAGAGAGTGTAGCCAGACAGCACCGCATGGTGGTGTGTAAGATGACTCTGGAGGTCAGGAAGAAGAAGATAGGGAAAACAGAAAAGAAGACCAAGTGGTGGAAGCTCCAGAATGAAGAAACTTGTGAGGAATTTAGGCAGAAGTTGAGGCAGGTCCTGGGTGGTCAGGATGAGCTTCCAGAGGACTGGGAAACTACAGCAGAGATTATCAGGGAAACAGGTAGGAAGGTGCTAGGTGTGTCATCTGGAAAGAGGAAAGACGGTAAAGAGACTTGGTGGTGGAATGAGGAAGTACAGGAATGCGTCCAGAGGAAGAGGTTGGCTAAAAGGAAGTGGGATGTAGAAAGGACTGAGGAAGGTAGACAGGAGTACAAGGAAGCGCAGCGTAGAGTGAAGAGAGAGGTGGCAAAGGCCAAACAGAAAGCTTACGATGAGCTTTATGACAGGTTAGACACAAAGGAAGGAGAGAAGGACTTGTACAGGCTAGCCAGACAGAGAGACAGAGATGGGAAGGACGTGCAACAGATAAGGGTGATTAAGGACAGAGATGGAAAGGTGGTAACAACCCAAGAGAGTGTACAGAAAAGATGGAAGGAGTATTTTGAGGAGCTGATGAACGAGGAAAATGACAGGGAAAGAAGGGAGGAAGATGTGGTTGTTGTGGAGCAGGAAGTAGCAGAGATTGGAAAGGATGAGGTTAGGAAGGCTCTGAAAAGGATGAAGAGCGGAAAGGCCGTTGGTCCTGATGACGTACCTGTGGAGGTATGGAAGTGCTTAGGAGAGACAGCAGTGGAATTTCTAACGAGGTTGTTCAATAGGATTTTAGAGAGTGAGAAGATGCCTGAGGAATGGAGGAGAAGCGTTCTGGTCCCGATCTTTAAGAACAAGGGTGACACGCAGAACTGCAGCAACTATAGAGGAATAAAGTTGATGAGCCACCCAATGAAGCTGTGGGAAAGAGTAGTGGAAGCCAGGCTTAGGAAGAAGGTGGAGATTTGTGAGCAGCAGTATGGTTTCATGCCCCGTAAGAGCACCACTGATGCCATTTTTGCTTTGAGAATGTTGATGGAAAAGTACAGAGAAGGTCAGAAGGAGCTGCATTGTGTGTTCGTAGATTTAGAGAAGGCGTATGACAGGGTGCCGAGGGAGGAGCTGTGGTACTGTATGAGGTCGTCTGGAGTGGCAGAGAAGTATGTCAGAGTAGTTCAGGACATGTATGAGAGAAGTATGACGGTGGTGAGATGTGCTGTAGGTCAGACAGAGGAGTTCAAGGTGGAGGTGGGACTACACCAAGGATCAGCTTTGAGTCCTTTTTTGTTTGCTATGCTGATGGACAGGCTGACAGACGAGGTAAGACAGGAATCTCCCTGGACGATGATGTTTGCGGATGACATTGTAATTTGCAGTGAGAGTAGAGAGCAGGTGGAGGAACAGCTACAGAGGTGGAGGTTTGCTCTGGAAAGAAGAGGCATGAAGGTCAGTCGTAGTAAGACAGAATACATGTGTCTGAACGAGGTGGATCAAGGTAGAAGCGTTAGGTTACAGGGGACTGAGGTGAAGAAGGTGCAGGAGTTTAAGTACTTGGGGTCAACAGTTCAGTGTGATGGGGAGTGTGGAAAAGAGGTGAAGAGGCGAGTGCAGGCAGGTTGGAGCGGTTGGAGGAAAGTGTCAGGAGTGTTGTGTGACAGAAGAGTGCCAGCAAGACTCAAAGGAAAGGTGTACAAGACAGTGGTGAGACCAGCTCTGCTCTATGGGTTAGAGACGGTAGCAGTGAGACAGAGACAAGAGGCTGAGATGGAGGTAGCAGAGATGAAGATGTTGAGGTTCTCCTTAGGAGTGACCAGGTTAGACAGGATAAGGAACGAGTACATCAGAGGGACGGCTCATGTTGCCTGTGTTAGCGACAAAGTCAGAGAAGCCAGACTGAGATGGTTTGGACATGTTCAGAGGAGGGATAGTGGATATATTGGTAGAAGGATGTTGGAGATGGAGCTGCCTGGCAGGAGGGCAAGAGGACGGCCAAAGAGGAGGTATATGGATGTCTTAACAGAGGACATGAAGTTGGCTAACGTTAGGGTAGAAGATGTTCATGATAGAGTGAGGTGGAAAAGGATGATTCGCTGTGGCGACCCCTGATGGGAAAAGCCGAAAGAGAAAGAAGAAGTAAACCTATGAAGCATGTTTTTGGACGTGGGAGGAAGCCGGAGTCCCCGGAAAGAACCCACGCATGCAAACTCCATGCAGAAAGGTCCCCCATTGATGTTTGGTTTCAGGTCCCCCAGCCGGGACTTCTTGCTGTGAAGCAAGAGTAGGAATGGGTACCGTTATGGTTTTAACGGTACTACTACTCTTATTGATACTGCTTATCGATCCGGTATTTTAACGATACTCTTATTGATACTTTTTAAGGACAAAAAATAAATAAACAACAAATTAAGAACATAAAGTGTTTTATTTCCTCATGATGCAATAATGATTTTTTATACATTTTTCTAACTTAAAAAGTAAAATACATGTAGAAAGACGTTATTTAAAGAAAAATAAACAGCAATGTTTTGACATATTGCTGTCTTGATGTAAATATAAAACAAATTAAATCAATTTTTGAGTTCATCCCAGAGAAAGTCTCTGCTTCAACTCCAGCAGTGAAAGCTGAGTCTAAATCTGACGCCCGTGTTTCCATCTCTCTGACAGAGTTTGAAGCCAAAGCCCCTCCCCCACCTTTCTACCTGCTTTTCCTCTCTACTTGTTCACCTGTTCATATCCTCTGCAGCAGCGAGTCGAATGTTCTCGCGCCCCTCCACTGTCTTCTACACAGAGAGCGCAAAATGCGGTCATCATAGCAGCAGGTTGACACGACGATAGTCGGGGCGCTCCAGCGCAGATTTAATTAAATTTACGCACGCGCCGCGTACTGTCGGAACAACAGCCCCGCCCCCCTGCACACAAATTGCCAGACATTCATTTCACCGAGAATAGTGAAATGAATATCATCATTAATCAACGGACAATTGACTGAGTTGGTTGGTTAAATATGGCAAATAACGTTTAGATTTTGTGGGACACAAAAAAAAGTGACTTCTCCAGTACCGATAGCAGAACCGTTGAGGTCAGATCTTACCGATAACTGCGGTCTTGAAGAATGTTACCCGGGGGCTCCGTTCAATACCGGGGCTCGGTACCCATCCCTAAACAAGAGCGCTAACCACTGCGCCACCGTGCAGCGAAACACTGTATTTACAAATAGAAATGTTTAGTTTACCTGGAATTGGATGATCCGCTCCTGTGAAAGACACAGATACATTCTGTCTGTGTCTTTTAGGTAGAAGGCGCACTTGTGAAGCTGGGACACCGGGTCATCCGCATTCAACAAGGCTGCTTGCTTGTCCACCTTACGAATGACCTGAGAAGAGGTAAAAGCAAACAATATTAAGATATTGTTGCAGACCCACTCCCATGAAAATCATGTTTTTGCTGTTTTTAACACGTTCTTGACATTTATGTAAATAAAAATGAAGCCTAAATTGTATTTCTGAGTTTTCTTAAAACAAATCGCTGTGAAGCCAGTAGCAGATGGAAAAATGATGTTTTTAAAAAGAATGTGTTTGTTATGTAGCAAAGACAAAGGGCGGGCTACAAGCTCCCTGCTCTGTTCTGATGCATCCACTCGTAAACGACTCCGTCCGTGAACGTCTGAGCTGACATCTGGCCCAAAGCTGGATAGCTCCAATATTCTTCACCGTTTTTTTTTTCACCTGTAATGTTAAGTGGGGGCTGTAAGCTAGCACAGTGTTTTTCAACCTTTTCTGAGCCACGGCACACTTTAACCTTAAAAAAAATCCCGCGGCACACCAGCATCCAAAAATTAAAAAAAAAAGGAGAAACTCATACTCTGTATTGATCTACAGCCCCTCCACAATCTCATGTGCATTTTTGAGATAATTGATGCAGAAAAAGCTGGAAACTGCAGCTGTTTTTTTTTCTAACAGATGCAATAAAAGATAAGTTAGAAGATTTAAAAACAGTTTGATGTGTGTTCGTTGGTTTCAAGATGTTTAACAACAGATCTCCGTATGCGCTGTCACTCTCACAACCCAATGCATCATGGGAGATGTAGTGCATAAAACGGCCGGAGATCGGTTTTCGGAGCTTCATTGTTTTGTTCACTTGTTCCACGGTCTGATACCGGATTCTGTGGTAAGCTACACCGCTAAAGACGAGCTTTAGCTGCTATTTTTTTTAGAACTGAGCGACTTTACGAACTAAATCGGGACAAGGAAGTGAAGACTTTAACCACTTCTGATTGGTCAGACTGATGACATGTGATTAAGCCTTCAAGAATGATTGGTGGAGACAGTTAAAGGGACGCGACGTTTCCAAAATACAGCCGAAGGTGCAGCTGAATCGCGGTACCTTATCAAAATGTCTTTAATAAAATAAAATAAACGCAAAGAAAAAGTATTTTATGATCTTTTATATTCCTAACTCCTCAGTGTTTTATCAGGGCCTGTTTGGATGAACACAGAGCTGAAATCCTGGAGATGGTAATTGCTTTTAGATCAGTTAATGAGGGCAATTTCCCAAGGCACACTTGACCATCTCTCACGGCACACTAGTGTGCCGCGGCACACTGGTTGAAAAACACTGAGCTAGCAGGAGAGAGTGTAAACAGGTAGGTGATGGGAAAGGGGGGATGGGCTTGCTCTGCCCACAAATCAGGGGCAAATTTCTACTGAACTCCTGCTGCTCTGCAGAAACTTTCCTACAAAACGACACAGTTTTTCTTTTAAATTACATAATTATAATTAAAAAAAAAAACACTGGGAACACTTCAAACAGATCAAAAGATGATGGGAGTGGGCACTCACTGACTATAACTGCATCTTACTCACCAGTCTGGGCAGCGCCATGCCAGTTATTGAACACACCAGTTTCACCGTCTTGCCGTAGTGAATGTATCCATCCCTCACAGCAAACTCCTCCCCTTCTGACTCATCGTCCTCCACTAAACACAACGACGAACTGTTAGAAAGGTCATTCCAGTGAAAGAGCAAAACAGCTGGGACTCACAGAGGTGTATGTAGAACGCCCCCCACTGCTGGGAGCTGGCACAGAAGTTTCCCCCTTCCACATGGAGGTACCTGGTGCTTACAGTCTGTGAGCGTAGGCGGTTAAACAGGGCCACCTTGGTTCCAGATGCTATACACACTGAGAAAAGACGAAAAGCAAGGCTATGAGGCATCAAAAAGAGGCCAAACTTTCTCCGTTTTATGCCTGCAATAACTCACAGTCTGTGTTTTTTAAAGACTGTTTCTTCTTGGAGGGCTTGGAGATGACTTTGATCCGTTTACTGAGGAAAACGCCGATGTTTGAACTGGTTCCATACAGCATCTTAACCGACAGCATGAAGTGTTTCCTTTTGTCGGAGTCGCTGATGTACAGAGTCTTAGCCATGCAGAAGTGCTGCAATGACCACAACAAAAGTGTTTTCAGTCTTTTTTATTGGTTTGCTTATAAAAAAAATATTCATACGGTCAGTTATTATTTACCTTTCCCTCTAGGTGAAGTTGTTGCATGTCTAGAACACTGTTGCCAATCCCAATAAATGCAAAAGGTTGCGCTTCCTGCTCCGTGCAACCGTCGTTTGCCATTTTTTCCAACTTTTTCTTCCAGCCAGCCCCCATCAGATACACACACGGTGGAGGACAGAAAAACCTGTATGACACAAATACATGTGTGCATGAAAAAACAACACACAATTCACCATGTATCCCTCATGATTGTTCCAAATGAACCTTTTTTCATTTCCGTATGATTTCTGCGCCACTTTTGCATGCAGTATGAGCACCGTCTGATCTTCTTTTTCCTTCAGATAACTCCTCATAGCTTCCCTGGAACGTGAGAAAAACTTGTCAGAAACTTTTCCAACTGATAGAAAAACTGAATGTTTGAAGGTGAGTTCCTTCTGTACCTTGTTAGATGCTGAGGTGGGTTTGGCTCATCGAACTTCCTGCCAAAGCAAAACATCATGCTAGTTAAAGTCCCACTCCAATCGTCTTTTGATGTCTTTTCAAAGCAAATTCTGCTGTTCTTAAGCAAAAACATATACACCTGTGTTGTTTTCTATGACAGATTCTGCAGAGGGGTATTAGAAATTTGCCTCAGAGTTATGGGTGGGATCATTATGGCAGACTAAGCCTTGCCTCATTTCCCATCATCCCTTTTATTTGCACTCTCTCCCGCTAGCTAACAGCTCCTCACACCCCAAACCTAACATAACCATAGCCAGACAACAGCTCAAATAAGAAAAATGAAGGCACATGTACCTAGTCATTAACAGGTGGATGCAGCAGAGCATGTAGCTTGAATTTATAGAGGGATTATTATTCCAAGCGCAATTCCTCACCATTTTGAAGGTAAAAGTTTTGTGCTCAAGACATTATTTTGCACTTAAAACAGAAAAATGCACTTGAAACTGAAATAAACGTGCAATCAAAACCAATTTTTACTTGAGAAAAATATTCTCTCTAGTCTTCTCTCGAAACGGAGCAGGACACCACGTTACAAAAATGCCACAAAGGCCAGCCAATCACAGACATGGGCTGTGTCCAAATTGGACGGCCGCGCTCTTCCTGGGCTGCATTTGTAGGGTCCTTACGTCACAGCAACAAGTGCCGTCCAAATTCAACAACTCCGTTAAAATGCAGCCAGCCAATACAGCCTTCTTTCTCCTTATTTCAAGAATTGGTCTGGTGTATCCTTCTATACTGTCCATATCCCAAGATGCATTGCGGCGGAACCCAGAGATTTTCTGAGAACAATGGCGGACTGTGAAGCGGGACGCAGCCTCCAAGATTAAAGGTTGGATCAAATAACCCAGGAAAATTCCGAGCTCCATGCCTGGTTCACTACTCCTCTCTGTTCGGGACTCATGGTTGCTAAGCGACAGGACATGCGCCGATCTAATGGCCGGAATTATCTTAAGGCTAGGCTCGTCCAAATTCACAGCCGTTCACATCCGGCCAACCCGCTCGATGAAGGACCCGGTCATCGTCGCCCGGGAAGGCCACGGCCATTGAAGGAGGCAGCCCTCCAATTTGAACACAGCCATGACGACTGATTGGTCAGAGATTTTTCCCATCAGCTCCTAGGCTGGGTCGGCCTTGTGCACAACTGGAAGAATTTCTGACCAATCAGCATCAACTTTCATGACCATGTCTGCGATTGGCTGGCTTTTGTGGCGTATTTGTAACGTGGTGTTCTGCTCTGTTTCAAGGTGCAGTAGTGGAAACTGTTTTGTTTTGTTTGCACGTATTTTTAATTTTTAAGCGCATTTTTCTCTTTGACGCCCAAACAGAAGTGAGTGTGGTGCTTGGAGTAATGGCACAAAAATCACTCCATATGTACATTCAACATCCAAATTACAAGCTTCTTCCAACATTTTTTCGTCTGCTCGTGATTCACAACGATTCGAATAAAGAAATACTCAGAAATGCCATTTAAAAAAAATATACTGTATGTCCTCTATCATGAGAAGAACACGTTAAAAACACTATTACATCAGAGTGGGTCTTTAAACCTGGTTTCAGAAGGAAGTACCGTCTCTGAAAACAGAGGGTTTTTTTTTCTTTTTAACAACATTTAACCACCATTTTTTATGTTTAAAAGTATTTCTTTATTTTTAGTTCATTTTATGAAAATATAAAAACGTGTTATGGCAAAAAAATACCCTAACAAAAGATTATTGACACAAGTAAGCGTGTTTTTTATGTTATAAACAGAGTGAAAGTAACCCGGGTGTAAATATCTACAAACACAGAAAAAACTAAACAAAACTACGAAAATTACTTCACTTAAAGCTACCCCATAGTCTACTACAGCAATACGTAAGAGGAAACTACTATTTTTACACGTAATTCTACTTTTTGCTTTAAATGTTTGTACTTACCCCGTAACAACGGGCGCCATCTTTCGAATAGCAACCCCCGCCACCCACCTCTCTACACACGTAAACACGAGTACATGCAACGAAAACAAGAGGGCGGGAGGAAAAAAGAGAAGAAAAGTCTAACAAGCGCGGAGTTATTTATGAGACATTTCCTCTTTCACCGCAAAACAGCAGAACCACAGTGCATGGAAGATTGGAGCGGGCCACGAAGGAGGTGTGACGGACGGGGCAAAGTGTTGAGAAGTGTGGAGGGGGGAGGAGGGGCAACCGGTAGAGGGCACACGCCAGGACAGGCGTGGGAAAGTTTTAACGTCTCGCGAGAATGGAGGAACAACTCTGACTCAGGGTCTTCAAAGTTGGACGCCACCATCGCGAGACTTTGAAAAGGTAGCGTCACCGGTGGCTTCTCGCCCACCTCCCTACTAGCATAGAATTCCCACGGTTGTATGTTTACCCACACCGATGCACAAAAAAGGACACATAGCTAAAATAAAGCGACAAGATGAAACCATAAGGAATGACTTATCAAAACCATAGTAAAAATTTCTACTAACCTTTATTACATATCATTTCCAAAGTCAGAATTTGTAATCATTATATTTATAAAAGTTTTACAAAATGTTGGAATCAACTTTAACAGTACTAGACACACACAAATGTTTGACAGCATTTAGATAAAATACACATCTTAAAGAAATTATTTTTTATAGGTTTGTTAAAAGTTAAGTTTTTATGAACTGACAGTCTCAAAAAGTAGACCCATACATACATTGTGTGTGGAGGAAAAACAATGAGGAGCTCTTTAGCTACATAGCTCTTGGCAAAAGCTAAAAAAACAGTGTATTTTTTTCATCCATTTAAACAGAAAAAATACTATTTCAGCATTTCTAATGATGTCAAACAAGTTTTCCAAAACAAGTTTCCATCTTTATTTGACATTCTCCACTTTCACTAGTACAGCGGGTGGTAAGACAGCAGAATGTGTCACATTGCTTGTTGTGTGAAGAAATTGGGTTAAAGAACTCCAGCAATATGCTTTTGACAAAGATTGTAGCCTGAAGTTAGAAAACAAATGAACAAAATCAGTGTTCCTCAGTCAGTTTTTGGCAAAGCTCAGCGTAATGCTTTTAAAGTGATTTACTTTTCCAAAGAAGGAGGCCATTCAGAGTAAAACATTCATGGTTCTGCATTTTTTGAGTGTTTAAAAGACAGAGGTAGAGAAAAAAAAAACAGATGGTACTAGAAAGAAAAGATAATAACCACCAATAAAAGACCTGAACCAGTGGGTCATTGCTTTTTCCAAAAAAAAAAAAAGATCAAAATACTCTCAGTTAACAATGTCCTCTGTTTTCTTTGCTCCTTCTGGTCCTTCACTAAATCTTCCAGAAAATCTTCTTTCTGTAGAGTATGTAGGAGATAAAAATCCAACAGCAAGTTGCAAAAAGGTTTTGGATGAGGTGTTCAGTGTGGGATTGGCTGTCAACCATGCGCCAGCGGAAGGGGAAGTAGTCTTCAAACACCTCGTGACCGACGTAGACAAGGATGGAGTTCATACCTGAAATCCCCCCGAAAAGGTATGCAACAGATCACAACGGTTCAACTATGAAATTCTGACTTCATAATTACAAACTGAATCTAAAAGGCAAAAAAAAAACATTCACTTTTAAGTTATCGACTTAGTAAAGTCCCACTCCGATCATCTTTTGAAAAAGTCTCTTGTAATTATGATTTTAGGCAACAAAAACAGTGTCGTTTTTTAGGACATAGTTTCTGCAGAGCGGCAGGAGTTTGTTCGAAATTCAACTCCGAGTTGTGGGCGGGACTATTGGTGCAGAGTAAGCCAACTCGCTCTTCCCATCATCCATTTATTTACACGCTCTCCCGGTAGCTTAAAGCCCCTCACAACCCCAACCATCCTTACCTGTGCAACAAAAAATGGTGCGTAATAGCGGTGCTATCCAGCCGTACATTATCGAGCCACATGCCAGTTTGGATAAGGAAAACAAAGACGTATATGGATCTAGTCGTCTACAAGTAAATGCATCAGAATGAAGCGAAACAGGGAGCTTGCGGCATGCTGATTGTAGCTACTCAGTCACAGCTACAAGATTTTTTAAACTGCATTTTCTTTGTTTGCTCCTGATTCACAGTGATTTGAATACAGAAATACTCAGAAATGCATACTTTTCTTTGCATATAATGAGAAAAATGCCACAATAACATGTAAAAAAAATATATCCAAAACACTACTTTTATCGGAGTGGGTCTTTAAACACCTTCATCCTGACTAAAGGGCTTACCGGGATAGTAGAAAGGGGAGCCAGACCACCATTTCTTTACATCCACTGTGTAGTAGACCAGCACCAGCAGCACAAAAGCAAAGCAAGCCAATGTTGTCACATAAGACAGTGACCTAGATGGGAAACATACCAAAACATTATTAATATGTACCTACATTTACGTCACCTTGAAAAAAACTGTCAGGAATAGATTATTAAACAAATTGTAACTTTTTGAAAATCAAGCCAACCTTAATCTCAAAGTGAATTTTTTTTTACACAACTTATAACTTACTTATTTTTTTTTACATAACTGCCTATTCATATGGATCTTATGTGAACCTTTTATTAAAACAACATAAATCCTTGTGTTTAAAGGCTTCAATGGCTAAGTAATCGCACCTAAGAGTACATTTCTCAACTTTTATGAACAAAACATTGTTTTAATTTATGCTTTAGATAAAAAAAAACTAATTAGTGTAATTGCAAAGTTCTAATAATGTCTCTAAGAAAACATTGCTTTATTTAAAATCTCAAATCGCAAGTTGTCTTTTTTCTTTTTTCATAAAAAAAACAGTAACAATGGATTTTTTTTGACAGGCAGTAGTTTAGTGACAGACAGCACCATGACAAGTCTGCAAACGAGCCTGTTTTGCTGTGTCTGAGTGACATACAGGATTATTTTTTTCCCTTTAAAGAGCTTTTCCGTTTCTAATACAATTGTGAACTGAGTGATGGAACTGAGGAATTGATCTTGTGACTTTTTTTAAAACCATAACAAATTAAGCAATTACCTCGCATTTGACTTGGCGAAAACAGTGTCATTCATTTGTGAGCGAAAATATCTTTTGTTCACTCAATTCTTTTAATGCTAGCGTGTGGTTTGCATCTAAACTCCATAATAAAACAAGTTCTTGATGTTTTCGACAGTCTACGCCAGTCCCCAACACCAGATAATATATATATCTTTCTATATATGCTAAACTCCATAGCTGCATTTTATAGCCTTTCCGTTAAAAAAGCTTTCATTAATGCAAATTAATCAAACTAGTTTAGATATACATTTTTAACAAGTTGATTTATGCGGAACTGACAAAAAACTTACCAAAGGTTCTTGTTGACAGGGATGAAACCCTGGTCTGTGGAACACCTGGTCAGAACTGCTGAGATGACTCCCTGTGCAAAAAAATAAAATCAAATTAATGATTTTAATTAGTCAAAAAGGTTTAACACCGGTGAATGTTAGGACATTAAACTGACAAAGACCCTCGTTTTAAGAAAAACTGTCTCTTTTACAGTCTTGTAAGTAGGAAAAAGTATTCCGGCCACCAAAAAAAAAAAAAAAGTAATAAAAGATTAAAGTCATAAATTTATGAGACTTTTTCTCGTAAATTTACGAGATCAGGACCACCAAAAGAAGGGTAATATTACGAGATTAAAGTAAAGTGAACATACAGTCCAGCTAGTGAACACCACGTCTTTCACCTTCTACCACGGCTCTGATACTCAGACAACTTAGGGTATTTTTTTCTTGTGGATTGATTACCTTTTTGCTCATATATTTCTGTGTTTTAAAGTCGTAAATTTACCACATTTAACATCATACATTTAACTTGAGAAAAAGTCGTACATTTAAATCTATGACTTTCAAAGTCTTTAATATACATTATTCTCGTAACTTAACAGCTCCGACTTTTTTCTCGTAAATGTCCCCGATTTAAAGTTGTAAATTTATTACCATAAGTATCGTAAATTTACAACATTACAACAAAATAATGTTAGTTTAATAAGATGACGTAAACGCGCCTAACATTCAAGTCAGATTTGAGCTGTATGTGTATATTTCTGTTGTATGTCGGATCTTGTTGGGGTTGGACTGTAACGCATTTCCTATGTCAGTGTAAGCTGTGCGTATGATAATGAATCTCTACTCAAACTCCAGTGACTAGAATTTTTTTTCTTAAAATAAGGATAAGACACATTTTCTTACCCTATTGGCAGAAGTTTTTGCTTAGTTAAAAGAAAAAATGTAAGAATGTTTTACTTATTTCTAGGGAACCTATTTCTGCTCTGAATCAGCTACAGGAGTAAGCGACATTACCTTCATACCAGGATAAAAACACCTCTGGGCTTTCGGTGTCATTATCAACCCTCATGTCTGTGCTATACATTAGCTGCCACGCTGTCACATCTACATCCTATTTCTTTTATCCTATTATCGACATTTGGCAAACACTAGACATCTTTCTCACCATGAAGAGCCCCCATATGAGGAATCTTGACATGATACTCGTAGGGAGATCCCGGTAGTGTAAAATTATTTTCCCAGCCTGAAAACAAGCACTTTTGATCATTACATGACTTTGATGGTCACATTTTCACATCAAAATAATCATAAAATAAACGACAAACCTGTAATCCAAGAAAAGCCATGAGGACAGAGTTGATGCTTCCAAGAACTCCCTCTGGGTCATATGGGATTTGAGTTAAATAAAGGACCTAAATCAAAGGGAACCACATAAAAAAACGTACATAAACATTTAACATATTCATAAACATATTCTGGCTGCAAAAGCAACTGATGAAACAAACTAGTGATGTCAGCTTAAAAGCAATAGAGATGTTTCAAACCCGTGATGAGGGAGTCTGGTAGATGTGTTTTTCTCCCAGCAGCCAACGGTCGAGAAAACCAGCAGCTCCGCCGGTACAGTTGGCGTACAGGCCCATGTCCCCGATCCCGCCTGGACCCAGATATCCTCTGCACCACAAACCAGATCAAGTCAATTCTCTCGGTAAAGAAAGGAGGATTTTTGTTGGACGAACACTTGCTCATTGCTAGGACTGTTTCTTCATAATTAAAGACACATAGACTCACGTTGGACAGTCGGCCACAGGAAGAAGGAAAGTCAGGGACAACCAGAGAACTTCCAGAAGAAGCACAACCACCCAGGCTGGCCAGTACAGCAACACATCCAGGAATGGAGACCACCAAGCATCCTAGGAAACAAAAACTCTCCTTAACACAACATTTATGCTGCTTAAGTCTTGACATGCAAAAATAAACAGATTTGATGGTATCTCCAAATAAAAAAAATAAAAACCACAATTTAAATACCTGGAAACTAAAATAAAACATTTTTTATGATTGAACATTTGTTCCAGTTATTGGGTAAACATTTGTTTCTCTAATGTTTATTCTGTGGAGCTTAGAAATGATAGACAGATGGGTTACAGGTTAAGACTGAGTTCTTCTGTAGTCCAAAAGTTTAAACTTTAAAATAGACAAAATCTAAAAGATGATCCAAAGGTTTGTACATTAAAAAGATTGATCTTTATTGTACTTTAGTATTTTATTTACCGTATTTTATGGACTATAGATATCGCACCTGTATATAAGCTGCATCCGCTCTATTTTTTAAGAAAAAAAAAAGATATACAAGCCGCTCTGGGCTATAAGCCGCAGATGCGGTGCATCTATGTTGAAAAATTCGATATTTACTGCATGTACTTCCTGAATAGCAAGCTCGGTGGCCTTCGACTTAAAACTTGCATTACATGAACTTCTTCATGTGGTTTAAATGATGAAGGGGCACGGATTTTTAAAATCTTTACCAGATAGAAGTTGGTAATGCTTGTTCTATCTGCTAAAGAAAAGGTAGTGTTGTATATTTTTTTTTGCATTGACTTTTCGTCTCTCCTATTTCTGATTCTAATTCCGGTTAGAGCGCCCCTAGTGGTGGTAGAAAAATCCACAGAATGGCCGCACCTTTGTATAAGCCCCATGGTTCAAAACCGAAGAAAAAATGGCAGCTTATTGTCCAGAAAACAGAGTACTTATTTTTTTATTTGGAGATTTGTTATTTCAAGTTTAAATCTTCAATTCATATATAACCTTTTTAGCTTTAGAAAACTGCTTGTCAGTTGAACTATTTCTAATTTTTGGATCAGATTTATTTCTTTTTTTGGCTTTAGATCTTTCTTTGGTCATAGGGGAGTAGCATCCATATAAAAAAAAGGAGGGCAAGAGATGAATTTCTTCATATGTTGCCTGAGTTAATTCTGTGGAATTAAATGTTTCTGCAGTGGGCAAACAAAAACAAAAAAGATTGTGCAGTTTCTTTTTTATTTTTGAAACCACTAGTCGTCAAACTGTGTTTCTGTTCGGTCACAAATGGCCCAACTCTCAGCTCACTGTTTGGAGGACGTCCAGATGACCTCTCGCCACCATTAAGTCCAGACTGGCAACAACCAAGTATGAGAAGGCAAGTCGCTGCAGCACGCCAGGTATCCGTAAGTTCTCCCAAGACACTAGAACATTCAAGCAAGCAGTTTTTAGAAAAAAAAAGAAAGCAATAGAATATAATTACTTTTGGAGCACATTAAAGAATTCATTTGACCTAATATCTTCCACATTTATTAAAAAAAAAGCCATCAACCATCCTTACGTCCGCCCTGGCAGTAGTTTGGGTTGATAATGAAGACACCGATGAGGAAAAGCTGGATGCTCCTCCACACTATTTTCCTGAGCAGAGAGCCTCGGGTCAGGCCCGCACGCAACAGGGAGTTGATGGACAGCGCGATGGACGTCCCCATGACGAACACGAACCTGGACAACAAGAATACAGAGAAAAATGAGGCACAACAAATACTGCTCTAGATCCAAGATTCAAGATATTTATTTGTCATTGTCAGTGGAACAACGAAAATACGTTTGGAGCATCAACAACAGCCACTCTATACCGAGTTTTCCCAGCCAGAAATACCATTACTTACACTTTACTTAAAAAGTTTATTTTCTATCTTTTTCTATGTCCAGAAATTAGCATAAATGCCTTCATAGACACTGTAAAACATAATATTCTATTCTTCAGTGATACTTTTCTTTATAAAATAAAATGAAAGTAAAAAAAAAGTCAAGGTTTAAAAAAAAACGACTTATTTTGGAATTCAATCAATTTTTTAAATGATCTTTCATCATTTGTTTTGTTTTTTTCAAAACACTTCTGTGAAATTTGCTTTTTTCCTAAGTGTGATTTTAAAAAAGCACTGATTAAAATGGGATTTAACTGAAAACTTAATGTAATTAAAATCTTATGAGTTTAAATGGAATTATTTCAGAAAATTAAAAGTGATATTCCACTCTAGAAATTAGTTACTGGCTCTAATTATGGTTCTTCTCGCTATTTAGACAGAAAACATATCTTTTATGGACTTTTTTTTTTTAAATGTATAAACTAAACTTACCATGGAAACACAAGATCCGCCACTGTAAGACCTAAAAAGTGAAAGAGAAGGGGAAAAAAAGCTGAATAACAGAAAAGATGGAACCAACAAACATGTTCTGATCCACGTGAGACTCACCATTCCAGCTTTCATGTCTGAAGAACCAGTATCTTCCTCCTCCATAGTTTACAAACACCATAATCACTAAAGCGATGCTGAAAAAAAACATTATTTTTAGGAAAATATGGCTAAAACAACTTTTTTTTTTAAAGAACAATGAATCTTAATGTGGGGGAAAAGTCCCAGTTTCATTATCAGCTGGTTTATGTGACACGATTGTATTATGTAAAAAAAAATACCAACAAATTTGACAAAATTAGAAAAATAATTTTCCTGGCGGGCTGACAGTTAAAGAAGAGGCCTTACCCTCTGAAAGTATCCAGAGATCGAAGCCTTTTGCGGGGACTCTGAGGAGGAGGAAGGATGTTGTCAGTAAGTGGCGCCTCTGTCTGAGGGGAGCCCAGTTCCTGACGGATCCAAGCAAAGTAAAAAAATAAACACAACACTTTATTCTAGCACAGAAGATATGTATACATTCAGCACAAGATTAAGGATGTGTCCGAATTCCCTCACGACACTCTAACCCCTCACAGATAGTGCAGGACTATCCACTGGTCTGGATTTTGAGGTCATTTTTTTGTGGGAACGGTAAAGATGATGTCACACTTTTGCAGAAGTAAAAAACCTAACAAATATGAACATTTGCCAAAGACTAGTTATATAAACAGTTGATGATGAAAACTTGGGATGATTTATATAAGGTACATATACTTTTCAAATGATAATATTGTTCAAACGCAATGCATTGTGGTCTATATTCGCCAATCTGGTGAGCATTGAGGCACACTGGCTTTTCGCAGACGCTTCTGGAAAACTCCCAGGACACTGGATTTTGGAATTGTAAATTTGGACACCCCAAAGAAATTGGCGAGTATTCATGTCGGAGGCAACCTTAAAGTCCGACAGGCGGGTCAGCACCTCGTTTGTTCAAAAATGCTGTTTGACTTGTTTTGCTGACATCAGAACCCCATGGCTGAGTTTGCTCAGTCACTCACAGAGTTGATGAGTCTCTCGGTCTCCATGGAGCCGCCGATACGGACGACCAAACGCTTTACGGCGTCGAACCTGGAAAAGAAAGGATTTCAGGAATAAAGGCTTCAACAGTCCTCTCCCACGGTACACGTCATTGTTAGCTTGCATGTCTTTCTAACAGCTCAAACTCTTTAATCATAAGATGGAACAGTTTCCCACCTATGATCAGAGGAGCTTTTTATAGTAGATATTTACACTTTGTTTTTGCATTATGGTTCGGAATTTGACTGTAATATTTATATATATTGTATTATCTCCGTTTTCTTTTGTTTTCAGTGGGAGGTTCTGTCTGTCTTTTTCTTCCCCTCCTATATTTGTGTGCAGATTGAAGCCCAAATTGTCCGGAGCACCTGATTGGCTGAGAAAGTCCAGCTCAGGGTTTGAATACTACCACAGCAGAGATTTACTGTGTTGGCTTTTGTTAGAGGCTTTGGTCCTTGTATTTTGGTTGTTTTGTGTAGTTTTGAGTTTTTTCTTCCTTCCTGTGAATAAATTCCAAGCTTATTCTCAGCTTGGGCTTGTTTGTGAGAGTTTTTGAGTCATTGAGATATTTAATTTGTTCCTTTTAAGCTTTATGTTCCTTCCTTTTACAAGCCCCTAGACAGGGGCGTAACAGCAGCAAACAGGGCCAGTATGACACTTCGTGTGAGACTAATTAACTGAATGATGCAGAATGGCATACAGATAAGCTGATGCAGAAATGCATGTGGAATGAGCTTGACTTCCTAGTCTGCTTAAACTAATTCTACGCTCCATTAAGCTGACATTGAATAGGTGAAAACAATATTTATAGTAAATAATGTGTTAACCATCGGCTAATGTGCATTTTTATCCTCTTTATTTATAATATACTGCTTTAAATAAGTAACAATAACGTCACTCAAACCTTTATTGACATGTATTGTGGCGACAACACGGTTATTTGTATAAGAGAACAATAAAAACTTCCCTCTTTTGTTTGGACGTCACAAACTAAAATCGACATACCTCATTATTCTTTTTCCAATGGCAAACATCAGAGCCAGTCCGACGAAAACAAAAAAAGCCACCAAAATTGCTGTGAGAAGAAACATTTCATGAACATCGCAGCCACCAAAATACTTGACATTAGTCATGCGATCCAAGTTTAGAGAGGTGCTAAACTCACGTATGTAGCTGTTCAGCGGGACTGCATCTGTCACAACGGAGCAATTGGCCTGAGCCGAACCATTCAGATTTTTTATCCACAGAGAGTAGTTTCCATGTTCCCCAAAATGAAACTGGACACTGGGAATAAAAAAAACAACTAATAAATAAATAATAACAAAACATAAGAAAAACTTAAAAGTCCCACTCCGATCATCTTTTGGCCAGTTTTAAAAGTCGTTTTCTTGAACATAGATTCTCCAGAGCGGCTGGAGTTTATTAGAAGTGAGTTGTAGGTAGGGCTGCTTGCAAAGAGGACAAATGAGCTGCATCTATTGTCACACAAAGTTGAATATTTACTCACTTGCAGAGCTCATTTTTGTTGCTAGTATTGTTGAGCTGTAGCGTCACTGCATGTTGCGTTTTCACTGTAAAGCTGGCCGTACTCGGCTGGCCGGGGCTGGACGCTCCATCCACCTTTCCGAGTTGCTGGTACAAACACTGGCAGACGGGGAACAATGTTCTTCGATGACAGGGAAAAAATCACCGGCAAATAAAAGACCTGAAGGGTGATCACCTGGTAGCAGCGCTCTGACTTCCAGGAGACCAGCACGCTGGAGTTCAGCTCATTGCTGACCGTCAGCAGCGCCTCATCCATCTTCAAAGCCAAGTGCTTCCGGTGATGAAGAGCAACTGGAGTAAGAAATGACACATTATAGATCAGCTGAGATCCAACAACAAATGCTCACTGTAACCTTTGACCTTCTACTGAGCCTCTGTTAGTATAGCTAGTTATTTAACTCAAAGAATATCAAATCTATAGCAGTTTATTATCATTAAATAGGAATATTTAAAGCTAATGCGCACGTGCAAAGGAGGAAAACCAGAAATCCTGACTGCATGTTTATAAAAACAAAAAAAAAAGGTAGAATTATTTAAGTGTTTTTATTTAAACTAAATGGAAAGGGGAGGAAAAAGAGTTTTACCAAACCTTACAGTTGATCCGTACTGTCTGAAGTTTAATCGCCAAACGCCCGGTTTGACTACAAGCTAACTTTGAAGCAGCTAAGCATACCGTCCGGGGGGGAAGAAAGCATGTGAGCTGCTGCTGCTGATATATATGGCTGCAGAGGCGGCGGTCACATGCTGAACTAATCCATGAAATATCCCCCCAAGAGGGAATTTCAAATGTCTAAAGTGCTCTGACACAGTTGTTCACTGCTTAGTTGTTAGCTAACATGCTATAAGGGTTTGTAGGAAAATAAACGTCGTTAAAGCACATTTAATTGACTATAGCAGTCGATTTAAACAATATAATTAAATATGGGGAGGTATTTCGCAAGCTCACAATATCCTTAATTTCTTCTTGTGTTTTTTATTTTATTTATTTTTAGTCAAAAGCCAGAGTATAAAGTGTTTTTTAATTCTTCGGACTTACGCTTAGATTCCGCCGTAAGTGGTGCCACAAAAACAGCTACAACTACTACCCCAATTATATATATGTTATTGTTCTCTAATTGTGTCATCATGTCTTCTCTCTTCGTTAGCTTCTCCTCTACAACTGAAGAGTGAGTTTTGTGTTTTTCTTTGGCTCCCTTTTCCCCATAATGAACGTCAATCTCCTTTTTTCTTCCTTGTTTTGACATGGTAGTGGAAGCACCGCGGGACAAAATAGTTGATAAAATGCGGGACTGTATTTATTGGCCGATTAATTATTAACACAACAACTGTATACTTTTTTTTGTACAAACAGAATGAGCCTAAAATGTGTATTTCAGATAAACCAAAATGATATAAAAGACATTTCTATGCATTTATTGTATTTTATTAAATGGTTTCCAGTTTTCCTTCTTGCTAGCTGTGCTAACAACTAAAGCTTTACTCTCTATTTACGCATGCGCATGACAAGGGTCAGGCGTTCGAATCGATGACCGATACAAATCTACTACGCCCTACTGGCTCACTCTTACAATGGCAGACAAATTAAATACTCAGAAAAGGTAAGTGACACTAAAATCCAACTATAGAACAACTATGTTAAGTATTGTTAATTAAACATGACAAAACAATCATTACATTGATTTGTGAGTTTCTAACTGAGTATGTTCTTGGTTAAGCTATAAATTGCAAGCATCTTTAGCTACTATGCTAATATTTACAAACATCTCTTTTGGCGTTTTTGTGCAGCGTCAAAATAGCCGCTGGGGCTGTAGTTTGTGTTGAAAGTGAAATCAGAGGAGATGTGACGATTGGTGAGATGTTTTTGGAGCTTATTACTAACTAGTAAATTCAGAAGAACGTTGTTTACAGTCACTCACTGAGAACAACTGTGGTTCCAAACTTCCAGGTCCCAGAACTGTTGTCCATCCCAAAGCCCGAATCATCGCAGAGGCAGGACCCATAGTGATCGGAGAGGGCAACCTGATCGAAGAGCAAGCCCTGATCATTAACAGGTTTGTTATTATTTATAGTTACATGTGCTTGAATTTGTAGTTTTATGCCACAATTAGCAGTGATGTTTTATTTTTTTGTAATTCTTCAGTTACCCAGAAAACATCATGCCAGATTCTGAGATGGAACCAAAGACGATGACCATCGGGATCAACAATGTGTTTGAAGTTGGCTGCGGTATCCTTTCAAGAATCTTTGTAATGTATCACAATCGAACAAAAGAGCAACATATTTGCCTTGACAGACCCCACAGTATCACAAGCCTTAAAAATCGGTGACAACAACGTGATCGAATCTAAAGGTGAGTTCTGACCAATCAGACGAGAAGGAACTTTTAATCGAATGTCCTTCTCTGCCTTTTTGTCCAGCTGACGTCGGGAGGAACGTGATCCTCACCAGTGGCTGCATCATCGGAGCCTTCTGTCAGGTCAACACTTGTGAGGTCATACCTGAGAACACGGTCATCTACGGCTCTGGATGCATGAGGCGGGTTCAGACGGAGCGACCTCAGGTCAGGTTTGATCGTGTTCAGGCGGCATTTGTGGCAGAGATACTCGGTTCACTGCGGAATGATGGACACCAGTCTGTCTGAACTCAGGACTTTCTGTTACTATGAATTAAGAGTTCTGATTTTAGCCAAAATCTAAATTCGCCTCTGAGTTGTGAGCGAGACTGTTTGTGGGCAGTGAGTCTGCCCCTATTTCCCATCATCCATCTGTTTACACTCCCTCCCACTAGCTCAGAGGTGGGCACTGAGGGCCGCATTCCTGCATGTTTTCCAGCATACCCTGCTCTGGCATGTTCTAATTGGCTGGACACACCTGAACCAGGTAATCAGCCATGAGTAGGGCAAGATTATTGGCTGGACACACCTGAACCAGGTAATCAGCCATGAGTAGGGCAAGACTATCTGGAAATCATGCAGACACACCGGCCCTCGAGGCCTGGAATTGCCCACCCCTGGACTAGCTTATAGTCCTTCACAACCCCAACGTGACATTACCGATGCAACAAAAATGGCGATTAATATTGGAGCCGTCCAGTCGTGCAGTTTTGATCCAGAAGCCAGCTCAGATGAGGAAAACAAAGACGTTAATGGATCTACAGTGGGGCAACAAAGCATTAAGTCAGCCACCAATTGTGCAAGCTCTTCCACTTAAAAAGATGAGTGAGGCCTGTAATTCCTCGTCATTGGTATACGTCATTGGTGAGACAAAAGGGAGGGAGGGGCAGTAAATCACTTTGTCTGATATTTTCCCCCCCAAATTATGGCGGAAAATAAGTATTTGGTCAATAGCAAAAGTTCAACTCAATACTTTGTTATACACCCTTGGTTGACAATGAGGTTTAACGGTTTCTGGCATTTGGCCCGTTCCTCCACGCAGATCTCCTCTAGAGCAGTGATGTTTTGGGGCTGTCTCTGGGCATCACAGATTTTCAACTCCCTCCTGGTTAAGCCACTCCAGAACTTTAAAATGCTTCCTGCGAAGCTACTTCTTCGTTACTAGGGCAGTGGGTTTGGGATTATTGTCATGCTGAAAGACCAAGCCACGTCTTATTCTTCAATGTCCTTGCTGATGGAAGCTTTTCATTCAAAATCTGATGATGCATGGGCCCCGTTCATTCTTTCTTTTACACGGATCAGTCGTCCTGGCTCCTTTGCTGAAAAACAGCCCCTAAGCATGATGCTTCCACCCCCGTGCTTTACAGTAATGCATGGTGTTCTTTGGATGCAGCTCAGCATTCTTTCTCCTCCAAACACGACGAGTAGAGTTCTTACCAAAAAGTGCTATTTTGGATTAATCTGACCAATCTGACATTCTCCTGATCCTCTTCTGAATCTTCCAAATGCTCTCTAGAAAACCTTAGACTGGCCTGCACATGTACTGGCTTTAGCAGAGGGACACGTCTGGGACTGCAGGATTTATTACTGATGGTAGTCTTTGTTACATTGGTCTCAGCTCTCTGCAGGTAATTCACTTGGTCCCCCGTGTGGTTCTGGGATTTTTGCTCACCGTTCTTGGGATCATTTTGACCCCACGGGGTGAGACCTTGCGAGAAGCCCCATATGGAGGGAGATTATCAGTGGTCTTGCATGTCTTCCATTTCCTAATAATTGCTCCCACAGTTGATTTCTTCACACCAAGCTGCTTAACTATTGCAGATTCAGTCTCCCCAGCCTGGTGCAGGTCAACCATTTGGTTTCTGGTGTCCTTAGACAGCTCTTTGGTCTTATCCATTGTGGAGTTTGGAGTATAACTGTTTGAGGTTGTGGACAGATGTCTTTTATATAGATAACCAGTTCAAACAGGTGCCATTCAGACAGGTAACAAGAGGACAGAGGATCCTCTTACAGAAGAGGTTACAGGTCTGTGAGAGCCAGAAATCTTTGTTATTGATCAAATACTTTTTTTCCACCATAATTTGCTAATAAATTCTTTAAAAAATCAGAAAGTGATTTTCTGGATTTTTTTTTCCTCGTTTTCGGTATACCTATGTTGAAAATTACAGGCCTCTCTCATCTTTTTAAGTGGAAGAACTTGCAAAATGGGTGGCTGACTAAACCCTTTTTTGCCGCACTGGGTGTCTGCAAGTGGATGCATCTGAATGGAGCGGAGCAGGGAGTTTGTGACCCGCCCACTGTTGCTTCTACACCACAACAAGCTTTCTTCAAACAGCCTTTTTCCGCCTGCGACTGATACAACAATTTGAGTAAAGAAATCCTCAGAAATACAAGTTTTAATTTGCACGTCCTCCCTCAACACGAAAATGGCACAAGAATGTTTTTCTAATCGTATTTGGTCTCATGTGCAGCATCGTTTCTCCTGCATATATAATACAGAAGATAATATGTAAAATTACCTCATTTTATAACTAAATCAGACCTTTGGCTGGTGTCTTTTTTAGCTTTTTTCAACCTTTTCTTAACTGCAGGAAAGAAGGAATTTCAACAAAGCTAAAAGTGGGTAGGATGTTTCCACCCCAGAGGACGCTAACCGAGAATGTTCTTGTCGTTTCAGCCCCAGACTCTTCAGCTGGATTTTCTGATGAAGATTTTACCCAACTACCACCACTTAAAGAAAACGGTTAAAGCAGGCCAGACGAGCTAGAAGTGGCCGCTGCACGTCCAGAAGGTTGAACTGTTGGGGACTAGAGGAAATCACGCAAACTGTATATAGGTCGCAGTCATGTTTTGTGCTGTTAAACTAAACGGGACGTTTGTCCTTCCGCACGCCGCTGTGTGACGCACTCTTTCATAGAAATAAACAATTTACAGCAAAATGCCTCACGTTTGATCTCTCTCACCTTTGGCAGTTTTATTGTACAACAAATATTCAAATAATATTCCAATAAATGTGTTCAAAATTAATCCTGCGCTCCCCAAAAGCTCAGAAGTAAAAGCATTGAAATATTCTACTTCAGGAAAATGTCTCACACCAGGTGAAACACAAATGTAACACACTTTAATAAACTACTAGAACATACTGCAACTCCTCCAAAAGAAACCCTTTTCTAGCTCGTCTTTGCTATGCGGTAAAGAAAAACTATTGAGTCTTTACAGTTAAACAGATGCCTTCCTTAAAGGGTTTGGTATCCACGGAGACGTCTGCGCTCCACCACCGTCTCTCAGTTGATCCATACAGTTAGATTTCACGACACGCCAGCTGCTGGCTTCATGTAATGAAAGACCACAGATCACTGAAGAGAGTACAAGCAGAGAAAAACAAGCTTTGTTTGGGAGCGGAAGCCTCCATCTGCAGCCGTTTGCCGCCTCATTTCTTAGCAGGCACACCGTCCGAGTAGTCCTCCAGCACTCCAGCCAGGTGGTTGTTGTGAGTTTTAAATTGTCTCTTCCTCTGCCCGGATTGCTTCTTTTTCTTTTGAACCGTCATCTGCAGAGAGAACGAGGATGAATGCTCGTTTTGGCCGCCCCCCAAAAAAAACCAATAGGTTTGGGTTTTTTTTGATTTTCAAAATGCAAAGGAAGTATTTGACACGAACCACTTTCTTTGGTCCCGTTTCTTGCATGGAGGAGATGCCTTGTTTCTTCAAGTACTCGTCAATTTTCTCTTCGTCTATGGAGTCTACAGGAACACTCCTCCACAGCTTCTGGAATTCTGCAGATAAGCCGTCAAGATGCAGTCAGGAAGGATGGAACGTCTGGATGCGGAATCTCTTGTTATTCAATTACCAGAAATTGTTAACGTTATTCAAATTCACAAACGTCTTTGCCCAAAAGTCCCAATAGTAACTTTTTCTTTTTAATAAGTAAAGTTCATGAGGGGTTCTGGTCATTAAAAAACAACAGATGATTGTGTTTAAGGAAGATAGACATTTTTTTTTCTAAACCAGGAAATGATCCCCACAGTATTCAGATAAAAAACATGAACTTAAAGTTTTACTTATTTGCTGCAAAGGTTTTTCATTCAAAAAATGTGGAAAAATAGGGAATTTTGTAAAATAAATTAGAACAACAAAGTCCTGGCTGAGTAGCTGCTACACCCCCTCACTCTCCCACCCTGGTCAGAGCTGGATGTGACAAATTCATCAAAAAGAAAAACCTTTTTCAAAATGACAGCTTCCCTGCTGGTTTTATTTCCATAGCAACCACTTTATTTTTGGGTCGCCTGGGGGTGGTGACAAAGAGATCTGTCATTTTGAGAGGAAAAGCAAGTTTTTGGATTTCCATGGCAACACAGGTTTTTTGTTAACCACTCCCCCGTGCTTACATCATAATTTGTAGTGATCTCTTGAGCTTGACCCAAGGATTGATACGTTACATTTTCACAACATTCTCGTAAAAAATACGGCAGAAATAGGGGAACGCCACTTTTGTGAGCTCGCTACGCTAACACTATTTAAAATCTATAAACCTTCAAATGAACTTTTTTTCTTCCCAGTAGCTTCCTGATGATGTTTGAGGAGTCCTGAAGATTAAAATCCCTTTGGAGGAATTTTAATTTGTAGATGGTAATACAGGTGATTTCATTTTTCTGCAAATCTGCAAATTTCACACAAAAACATCTGATAAGCAGTAGGTCCAGTGGCCATCCCATAATATTTCAAACTTCCTTTGTATATTCCCCGAAGTGTGTTTTGGTATCGCCTGTGGATTTGGAACTGCATATGACACTTTGCCCCGATTCATTTCTGTGTCTGTTTCTCCTGCTGTGATGTCATCATGGGGGGGGGGGGGGGGGGTCGCTTACAATGCCCAAAAGTGGTTTTCATCGGGTACCAGGTGTGTGCAAACTGTGGTGATTTTTGGAGAATGTGGCGGTAAGAAAATTCCAAAAACTATTTGATCCATAGAAGCGGCACAGAATGAAATATGAATTTGAGCAAATGCTACTATTCATATTTGAACACTCTTGTAGAAAAACCTCTTGTTACATGTAAGGAGGATCTGAAGGGTTAAAGAAACATCCTAAACCTTTCAAATCCTCACAGAGGAAGACTCACCTTCGTCTACCGTGAACTGGCAGTGCTTGTCGTTGTAGAACAGAATCTTTTTCTTGTCGGGTCTCGTGACGAAGATGATCTGATCCCCCAAAGCCTTTAAAAGGTCATTTTCATCTCATTAGTATTTTTGCCTCCCCTCACTAACCATTTATCACACATCGCCATGCTATGACTGAGCGTCAATTGTTGATGCTTTTTGACCTTGATGGCCTTGGCGGCGTTGGGAAGCCCCTCCTCCACGTCGTCCAGCAGCACTCCTCCCAGTCCCAGCTGGTCGTGTTTGTCCAGCAGCCTCAGTAAGGCCTTCTTGTCTTTCAGGTTGTACTTGGGCTTGAAGCCGTACGTTCCATCTCGGACCTCGATCTTTGGGTTGTTGACCAGCGCCTGAAAGGATGTTTATTTGACTATCATGCCGTCACATTTAGCAATCGAGAAAATGTACATTTCTGTGAAAACAGGTTAGGTCACATTGATGTCAGCCAAAGGTTTTCTTTAATATGTCATTTATTATTCAGTATTTAGGATTAAGGTGGTCAAAAATGAGCAAGCGTATTTTTTTTTAAATACTGCATGAAAACATTGCAATGCAAGACGATAAAGGGCTTTGTTGTGTGTTTGATTACAAGTGTGTGAGGGTGTGTGTACATGCATCCAAACGGGATTTGTGTTTGTGCAAAACAAAATGATCAAGGTTTGTAATGCGGCCTTTCCACAAGAGTTTTTTAGGACATGTTTAAACCAAAAAGTGTCTCCTGTCTGTAATTAGCGTGAGCTTTATTTTGAAGGTTTGACACGGAAGTTGATCACGTCTTCAACAAAGATCTGCTCTTTGCGGAGGAATGCTGTTTTTTATGAATTAAAAGCCTTACAATCCAGAAGAAAAACAAGATAAATGAATCATAAATATTCAGGAATATTGGGGAATAAAAAAAAGCAATAAAAGGAAGTTTCACGCTTTTAAGGCCGTGTCACACAGACGCTAGATCGCGGCAGACCCTAACCCTTTGTCATTTACAAAAGAAATAAATATTCAACCACTTTTTAGAACTTTATTTTTACAGTTTGGATTGCTTTATTCGCAAAAAGCAGACTACTTTTTCCGCGGTGCAGCGCGTTGACATGTTTCCGTGACAACGCGGCGCTCAGCCGGTACTTACCTCGACTGCAGTGGTGAAGGAAAGCGATATATATATATATGCTGATCATCACGATGGGTTAAATAAAGCATCAAATGAAACAGGAAAACTGTAACTGTTACAGTCGCTTGTTAAAATAAAGTTTTTTCGAGGAATATTGGAAAAGGAGACTTCCAGTTTCGGTTGAAAACTTCTGGGTCTGACCGATGAAGTTGTCGTCTAGATCCAGATCCTTGTGGAATTTCTCTGTTATTCTTTGGACAGATCTCATTCATTGAAAAGGTTGATCTTCAAAACGAACTGAAGCCGCAGTGCTGCTGCTTGGATGCTGGGTAAATGTTTCTAACAAAACACCAACTCCATCACTTCACAGCTGGGAGGAGCAGCAAACTCACCTCTGTCATGAGCCAATGCTTCTGTTTCATACTGATGTCCAGAAGTTTGGTCTCATCCAGAATCTCATCCAAAGCCAGGAAATGTGTGTCGCCATTCTGATGTCTGGTCTGTAATTTCACACCAAAACAAGTCAGAAAACATCACATCATATCGGAGTCTCTCAGTGAAAAGGCGGGCCGTGCATCTCTCCATTGGTTTAGGGTAACTTGGAGCCGCTGCATTCAACAGATAGATGGCTCAAAGAACACAAAGAGAGAATCGGTGGAATGAAGTGGGAGCCGATTCAGTCAGTCGGGGAGATTGACACGGCCCACTGCTCAGCTTGGATGGAGAGAGCACAAGCAGGTCAATGATGTGGATGCTAATGTGGGGGCTAAAATGAACTTCACACGTTCGTCAAAAACATGTGCCGGGGAAAAAACAAATAAACAAAAGAGAAAAAAAAAACATTTTTTACCCTGGACTACAAACAGAAAGCATCATGTTTACCTTCATGTAATTGACGATCTTAGCCAGGCAGCCGAATTTGTACCCGGAGCTTGCTTTGATGTTGATGTTGCCATTACTGCTCTCTGTGAATGACATTTCAAAATAAAAGCTTTTTACGGTTGAGATTAAAGCCATTTTGGCAAACACAAACTTAAAGTCCCACTCCGATCATCTTCTGATCTATTGTCAAAGTGTTCCCAGTGGTCTTTTAATTATGATGATGTCCGTTTTAACGCCCAAATCTGAAAACCTGTGTCGTTTTCTAGGACGTCGTTTCTGCAGAGCGGCAGGAGTTCATTCCAAATTTGCCTCTAAGGTGTGGACGGGGAATGTTGGTGCGGAGCTACACCACCCCCCTTTCCCCTCCTTGTTGCTGAGAGCTCTCTGTTTACATGCTCGCCGAATGTCCAGCGAGGAAAGCAAAGGCATTCGTGGATCTAGTCGTCTACAGGTGGATGCATCAGAATGGAGCGGAGCAGGGAGCTCGTGTGGGGCCGACCGTTTCCACGTCACAAATATCATCTTTTTCAGACGGTGTTTTCTCATCTACTTCTAATTCAGGAGGATTTGAATCAAGAAAAAACTCAAAAGGGCTATTTCAAGCTAAATTTTCAAAATAAAAGTCCTCTGTCAGCAGAAAAATGCCAGAAAAAAAACCCTGTTAAAAAACAGCAAAAGCATGATTTTTAACAAATGGGTCTTTAAAAATAGTATTGCATTTCCTTGGGTTTTTTTAAGCCGTTTTTAATCTGTTGCTCTGATAAGACATGAATATTAAATGGATCTAGCATTTGGTGAAAACTTAAGTGATTCAGGCTGTGAGCTGGAGCCTCTGCAGCTTTAAGCTGCAGAGTAGGCGGGACGTTACAACGATGACAAGCTGGCTAACAAATGGAGCTAAGGCAGAGGAAAAGAAGGGGTGTAAGGGGGGGGGGGGGGGGGGTCACTGCAAGGAGTGGCGGGGGAGGAAGAGGAGGAGGAGGAGTGTATGGACTGAACCCATGACGAGTGCAGGCGGAGAAGAGGGGAATACCGACAGACAGGTGCAGCAGTGAAAAGAGGAGAGAGCATCTTCTGTCTTCTATCTTCAGCCACAGCCAGACAGGTGAGTCTGCATGTTTCTCTGAATAGGATTCTTAAAATGGCACTTTTTTTTAGGATCTGCCATTTTTTTAAGGATTTTCCAGTTGATATTAGCAATCATTTCTAAAAGCTACTTTTGTGCGCGCTAACGGCAAAAGCAGCCCTCAATCTCCTCAGCTGTAATATTCCGAAGCCAGGATTTCTCATGGGTACGCTTGATTAAATAAACATGGATCAGTCTGCGCTCCTCGGGTTTCAGGGACCATCATTCCAGTGTCCATTTCCGTGAGTGTCCCACGTTCGGGCGCCGTACCTGTGACAGCTGAAACGCACAAAACCTGAGCGAACAAACGGACGCACAAATCAGTCGAGACTGAGAGGAACCAGACAGCTTTTTTTTTTTTTGGAATGCGTGTTGAGAAAAAGCAAATGTGTGGCTCCAATGCCGCCCACAGAGCCCGGCCGGGGTGGGGCTCGCTCGCTTAGGGGAGGGAGGTAACAGATGCTGCACCGTCCCGGTTTTTGTGCGACTCCTCAGGAAGGATAATGGATAAGCCGAGAGAGCATTGGTGAGGGGAGATGGACAGAAAAAGGGGGGGGAGGGAGGAGGCTGGCCAAAACACATGCAATAAAAGAGGCTGTTGTCATAGCGACGAGTGATGATGAAGCTGTTAGTGCTTGATTAACAGGGAGAGGATGCTCAGTGTGCAGCAGTTAGAGACGAGAGGCGGGGAATGACAAACGGACGCAACCACAAATTAATTCCCAACTTATACACAATACAAACTTTGATCGTGTTTACATTTGTGCTTAAATTCAACATTTGATAAGAACTTCACCAAATGTCTCAGCAAAAACACATTTTTAACAAAGTTCGACATTTCCAAAGCTCGTGAAAAATAAGAGAAGCAACAAAAAAGCACAGTGGCTTTTTAAAGAATATAATTTGACGTCACTTTTTGTTTAGGAATCCAAAAATAAGAGGCAGAATTCTTAGGAAAAAGTTCATAAAAGAGACCAAGTCTCCCCTTAGATTATTCAAAAACGTTTAAGTATATAAATAATTGTCCATTTTCAAACATTCTCAGACTGCAGTTACCTTAATCAGTATGCTTTAGTCAAAATGTTAGGGGATGCTAGTTAAAAGACAAAAGTCCAATGTAAGACAACAAAAATAAACATACAAAAATAAAGGTTATATTTCTGTGGTTCAATTTATAGTTAATGTTGATTAATTTTTGAGAAACACATGTCAAGCTCATAAAGTGAAACCCTGCTGGTGCGCGCATCGCTTCAGGAAAAGTCACATGACCAATACAGCTACTGTGTCGATGCGTCACAGGAGCCCAACACGGAAGCGCAGATTCCTTGTTTGCCAGATTCTGCTGTTCCTGAATGTGGCAAATAGATTCTGCGCCAGATTCTGCAGTTTGCCACCCAATCGGGTGATTTTGAGTCTCAGCTATCTTTTATTTTGAAATTTTTTTTTTTTTTTTTAAATTACCAGATCTTCTCGGCGTTAAACCAGTCCAGCAGCAAGTTTAACAGCGTAAGAAAAACTATTTTTGATGCCCTGGACGTACGCCCAGGTTCCAGCTGTTGAATGATTCTCTGATTTTGTTTGATCTCATTTACATATCTGCTATTAAATCAGTTGTTTTGGGCACTTGCTCGAGCACTTTTTTAAAAACATAAATAAAAGTTATTCCAAAAGCCCTTTTCTGCTTTGAAAAACTGCTACAGACCATAAATGTTTTTTTTTTTTTTCCTTTCATTTTTTTTAGCCACGGATCATGGCGAACGCCACAGCTACCGTACCCCCCTCCCTCCCCGAGGCCATCCCCATGTCCCACGTTTCCCTGCAGGTACAGGAAGTCTACCCCTTCCACGACGGTTGGAACGTCGCCTGCTTCGTCATCCTCCTGCTCTTCATCCTCACCGTTCTGTCCCTGGCCGCTCTGGCCGTTCTCTACGAGTTACTGGACTGCGGCTGCTGCGCCAAAGGGAAAACGCGCCACCAGTTGCAGCAAGAAAGGTCGGGAAGCTGCAGCAATCTCATGACGAGAACATGCAAGGAGCTGGAGAGCCACACGGAGGTGGTATAGCAGCAGCACAGACAAAGGAAAATGGAAGAGTTTGGGGTTGGGATGCCCAATTTATTGCCAAAACAAGCACCCCTGATACCATAGACTGTCTATTTGCATGCATCCAATTCAGAGGCAAAGAAAAAAATGAATCAATGTTCCAGAGTATTCTGTACACAGAAACGTTTGCCGAGTTAGGGCTTTAAAGACTCATGTCATCTTTGTTTAGTTTTGTGTTTTTTTGCCGTTCTTCTATGGTAAACACACAGTCGTGAATTTGTAGACACAATAAAGGTTTTCGTTTGGCTTCCCACAAACCCGATAAAAGTTGATGGAAATCTTTTCTTTTGGGTTAAAAACATTGTGGTATGATAAAAAAGAATTGTTATAAATAAACATGATTCATTTAAATGGATGTTAAGGCGAGCCGAAAGTTGTAATTGTTTGTAGTGGATGTATAGAAATCAGCTGCCACTCTCATGTTACCAGGTGGAAAATCTGACATTTCTGAAACTTTTTTAACAGATGAAGACGTTTATTTTCCAAAAGCAACTAAATGAAGTGATAAAATCTAGCGTTGGACGGCTGTTGGTCAATGTGGTATGTTGGCATTTTCATGAAGACAAACATAAAAAGACTAAAGAAAATCAATAAAAATGAGATCTAACAAAAGGTTTGGTTAAAGAGTTTGAATTTTCTTTCTCTATATTTCATGATTCTTATGAATCAGTCCTTTCATCCAAAGAATTCTTTTAGGCTTTATTTATATTTACTATAAAAATGTTAGAAGTCATTTTTTGATCTGTGCACACCTTTAAAAAAAAGCATTGACAGCAGAATTTTGACCACTTTGCTTTTCGTAATTATTCAAATATTTGACTCAGAATAACCTATGAGTGACAGATGAATGAGTTTTGATTGCCTAGGTGTTACATCATCCATCCATTAAAAAACAACAACATTTGAAACCCAACAAAAGAAAGAAAACATAATCCTTAAAAATAATCTGCCAGTTTCACTCAAAGACCCCCTCCAATCATATTTTGATCTATTGTGAAAGCGTTTCCAGTGGTCTTTTACTTAGGAGAAGGTCATTTTTAGCTAAAAATTAAAAAAATCTGGGTCGTTTTTCTAGGACATAGTTTCTGCAGGGTGGCAGTAGTTCATTGGAATTTCACCTGAGTTGCGAGTGGGACCAGCGGCGCTGTAAGGAGCAACCCTACCCCCCCTTCCAGTCATCCATTACTGAGCTCTCTGCATATCCTCTCTCATAAGCTTACAGCCTCTCACACACCCAACCCAACATTGGTGAGCAAACTTAAGGTTTACGCCAGATGGCAGCCCAGGCGAGGAAAACAAAGACGTACATGGATCCATTTGTCTGCAAGTGGGTTTATCAGAATGGAGCGGAGCAGCTTGTGGCACGTCCAGGACAAGCTCAGTAACCAGATATAAAGCATGACCTACCAGTGCTGTGTTTGGAGCCAGAGGAGCCTTCCTTGTCTAACTTGGGCTTCTTCTTCTTGTGGGATCCAGAGTCTGATGCAGCTGGTCTCTTCTCAACAGCCGGCGTGGAGAGAGCTCTTTTCTTAAACAGCTCCCTCTCGCGAAGCAGAGCTGGATCCATCCAGGCTGGTGGAAAAAAGCATGTAAACACAGAAAAGACTGGATAAAATGCAGTTTTACTAAGCTTCAAACGTTTAAATTAAATATAATTTATGAAATAAATATAATACTGAAACAGTGAGGTGCATCATCTCCATGCATATCTATTATACCTGGTATGTTTACCTGGTTCTTTTCTCAATCTAATCAGTGATGCAGCTGTTTTACTATTTTTTCTTCAAATATTAAGTAGAGCATAAGGATTATTATTAGTAACTAGATTTGATGTTAAAACATTGTCTTGACACGACAGGATTCTGTTCTTCAAAACTACGGTGTTCCATTTGTGCCAAAAATAATTGTGTTCGGTTCTTCTACTGACAATATGGGCCAAAGACATGGATTTACTACATTAACAGTGACCAAAGAAATACACTTAATACAGAAACAGTGGACTAAAAACTCAACTCAAAACATATTTAAACATATAACAGAAGTTCGCTGTTTGTCCGATTAGCTTCTTCTTCAGTTTATCGGAAAAAAAAACTTCATATAAGCAGCTAAAAGTCATCGAGATGAACCTTTAGAGTCCAGTTTCCCCAAAGAACCGAATCCCGTGACAGCATGACCCACATAACCGCTAATTAATGTTCCCGCATTGTCTAACACCTAATGTGATGCTAATCCTAGTGTTAGCATGTCAACGTTACCTGCTACAGTTGAGTTCTTCTTTCCAGAAAGTGGCGAATAAGTCCCGATAGACTAATTTATAAACTAAAAAGTGAAATAGAAAGACAATTTTAAGCTTAAGTAAACTCAAGCTTACTTTCTAATAAAAAAGTATTATTTTTGTATCCATCATGTAACAACTGTTTCGTTTAGTGTTCGAGTTGTCGGTATGTTATTCCTTGGGTGACGTCTTCCGTGTGCAAGCACGAACCCGCAGCTGTGTAGCTCAACATCGCCACCTACTGGACTGGAGGACAGTCAACTTATTTCAGGCAAGAGAGCTATTTTGGTTAGGGATTCTGAAACTATAGCTAAAATAATGAGTGTTCTGTTTCACAGTTTTTAATTCTTGCCGGAACGTTTAAAAACAATTAAATAGTTTCAGCAAATGTTTCTCCCCCAACATTTTCAGTTTTTAAACTGAAAATTATTGGATGTTATTATAACCAACAGTTTGTAATAAGACATTAAAAGTATTATTTCCAACACCTGAGTGTAATATGTTCTGTTTTGCATTGTGGTGTGATTGCCATTTCGATTATAAACATAATCTTTACAAGTTTTCTTTGCCAAATTTTGTGCTTTGACCAATAAAGTTTAATCTCATTTCTTGTTAAAAGATGAAACACTTAAGTGAAATGTTAATAAAGTTCCAGGATTTATTTTTGAATAATATTTTTAATTTAAAGCCTTTTTTTTTTTTTTTACTGTAGAGGAGCCTACAGCACGTAGTTACAAAATACACTACGATAGCATACCTTTTGCAGTTCTAAAGGGGTGTAAAGCATTACTATGACATTAAAGTCATTACATACTTAGTAATGAGACGAGAACACATGAACAAAAAAAATCTGCTAAAAATATCTTTATAAACTCATGGTTCATCACTTTTAGCTTTTTTAGGCCAAAAAATTGCAACAATAATTTAACTTTTGATTTCTTGAACAAATGTGTTTATCTTTTTTTTTTTTTTTCTTGAAGAAAAAAATGTATCTGATCAGTTATTTTTGGCAAAGTGTGGTGATTGGAATCATTATTTAATAGACAGCTCCACTTTTCCTGAGGTAAACAGACCCCTACGGTTCTCCTGTCACTCTGTTATTCATTTAGGTAGATGACTCATAGTTTTCTTTTAACAACAAAAAGCTGTGATTCTGCTTCCTGTACTTTCACTTAATGATTATTAAAGCTTATCGCCATTTGTCTTAGAGTGAAATGCTTGACAGTACCTTGTCACTTCCTCTACTTCTGTAGGTCTTACAAAGAACGCTATAAGTAATAATTGATTACGAGTCATAACTTTATTTAAGTAATAAAGTTATGTAACGCAGTGTAACTCTGACACAGTGACAGTTTGGAGGTAACAAACCCCAAACTGTAAACAGAAATAATACTAAAAATAATTTTACTTTCCCTTTATTATTACTTTATAAGTAATAAAGTCATGTAATGCAGTGTAACTCTGACACAGTGACAGTTTGGAGGTAACAAACCCCACACTGTAAACAGAAATAATACTAAAAATAATTTTACTTTCCCTTTTTTTTCTCTGACTAGTAATCAATTTTATTAGCGAATAATGAGGGCATATACAAGGAATTTGGCTTCAGTGTCTTATTCTCTCATTTGAAAGGACAAAGCAAACAAGGATAAAGTATAAATAGGCGTAAAAAAGGAAAGAAAAACATGAAGATTACATTTAAACTGGTTTAAAAGTTCTCATGTTTGTGGTTTCATACTCTGTAACTGATTCTCCTTATTTGACCTCAAGTTCCCTTGTTGTTCACCTTTCGGCGTTTCCCTTCTGGGGGTGGCCACGGCGAATTAGCTTTCACTGATTTGCACAGGTGGTTCGGCAGAGATTTCTTTTAACGCCGGATGACCTTCCTGACACAAGCCTGTATTTCATCCGGGCTTGGGACCCGGCACAGGGGGACTTACCGCGTAGGGTTTTACCTGGACCCACACTGGATTCAGCTCATCGTGCCCCCTGGGAAAGGAACCCTGGTTTTCCACAAACCAGTCCTGCATTCAGCCATCCAGCCGCTTTTTTGACTCTAAGTTCCCTGAATTTCATAAATCCCAAACAATTACCCATCATTCCCTCATTATTTCAGTCTGCAGGCATGGGAATGTGAGCTATATTCTATTTATTCTACAGAAATATGTGTTATTAATGAGGCTGTACATAAAAACACATTGAAGTCTAATTAAGTTTGTTTTAGAAATCACAGGGTTTTCAAAGATGTATATATTTTTTTATCCAGTTCAATCCTAGTTGCAATTACCACAGAAAGAACTCATTCAGCATTTTAAAATCTACTTAAAAACATGCAACTATATGCTACATTTGTTGGTACAGTAATGAATATTTTTCCCATCCTTTTTCTCCCTTTACTTTACGCTTTCCATTTGGTTAATGTCACTGCGTATCTTTCCAGACACTCCTCATCCATGAGTGGGAATGGCTCATCTCCAGAGGAAAATAGCTCAACATCACCACTTAGTGGTTCATTAATTTTTCTGCCTCACTTATGCACATTTCTCTCAACAGACTGGCTCTGTGTAAATTACGCTAAAGCAAATATTTGCACACAGTTATTTTAATATACTTGCCTGAAAAATATTTTGTTTTTCTAAGCCTGGTGGGTTGACAATAAAAGATTGGATATTAGTTTAGCAATTTTTTTAAAAGTATTTTGGTGTTTATTTGCAAAACTGTGCAGATGAGTGAATAAAACTACATGAAAATAATATTTCCTCCACTACCAGCAAAAGAAAAGCATTTTTTTAAATCAAATATGAATGAAATAACTGTGTTTTACGCTAATTTCAGCAGGTTGAGTTGGTGGAAGTATTGAATTGGGCTGGCAATTCCAGTCAGCACCTCTAGGGGCGCTAACTCGCCAAGACTCGTACTGTCTGTTTAAATCCACCAAACAAACACTTTGACTTCCTGTTTTGGACTAAAAGTTATTGGTATCATGTCAGTTCAACAGGTTATCACTAGATTACTTAATACTAACATAAAATAATCATAATGAAACTACCTCACAATTCCCCTTACCAAAAACTAGTCTATTGTACTACAAGTATACTTAATCTATACTGAAAGTGAGCTGGTGTACTTGAGGTCTACTTTTTATATATTATCTATACATTGTAAACTTAAAATCTTCAAATTTAGTCAGAAGTATTTAGTTAGTATACTTCTTACACTTACAGGTACATGATCAGTAGTACATTTGTTGTACTTATACTCAAGTATACTTAGTCTATACTAAAAGTGAGGTGGTGTACTTGAGGTCTACTTTTTATATACTATCTATACATTGTAAACTTAAAATCTTCAAATTTAGTCAGAAGTATTTAGTTAGTATACTTCTTACACTTACAGGTACATGATCAGTAGTACATTTGTTGTACTTATACTCAAGTATACTTAGTCTATACTAAAAGTGAGGTGGTGTACTTGAGGTCTACTTTTTATATACTATCTATACATTGTAAACTTAAAATCTTCAACTTTAGTGTGAAGTATTTCAATAGTATACTTCCTACACTACAGCTACATGGTCAGTAGTATATTTGCAGTACTCAGTATACTTCATAAAATACATTTCAAGTTTACTCGTTTTTGCTGAGGGTCGCTCCCAAGATTGTTTTTCATCTCTTTGTTTAGATTACCCTGAGCAAAAATTAATACACCTGAAGGTTATTTCATTAGGTATACTTGAGTATAAGTATAATGTGGACCATGTACATATAGTGTAGGAAGTATGATAATTGAATACTTCTTCAGATTAAACTTGAACATTTAAAATTTACAGTATGTAGATAGTAGGCCTATGGAAACTTCAAGAGTACTCCCTCAGTTGTGGCAGAAACTAAGTGTACTTACATTGACTATTTTTGCTAAGGGTAGATAATATACAAAGAATTTACTTGTTTGTTTTTTAATTTAAATTGAAATTACGTTGGGACACCTTTGATCGACAGATTCATTAAGCTCAATTTTCAACTAACTTCACCAATTAACATATGAAGCTTTTTTCTCTTTTTTGGACCATGTGAGGAGGCCTAAGGGGAGAAAACTGTACTAGGAGATTATGCAAAGTCCACAAAGAAAAGTCAGAACCAGGGCCCTGGGAGCTGGTGGTAGACTTTCGCAGGCACACTCACTCTACATTTGCACCGGTGAACATCCAAGGAAGGGACATTGAGAGAGTACTTGGGTGTTCACCTCAACAATAAGCTGGACTGGTCACACAATACAGAAGCACTGTACAAAAAAGGACAGAGCAGACTTCATCTGCTGAGGAGACTGAGGTCTTTTAGAGTGCAGGGATCACTCCTAAAGACTTTTTATGACTCTGTGGTGGTATCAGCCATCTTTTATGGAGCGGTCAGCTGGTGTAGCGGCATCTCGGCAGCAGACAGGAAGCGACTGGAGAAGCTGGTGAAGAAGGCCAGCTCTGTTCTAGGGCTGCCTTTGGACTCAATACAGGAGGTGGGAGAGAGGAGGATGGTAGCTAAGCTATCATCCTTGATGGAGAACGACGCCCACCCCATGTATGAGTCTGTGTCCTCACTGTGCAGCTCCTTCAGCGTCAGACTGATACATCCTAAGTATCTGAAGGAGCGACACCGCAGGTCGTTTCTACCTTCTGCCATCAGACTTTACAACCTTAGCTGGTCGCAGTGAACCACGTCAAACAACATAATCGGCTTGGTCTTATTTATCTTACCCAGTGTATTAACTGATTATATGGTCATCCTGTGTAATTTTTTTGGAAATGTATGTGTGTATATTGTGTATATATGTGTTTATACTGACTCCATAGTTTTGTTTCTTTTATATTTTGCTCTCTGTTCCTGTCCTGCTGCCGCAATAAGGAAATTTCCCCATCGTGGGACTAATAAAGGAATATCTTATCTTACTGTCAGGTGGGAGAGCTAACCACTACACCACTGTGCCGCCCTATTTGTCCCGCCTGTTTGCCTATTTCTGAAAAAGGTCAGTGATGTCATAAATGACTTTAACTGCAAAAAATTTAAAAAGGGCTTTAAATAGGGTCAAATCCATCCAAACACAAGCTCACCAAAAACCCACAGAGAAAGCAGAAACCAGCATCTCGGATTTGTGTTTTTTTTTTTTTCTTTTTTAAAAACTCCTCAGTGGTTGAGATTTACTGAAAAAGCTGCTGCATTTTGGAAACAGACACTAAAAGCAGTGTCTTTTCTTTTATTTTTTTTTTTTTACAGATCACCACACACGGGCACACTCGCCGTCCCAGCCCCTTCCAGATGCTGCGTGACCGCCTTCATTCATCATACCAAAGCTATGCAGTGCTTTTGGAGGAAGGAAGGTGACTTCACCACTGGGTACTCAGTCGAGAGGAGTAATGAGATAACACCACAGTATCACCAGGTCACAAAAGGGGGAGAGAGAAAAAAAAGGGAGATAAGCACTCAGCAGCAGCAGAGGGTGGACTATCAGCGTCAGAACAGACCTGCAGGAAGGAAATGCAAGATGTTCTTTTCCAATGAAAACCTGCTTCTCATGCCCAGTGACACGAATCCCGGCAGCTGAAATGCAGGATGTTTCATTGTTTTCCTCAAGGATCAACATTAATCCATCAGCATTCGGTTTGTAGCCTATTTTATTTAGTTTGAGCTGCTTTATGTTCCACAGCAGCAGTGGTGTGTGAGGTAAGGCACACAGAACCAAAATTTGGATTTAGACCCCACTGTGTGAATCATCTGCCACACTAAGCTTCTGGCTTTTTTTTAAGTTTCCATTAAATTAAGCCTAATAATTAAGTTAATGCCATACAGGTGTCAAAAATATGTTGAAGAAAAAAAATAGCATGTAGATTGGGGCGGCCATGGTGCAGTGGTAAGGCGGTTGACCTCTGATTGGAAGATTGTAGGTTTGATTCCCACCTTTCCCGCCCATGCGTCGAAGTGTCCCTGGGCGAGACACTGAACCCAAGCTTGCCTCTGGTGGAAGGCTGGCGCCAGTGATAGGCAGCGGATCCGCCATTAGTGTGTGACTGTGTGTGTGAATGGGACTGTAGCTGTAAAGTGCTTTGGGCACAGCCTCACCTGTCATTATGGGAAGAAAAGAGAAAAAATAAATTCAATTATTATATTTAATCAGTAATTTCTGCTTTGCAGTCATTTTCCATTTAAATGTACCATTTCTGGGTGTTTTTTCTTTTCAAAATCGCTGAATTTGCCGTTCAGATACTAAGTAGTGACGTGCGGTGAGGCACCAGCCCGCTGAGCCTCACCTTGGATTGCGCAATACCTATGCAGTCAGACGGTACTGCTGTCTCTCTGTATGTCGGTTCAATCACTTGTACTATATGAGCTGAGTTTAGATAATTTAGCAGATGTATATGATGTACAGTGTTTGTGTTTATAAATAACTGTATATGAGGGATGTGTTTCTTGTGCTGAGCGCTAAACGCCGGCAAAACAGCCGCTGGGTGAGGCCAGGAGTTCTCGTGCCTCATGTTAGGGGGCGCCGGTGAGCCCTGAGATTATGACGCTAAAAAATAATAGAATAAGTGATAGCAAGCGGCAAGTAATTTTCTTCAGAAGGAGCGGCGTATGGACTTTATGTACAAGTAAAGGTAAGACGATAATAAGGTTTGTGCTTTTTCTATGCTGCAGTTTGTATATGAAAAAAACATGTTGAAATGATATTTTAAACAAAACACGTTAACTGTTGTCAGTCAAATGGTGAATAAGATACTCAATATGGTTCATATGTTTGTAAATCTGACTGATGACGTCAGTGCCTCACCAGCCATTAACCTCACCGCACATCACTGGGTGATGTGGCACTGAAGGTTGAAGGTTGCAGACAAAATATTTAACAGGACTTTAAAGACTTAAAAAAGTTTCCATCAATTATAATAAACCTTAGTGGGGTCACTTGTGATAAGAATCCCAAAACTTTTATGGTTTCAAGCTAAAAAAAATTGTTTTTCAGGTTCACTTCAAGTGCATAGATCATTATGCCAATTATAGGGTTTGATCTGTTAGGAATAAGATGCAATAATTGGTCATCTCACAAAAAAAGGGAAAAATGAAGGACAAGTTTTAAACATGAGTTATGTATGACAAAGTTAATAAAAAAATCCACTTCAGATGCTTTCAAAGCATAACGATCTGTGCAGGTGAACACAGAACAAGTGCCAATTAGAGGGACGCGGTCTGAAAGCAGCCGATTGACATGGAGGCTGAAACATGAATTGTCTCCAAGCAGAAACGACAGAGTGAGTTTGTGTTGTTTCTCACACAGCTGAAGGTTTTGCTTTTGCATGGATGTGTTCTGCGTGCATGACTCCATGTGCATGCAGTAATGTTACACCGCAGACACAGAGTCTGGAGGTGAGCGGCAACATCAAAGAAACAGATTGAGCTAAGTGGTGAAGCTGTCGTGCAAATCCCTGCGGTGAGAGAAGTCTCAGAGTGACTGCTTTCAATTACCACTGTACGAGAAAGCGTGCGCGCATCACCTGTCAGCACTTCTGAGCTCCACAGATTTTTGGATGTTTGGTAATTGAAAATGCACAGCGTGCAGTGCAGACAGAAAAAGAAAAAGTCGGGAAAAATCACTCACGTACACAGACTTTATCTCTTTTTCTATTTTCTGTGTTTTTCTGAAATTGAGGTTTGCCTTTTCCTGTAGCCAGACGAGACAAAAGCAACATTTATGTTCATTGTTTGTGTTGATGCTGCAAATGGCCTTAGACATTTGGAGGCGTAGTCATTTTCATTACTGAGGCAATGCTTGTTTTTCTTTCCATCTACATTTGTACCTTATTGATTAACTGACTCTTATTGTTTGCTGTTGATCATTTTTTTGTTGCATTTTGTCAAGCTGAAGCAGGCAGACAAAAGCTTTTATTTTGCAACAAATGCATGAATCACGTTGCACAGGCACCAAAATTTAAACGCCTTTATTTGGAAGCAGAGACCAAGACATGCGCGTGTTTTTCTAAAATCCGTTTGCCACTTCCTGTTATGGTGGCCTGCGAGGACCTTTTTTTTTTTTCCTTTTTTCTCTCTCGCAATTCTTAGTTGCTGCATATCCTAGCAAAAATGTCACTCCTTCTATATACTCAAAAACTTAATAAAATTTGCACACACCCAGTTTCAGTTGCTCAATCCCCCCCCCCCCCCCCCCATTGACATTGTTTTAACAAGATAACTACATCATTTTTCCATAGGAACAACTTAAATTTTTCCTCTTTTTCCACGTTTTCACATGATGACATCATTTTTAACACGATAACGACAACGTGTTCCCGCTATAACGACATTTACCTTTCTTTTTTTCCCTGCTTACTTGTCACAACATTATAATTTCATTATCGTGAGAATACAAGTTTTTTTTTTTATTGTGAAAAGGAGACCATGGGAAAGTATTTCTTTTTAGCACGATTGGAAATCAGTTATGATCACCGTATATCTGCTCGTAGACCCGCCTGCACAGCTGTAGACCAAGATTATCAGCACAATCTCCACCTTAGCAAGATGACAATTAAAGTAATCAATTATAAAGTGATGAGTTTGCTGTTGTACGACATTTTCGCTGATAAACTGCTTTGTTTTGCTGCGGATTGTCGTGACATAAGAAGATTTGGAAATGATGACATCACAGTGGGCAAAACCGTCAAAAATTGATTAGGGTCTAAAGAAAGGATGTTCAAAAGTATTCGGAAAATCCATAGTAAGTTTCAAAATTATTGTGGGATGGCCACAAGACCAACAGCTTGGCGGCCAAGATGTACTAAATTGTGAAATTTAGCATATTTTCAGACATTTGAACAATATGGGGGGGAGGGGGGGGCGTTGTTCAAGCGATCTTCACAAAATTTCATGCACAAGTCTTCAACCGCTATTGAAGTTTTGTTGATCTTTGACCTCAGTAAGAGGCCGTCATCTTAAATGTTCCCTAAAAAATAAAAATAAATAGATACCTTTATGTCCAGCTATAAATATGTACATAAAGATATACAGCTATATAAATTTAAACTCCTAAATTATCATTGAGAAGCCGAACAAAAATATAGAATGTATGACATGAACATAATAAGAATATGGGATATGGTTTCTAAAAAAACTCTGTTGTCAAATAAAATCTATAAGTTTACTTTAGCTGATTCTTCTAAAAATTACATAAAGTTATAGTTAGTTTATCATCCCCTGGCAACCAAAAAATAAAATGGTTTTTATGGACATAAAACCAACAGAAAAGTTGCCATTTTGAAAAAAGTGTTGTTTTTTTTTATATTTTGGGACAGGCAGCTCTGACCAGGGTGGCAGCTGGAGGGGAGATGGAGGGGCAAATAGCAGATCTGCTTAGCCAATGAGGGTGTGTCAAAAAAGGGGGGGGGGGGGGGGGGGCACTGGGCCATACAGCGCCTCTTGCAGCTATAATTTTGTATATTTTGTAATTAGGTAAAAGATTTTGTATTTGCTGCCTCCACTTGGCTGGGACTCCCTTGCAAAAAAGCTTGTTTGTCATCACAAAGTTACTTTTCTGCTGCTCAAATAAAGGTTGATAAAAAAAAAAAAAACACAGTTGGACATACATTTTTTTCTGTCATGGGAACACAACATAATAAAACTTTATTGTCCACATGCTGGAATTTGTCTTGAGCCTTTAGGTGCTGCTTACATAAATAACTGATTTAGCCATTTCAATGGCCTGATAGAATATAAAGCAGCTCAGCAGAGTATAAATATAAAGAAGTAACACCTGCATCCCCAGCCTTTGAGATAGCAGTTTGAAATTCATATAAGAAAACATGGCACAATAAAACATCGTAAGGCTGTTGCACAATCTCAGCTTCCAACAGCAGCTTTATTGGGGAGCCTTTGCTATGTGTTTTCAAGCTTTGAAAGCTGCTTAAAGATGCTTCACCATACTTAATATTACTGTTCTTCAACACACAAACGTGTTTGCTTGAATAGTTTGCTTATTGAAAGGTGGAATAAATAACTTTAAAACGGCACGATCCAGGAAAACAGGAAAAGAGGAAACGGATTTTTCAGAAACTTGATGTCATTGCTTTGCTTTCAAACATTTACGTTTTTTTTTCAATTTCAAACCACAGAGAATTTACTTAAATGAGATAAAAGGGCTTTTTGCATTCAATATAAACATTTTCTCTGAGGAATATTAGAAGAAGCTGCAAAAGTTGACCATAAAATGTTTAAAATGTGAACTGAGAAAAGGCGTTCAGACCCAATAATGAATTTCATTTTTCCCTCATTATATAATATTCTTCACTCTGCCTGTAACTTACATCATCAATAACTGTGGAAATGTCTTTGCTTGTAAAGTAGAATAATATATTCTGACTTTGTATAAGTTACACATAGACCATGAAATCTTCTCCCAAGATGTATGATCAACAAGAACCTGCAAAAGCATGACCATCATGTAACCACCCAGTTTTAGTCAAGCACGACTGTAAATGCTTCTGACATGAGATAAAACATTGACAATACTTGTAAGTGGAGCTCTGTATCCTGTCCTGTTTTAGCATGAACTAAAGTTTAACCTGACCACGTGCATTTCCTCAGTTCTAGCTTGGATTTCTCAAACGAACGTGTAAGCTTAAAGAAAGCATCACCATCATTTCCTTCACCCAAGTTTCCATGACAAAAGTACAGCCCATAGATTTGTCTATGAAGATTAGAATGCACATAGCATAAAAGGTGAGTCATGGTATCTGGACTGTAACCTTCTGTCTTGGAGCGTTTCTCCACACGTCTAAGTGGCTTCAGTCATTATTCTAATATCATTCTATCATCATTCTAAGATAAAGAGATAAAATTGTCAACAGATGTTATGACTGATTATAGCAAACCTGTCTTTAATAAATGTGGAAAAGTCTCGTATTTGATTTGTAGCTTTGGGGAGGTTTTTGTGATAAATTGGCTTAGACTGAAAATAATTTTTTTTCACTCCTGGTCCATTCCTTAGAGTATTGCTAGATTGAATCTTAAGTTACTCTTAGAAATAAATAAATAAAAAGGTTTTGCCACAGTTAATGTCTTTTCGGAATTAAACTAACAGTAGTGGAGCCAGATCCTGTGTTTTAAAATATGTGACCGCCCCCCAAGCATGTAAGAGGCAGACATGCTGATTCGGATTTACTTTGGAAGAAGAAGCTTGGCTTTTCTCTGCTCCTAAAAAAAAACGACGTAAAAGTTTAAATAAAGGAAAAAGGAAAGAAATTCCACATGCATGCAGCTGGTAAAGGATTGTTCCAGCCGGTTCATGGAATGCTGATGTTTTCTTAAGGCTGTGTTGTCTCTGCGCTGTCGTGTGTTGTTTTTGGAAAGGCCGAAGAAAAACAATTTTTCTCCCTGAGCAAAGATTGGGTTCTGCATCACAAGCCAAGTCAGCACCAGGAGGTTTGGGGGGCAAACAACAAGAAGAAGCTCCATGATTTTCCGCTTCCAGATCTTCATCGCCAATAACGATTTGATTCCCTTCTATGATTCGCTTTTATTTTGTCATAGCAATGCATCCCTTTTTACTTTTTTTATTCCGCCTTTTCTTTAAACCCAAATCCTGAACTTGACATCAACAATATCCTAACCCCCCCCCCCCTTACAGCCCGACAAATAATGATGTTGTCACGGGGTGTGGAAAAAATCTACTACATGTCAAAAATGAAAGGAATTATTGCAGATTACAGATATGTGGGATTAGTGTCAACCATATTTTCTATTCTGGGAGGACAGGTGAAGGTGAAGAACTACAGACAGCAAGAGGAACGTTAGACACATGACTAGAGTTGCTTGGAAAACACCAAATGTTTTATTAGCCAAAGGTAAGGAATTAGCTGCCTTCACTGTCGTCGGCCACATATGACATCGACTGACAGTCTCTATTCTCAAAAGTTTATCTTTAGCGATAAAGAATCGGTGAAAAGTGACATATTTTTGGAATGACGAAACAAATGTGAGTACCAGACCCTGCTGTTTGATAAAATTAAAAACGAAAAAGATCTTATCTTTGATAAGCCCATGAAAATGCTTTGAATTACAGAATGTTAAATTAACTTGAACAGCAAATAAAATGAAACGCCGTAAAGAAAGTGACCACTCAGCCTGTGCTCAGCTTTTTTTCTTGACCGCCTGACCCAGAGGAAGGATTAAGTTTAGGGTTATGGGTTAGGGTTAAGCTGTGTTCTCACCAAACGTGATTTTTGCAGTAGAGGTGGCCAGTTTGAATGTTAGGTCAATAGCACAGATGCGATTGGAGGTCCAGCGGTGCAATTTGAGCGACAAAGGTCTGGCAGCACCGCGATTTCAACAGTGCAGCACAATTTGGTACCCGTCTGAACCGTCCCGGTTACTGTTGGGCGAAGGCGGGTACGCCCTGGACAGTCTGTCGCAGGGCCGATGAAGATGGAACAATCTCGATCACTACGCCGGCTCCCGGGAGGCGAGCTGGCGTCCAGACAGAGACCTCCTGCAGGATGGAGAGCCAAACTGCTCGGGCCTCCAGAACTTTATGATATTTTCATTATTTTCATCGAGGCAATAATAAAAAAAAGGGCCCTTGTTTTTATTTTTACTCTCTCTGGTTAATACAGGAGAGCAAACCTTCAAACTCGGTCAGAGCGAGAACACCTTTGGGACTTCAACTTTAGATTTAATTTTAAACACTTGCTGCCAACAACAAAATCCAGCCTTGGACACACTTAAAATACTTGCAGGGAATGTGCCATCTTCTCTTCTCCCGCACCTGAGCTTGTGCACGCTGGAGGGGGATCAGGGAGCTAGTGCACGCACTCCAGAGGCTGTTGTGACATCACAATAGCTCATTATTTCAAACCGAGCATCTTTGCAACAGTTTGATTGACAGCGATTTAAAAGAAGAAATACTCAGAAATGCAAAAATGAAATGATTTCTTATTACATGTGTTCTCTTTCATAAGAAAAATTCCACAAGTACATTAAAAAAAAAACCTCAAAAAACCTGATTTTCATCGGAGGGGGACTTTAAAAATCCGACAATGTGACTTTCTGGATTTTTGTTCTCGCTTTGTCTCCCATAGTTGAGATGTACCTATGATGAAAATGACAGGCTTCTCTCATCTTTGTAACCCTTGTGCTATCCTAGGTATTTTAACATTGGGAGTTGGGTCATCTAGACCAACTAGACAGTGCTCTGAACCTTTTTCCTTCAATGATTTGTGATCTTCACTGGTGTCCATGGATTACATGAAATTTTTCCACCTTTATCCACCTTTGTCATGGTAGGGAGAACACGTCAATGCAAGGGTGGGGTCATCTAAGATAGCACAAGGGTTAAGTGGAAGAACTTGCACAATTGGTGGCTGAACAAATACTTGTGTGTGTGTATATTTATTTATAATCATTTACATGTTCTTACACAGGCACCAAGTTTACATCCAGTTTGAAACGTTTTTTTTTTTTTTTTTTTTTAACTTGTCCTGTCCAACAGCTAGGCAGACAGATGAGAGCTGAGGGCCTCTTGGGTTGGACATATTTTACTTTAACAAGAAGGGTTATTAATCTTCAGACAAACCAAAGGTATGTCTGAATAAACCCCTTTTGTAATTGAGGCCAAACTTTATTAATTTCAAACATGTCTGAAAATCTTTGGTGTTGGACCGGACGGAAAAGGAAAGAGGGGAAGAAGAAAGAGGGACGTTAGAGAGAGGGGGGGTAGGGGGTGATAATAGGAGGGGAAGGGGGATAAGACCATGAAGCAGCATAAAGCAACAAGTTTACTGGTTGTTAATCATTATGGTAAGGTTCAAATGTAAAAAAAAAACAAAAAAAAAAAGGGCGGAGCCTGTCCACACACACACTCAAATGTTATAAACACACTTGTTAGTTGCAAAAATGTCCACCTGTCGACATGTACACAAAACAGATAGTGTTCACACGCATACTTATGCCTTAAAACCAACTAGTGTGAAATATTTCAGTCATTCAGTCTGTTGAGCTGACACCTGTGCTCAGGTGAGTGTTTATGTTCTTCTAAAATGGATGGTGGAACGTGAAAAGAAGGAGGGAGAGTGCCCAGCCATCCCCACCCCAAGACCCCCACCGCACCAGCAGCGGCAGCCGGATTCCCCCCAACACCACACGGGAACCGGCAGGGAACAACCGCCGCCCGGGCGACCAAGCCCGCCACCCAGGCCAGGGCCAGCAGGGCCGCCGCAAGGCCCCCAGAGCCAGAGAGCAGGGAGGCACGGAGGGAAAGAGGGCGCCGCCCCAGCCCAACCAGGAGAGCAGCCCCCCCGCCGCGCCGGGAGAACCCAACGCAGGGCCCCACCGGAGAAGGACGCCCACAGCCCCAGACGAGCACCCCACCACCACCCAGGAGTTCCGGGCATCCCCCCGCCCCAACCCCAGGTACGGGCCAGGACCCCCCAAGGGAGACCCACTCCGCACTCCAGGCAGCCATCCGCCCGGCCAACGGTTGGTCCAGGGAGGAGCGAGGCAGGGGCCCGCCGCCCCCGCCCAGGAGGGGGGAACCCCGGGGAAAAAAGAGGGCCCACAAGGGGTGTTGTAAATATGGCCCGACCAGGCTCGGCCACAGTTGGAAATTTGGCGGGGCCCAGCACTCAGGAGCAAGGACCAGAACCCACCCCCCAGGGACACGAACACCCCCGGCTCAGATGTAATGTGAACCCCCCCACCGCGCGGAGAGAGCACCGCCGGGCCCAGGAAGCCAGCACCCCGGGGACACAGCCGCCGTTGCAAAGGGGCCCGTACCCCCCACCAGGGAAGAGGCAGGGGACAGATGGTCCTAGGTCCCACCTTCCTTGCAAAATGTGTGTGCGTGTATGTGTGTTTGAGAGAGTGTGTGTGTGCATGTGTGTGTGTTTATGTTGGGATGTATATATTGAGGGGGGAGGGGTGTGTGTACTAAGGGGGGTGCGGTTAAAATTGGCGGGTAGGGCACTAAGGGGACGTCTCCTGATTACTCACAGTGACGTCCCCTCAACCTCCCCACCAAGGGGCCCTAAATGTCTAAGGTGCGGTTAAAATTGGCGGGTAGGGTGCTAGGAGGACATCCGCTGCTTGCTGGCAGTGATGTCCAAGCACCCCCCCTACCAAGGGCCCTACATGTCTAAGGTGCAAATAAAACCGAAAGAGGGGGGGCCCACTCCATACGGCAACCACAGGAGGGGGGTCACTGCCTAGTAAACCCCCCCCCCAAGGCTCATCGCAGGCTAAGCCCCCCACCCCCTCACCCTATTATGAGGTTATATGAGGAAGGGGGTAAGTTGGGGACAGATGATAGACTGTCCCCCGGTGGTCAAACAGCCGTCCCCCGCCCCCCCCCCCCAGCAAGGGGGCCAGGCCCACCCAGCCCCGGGGCCCCACCCCCGGAGGCGCAGACACCCCAGGCCCAGCACCACCACCCCCACACAGAGAGAGGGGAGCCAGAAAGCGCCGGCCCCCCCCGGAGCAAGCCCAGGCCCCCACCCCCAAACGCCGGCCCTAGAAGAGCTCTGGTCAGGCCTCGACGGGACCGAGGCAGCCAACCGGCCGGGGAAACCGCCGATGGCCTCAGCGGAGACCCCGACCCGTCAACCCCCCCTGCCCCGTACCAATAGTGGCCCCCCCCCTCCCCCAGAATGCCCCCCCACAGGACAGGGCCGACAAGACCCCCACCCCACCCCACCCCCAGACCCCGCAGCCGAAGCGGATGACACCCAGAGCGACCGGGGGCCCCAGTTTGAAACGTTTTGATGGCAGGATTATTCTCCTTGCTTTATACTAGCTGAACAAGTGCATACAGATAACTGCAGAAGAAGTGATGTTTACACTCTACATTACCATGCTACGTGTGCAGCCAACACATGGTGGCAGTAGAGAAGCATTTCTTCCTGCTGCAGCCTTGTGAGTGACTCATCGAAGGAGCAGAGCTGCAGCCTCTCAGACAGACAGAGTAGATAAAACCAGCCAAAGCTGCTGTGTTGATCTCAGTCTCTGAGCTGTAGCTCAGCCGCTAACCTTTCCGAATGAAAAGCACACCGCGGCTGCACAGGCATCCATACTTCCTTGTTAAATATAAATAGTGGACATCAGGTTACAAAGCATCCCTAATGGAGGAGCTACAGAGGTCTAACACACTGTCATGCTCCAAAGCAGTCGAGTTGTCTGCAGCTTTGTTCAGATACTTTTTTAGTTGCTCCTTCCTTTAAATATCGCATCAAACAAATTAATGATCTGCTTTTTGACAGACGGGTGGGAAGAGCAGCGGTCAAGCTATCAATTTGTTGCTAAATTTGACAATTTAAAGGATTGAGAGATACCTCCCAACATCCCAGAGCACGCTCACTTGCTGAAGAGTAGCTTGTGAGACATCGTTATGTAAGTCTGCCCAAGCAGTCAAATTTAGAGAATGTTCTGTTGCTCAAGTGGTTTAACTTCCAGTTGAATTTTTTTTCACAAACTGGATTTTATAGAGATTAGAAATATATGAGGATGACCCTTCTTATTCTCTTTTATTTGCAGTTTCTGTTAACCTGTGTTGCTAATTAAATTCATTTTTTAGATTCTGCTCATTTCTGAGACCCCTTTCTCATTAGCATGATCAAACTTTCTTTAAAAATTCATTTGTTGTGTCTGAATTCCTTCCACTCCTACATAGTGCACTATGTAGTAAAAATGTATTAAGATTTTTTTTTTAACTTGTCCTGTCCAAGATGAGAGCTGACGGCCTCTTCTGTTGGACATATTTTACTTTAACAACAGGGGTTATGAATCTTCTGACAAACCAGAGGTATGTCTGAATAAACCCCTTTTGTAATCAAGGCCAAACTTTATTCATTTTAATCATATTTGAAAATCTTTTGTGTTGGACCGGACGGAAAAGAAAAGGAGGGAAGAAGAGAGAGGGATGTTAGAGAAGGGGGGATAAGAGGGTGATTATAGAGGGGGGGGGGGGTGTAACACCATGAAGGAGCATAAAGCAACAAGTTGCTGGATGGTTATAATCATCACAGTGAGGTTCAGATGTAATACAAGTCTATAAGGGCGGGGCCTGTCCACACACACACTCAAATGTTATAAACACACCTGTTGGCTCCAAAAACGTTCACATGTCAACTTGTACACAACACAAATAATGTTCACACACGCATACCTATGCATTCAAACCAACTAGTGTGAAACTCGAGTGAGTGTTTATGTTCCTCTAAAATGGATGATGGAATGTAAAAAGGAGGAGGGAGAGTGCCCAGCCATCCCCACACCAAGACCCCCGCCGCAGCAGCAGCGGCAGCCGGAACCCCCCCAACACCCGCATGGCAGCAGATAGAGAACAACAGCCCCCCGGGCGATCACATCCGCCACCCAGGCCAGGGCCAGCAGGACCGCCAGAGAGCAGGGAGGGCCAGAGAGCAGGGAGGCATGGGGGGGACAGAGAGTGCAAGAGAGTGCAAGCGCCAGCCCAACCAGGAGAGCAGCCCCCCCGCCGCGCAGGGAGGGCCCAACACGGGACCCTGCCCCAGAAGAGCGCCCACAGCCTCAGACAATTAACACATCACCACCCGGGAGTTCTGGGCATCCCCCCACCCCAACCCGAGGTACGAGTCAGGACCCCCCAAGGGAGACCCGCCCCGCACTCCAGGCAGCCACCCACCCGGCCCACGGTTGGTCCAGAAGGAGCAAGGCAGGGGCCAGCCATCCCTGACCAGGAGAAGGGCACCCAGGACAAGAGGGGGTCCACAAGAAGTGTTGTAAACATGGCCCGACCAGGTTCGCCCACAGTTGGAAATTTGGCGAGGCCCAGCGCTCAGGGGCAAGGACCAGAACCCACACAACAGGGACACGGACACCCCCCGGCTCAGATGTGATGTGATCCCCGGCTCTTGGCATTGCCAGAGAGCTCAGGGATCCCTCTCCCTGCGTGGAGAGAGGGCTGCCGGGCCCAGGAAGCCAGCACCCAATTTTTTTTTATTTTTTATAAACCATCCACATCTTCATCATCAGAACACAGGGAATTTATAAATAGTCATTGTAAAACGCTCATATCGATTCGATTTTTTACTTCGTGAAATTGGTGACATGAAATCATATTTGCCACAAGTAGTGAGTATCTTGTCCAAATTGCTTTTAAAATCCAGGGCACGAGATAGTCCGGCACTGTATTGTTTTTTAGTAGTCAGGTAGTAAGGGAATTTGGACATAGCTGTAGTCTATAACTTGGTTTTCTGCCCAGTTGTTTATCATCATTCCACTCGGGGCAGTGGAAGGGCTTTTCCTGCTCATTTTAAAATGGCTGCCTCCATGAAATCTCAAAAATACTTTTTTCGGTAAAAAGTTATGCAAATGTTTTAAATGTATTGGTGAGTATAAATAAAATGTTGTTATTCATTCTAATAAATGACAATGTGCTGTATTGAAAAACTGTTAAATTTGATGACAATTATTTTTTTTTATATTACAGTTATACCACATTAAAAATGTGAGGATCAAATCTGAGGCAGTTGGTGCTTTTTTCCTGAACAGTCATGAACTCCTGCCGCTCTACAGAAACGTCCTAAAAAAAAAACGACACAATTTTAGCAAAAACCGGCATAATTATGATGAAACGACAACCTGGATGGTCAGAGTGGGTCTTTTTGCCATTAAATAAGCCATTGAATGTATTTGTTTGCTGCAAAGTCAGGTTCTAATCGGTGTGTTTCAAAGATGAACTCCCAGTGCATATTCTCTGCGTGGACCCTCCATATCTGTGATTGTGTGTGTGTTGTGTGGGCGGCCCGACATCCAGGTGAAAGGATTGTAAGCCGTCCAAACCCTGCAGGGCAGAGCTTATCCTTATTCCTGATGTTAATCTGAGTATTGAACTTCCATACGGGGGTGGGGGGTGGGGGCTGCGCTGACACCCGATGGTGTGGAGGTCAAAGCAGTTTGTGTGCATATAAGAGAGAAGGCTGCTCCCTGCCCTTTTCCAAATGTCACCAAAGACCCGACTCCTGAGGAGCGGGGCCCATGAAATGTGTGCCCACACACGTGTGCCGTCTTTGCCATGATAATCCTCGCCATTAGGCCTTTTCAGATGTCTCATTTACAGTAATGTTTCCCTTTTGTGCGCGTGTGTGTGCGTGTGTCTCCCATACGCTCATCTGCTGCATTTTTAATAACTATTGTCCACAGCGCAGTTCACAAAGTCTCCAAAACAACATCTGCTTGCCACAGAATTTCAAATTAGGTTTTCGTTTATCTCTCCCAAATGGTTTAAAGTTTGGTCTTATTTTATATTTATGAACATCTCTATAAAGATAGAGGAAAGACCCCTTATGCTGCTGGATCTATTATTACTTGAACAAGTAGATTCTGGCCTAGTTTTTCTTGTGTTTTTGCATCCTAGGATCCCAACACCACTAAAATATTCAGGACTTTTGTAAAATGGAAGTGACCCTGCTATGAAATAATTAGCGGACTATTTCATGAAACATGGCGGGATTCACCAGTACTCTTAAAAACCTGGCAGGAAAAAAGCACCTACCTCTTGAATTCTCATTTATGCTTTCACTGAGATGTACCGGTAATCTTTTCCCCTGTGATTAATGTAGGTTAGGACAAAAATGGGCCCTACACGCTGCCAGATCCAGGCCAGCATTGTCCGCCTACAGTCTGTCACAACTTGGACCAAATCTAATCCTTATGGCAAGGATATTCCAAAAGAAGAAGGCCAAAGTGACAGTAGTGGGAAAATGCAGACCATTAATAATAACAAAAAAATGCATAGCTTGCATTAAAAAGATTGTTTTCTTGGAGGTTCTTTTTGCTGGCGTTGATCTAACTCTAACTCAAATAAAGTCGAACTGATTGTTTTCTTTGACTATCACAAACACGGTCTTTCTTGAATAACCGGCTGATTCAACTCCCTTATTGCAGTTCAAACACTAATGGCACAACAAGAAAAGAAAAAAGAAAAAAAGAGCCAAATGTTTTCATTAAGTATTCTCCTCAGCAGCACGTTGCAGCTTTTCTTTACATCCTCTGAATTGCATGCATAGTTAGAACCTTTAAAGTCCAACTCAGCAGGAGGACGAGAGAGCCGGCGGTGCTGATCAAAGCCAGAGAGCAGTGCCTCCGTCCAGGTTCAGCTGCAATCAAAAAACATCAGGTTATTGGGCCTAACACGCAATGATGGTGTTGAGATAAAAAACAAAACAAAAAAAGAGTTTGAAGAAACCTTCAGGATTGGATAAAAATGCCTTGTTAAGTCAGATTTATTGGTTGTGGATTGTGGAACGAGGACAAAAACGGAAGTTTTCTGTCTTTTACAAGTAAAGCTTTGGCACATTTTCACTAGGGAAGATCTACATTATCTTCAGGTACGCTGGGTTCCTGATTCTTCACACGTCACTTAACAATTAGTCCTCACTTGTAGCCAATAGCTGGAGTGCTCTTCTTTTTTTATGGAACAACCAATCACCATCAAATAATGACAATAATCAAATTCTTGCCTTGTCTTTCCGCATTCCGCATTAGACATTCCGCCGACCCATCACCCACCGTTCTCCTCCTGGCTTTTCGCTTTGGCCTCAACCACCATTAGCGTCTGGGCTCTTGGGTCTCTTCACGTGGTCGGAGGTCACATGCAAGATGTCTCCAGCCTAGAGCCAAACCGCCAAAGACTATGGACTATTTCATGGACGAATTCCTGTTTCACTATACCTTTAATCACATATTCAGGATTATTTGAAATGACATAAAATATGTATATTTACTGTCTGTTTTTGTTATACTTCCTCATTGTTCTTGGAGACCCCTTGCTGTTTTTGTAGTCCTACATTTCTGTGTTGGACAGTCTTGCTGCTGGTAACATTTGCTGCTCTAAACCTTGACGAAGCTTTGGTCTCACCAACTTTGGCTGTTTGTGTGTTGCCCCTCAATGTACTTGCAGAATCCAGCCTGGTAACAGCTGGGATAGGCTCCTGCCCCCAGCAAACAGATGGATAATTTGATAACAGAGTGATGAATCCTCTGTAACCTGCAGTCTAACTGTTGTACGCACCTTTTCTAAGCACAAATAGGCAAAATCTTTTCAATGTTTCTTTCTAGTGTTAAATACACTCAGACTTGCAGCACACTCCTCACCAATTAAAAAAATAAACTCACTGCTGTGAAAAGCAGCTTAAATCAATTGTTATAGTAATTTTGTTACCTTGTGTGAAGCAACAAAAGCAAAGAAAAGGTTTAAAGCTGTTCTGGCCCTAAAAATGCTAACATTTCTCCTGAAATGAGTCCATTTATTTTGCAGATTGTTATATGGTTCTTCCTTTTTTTTGCCCCCCAGCAAATTACACTACTTGAGTGCCTAAACCGTTAATAGTCTCTGCTCTCAACGGTGTGTTTGCCAATCATATTGGTTGTTTACAATGATAGAGAAATCATTGCCGACTCACCATTAGTTTAGTTTTCTGTCTGCGACTGGTGGTGTTGGACCAAAAAATAAATAAAAAAAGATTAAAACAAATCCAAATTGTTATATAGCCTATTGAAAAATATTACACTGTTATAGTTTAAATATTGTAATACTTTAAAAGCTACATGTCATAACTAAATTGCCTAATGGCTGCAAAAAAGTATATAAAAAAAAGAAAAAAAGAATAGTGAGATTTTGCAGCTGTCATTCGGTTTTGTCAGTAACCAAATGGTTCTTTTAGAGGCTGCAGACCCCCGGTTCAGCATTAATAACATAGTTCAGAGTACATATACACACTCATTATACATTCACGCTGTTTATGCTGGCTATGGAATATTTACAATAAATCCAGATCAAACTTTAACATGTTGTCCCCACATGCCAAATTAAGCTATAATTGATATTTCAAAAAATAATTCAAACTCAATTATTGGTGGAAAATCTGAATTTCTGTGATTCTGATCCGGATTTCAGCCCATCAATCTGATCATTTCTAAGTTTAAAAGAATAAATTTGCGGCCGGCTTCTTAAAAGTTAATAAATATAAAAAGAGCCAAATGCGTCAGTCTTTTGAACGGATCTTTGTAATGAACTGATCCAAAAGATTCGGCTCCCTAAAAAGAGCTGTAAATCCCATCACTGGACGTCACATTTTGGGTTAATTCTGCTAGACTGGGCCCTGTGTGTGAAGAGGACTGTTTCAAATATTAGCTCTGGTCTCAGGAGGTAAAAGTACTTCAGTATTTCAGTATAGTGGAAGTTTGTCTGGTTTTTAAATACATTTTTCATATTGTTTTGATCTTGTCTTTGCTTTGTTTTTGGATTTAGACATTTTAATAATGTCCAAACACTTTTGATCTTTGTTCTAAAAGCTTAAAAACTCTTTCCAGTTGAAGACGGATACATTTAATAATAATAATAATGGATTGGATTTATCTGTGCTTTTCAAGACACTCAAAGTGCTTACAGTGTGTCCATTATTCATTCACTCCTCATTCATACTTGGTGATGGTAAGCTATGGTTGTAGCCACAGCTGCCCTGGGGCAGACTGACAGAGGCGTGGCTGCCATTTCGCGCCTACGGCCCCTCTGACCATCACCGGGACATTCATACACATTCACACACCAGTGGAGCCACACTGGAGGCAAGGAGGGTGAAGTGTCTTGCCCAAGGACACAATGACATTTTTTGGCTGGTGGGAGCGGGGATCGAACCGCCAACCCTTCGGTCATTGGACGACCTGCTCCACCACCTGAGCCACTGTCGCCCCTTGGAATTTGTTTTTTTGTACAGTTTCTGGTTTGAGGTGGAATTGTTGTGCATTACAATGGAAAAAAAAACAAGGTTGTAGTAAAAATGTGCTGATCATGCATTGCCACGAATATTTCTTTAAAAGTAAATTTTGAGAGCACAATTTAAAGTAGTAAAACAAAACAAAAAGCTCAAAAAGCCCCAGAGCTACAAAATCCTCAAGATGCAGTGTTCCTTTTTTTGATGTTTTATTGTTTAAATTAAATGCTGAATAAACCATCCTGATACATGCTTGACCAATCACAGACTGAGGTCATGTGACATCAGGGATTCCAGAACAACCTCCATAAAAAAACTATGCTATATCAATTTCACATTGCATCAGATTCACATAAGGTGTAGAGAAAATATACTATGAATTTGATCTTTAGATCCTGCTTTTAATACTTGTGCTATCCTAGGCACGTTAACATTGGGAGTTGGGTCATCTAGACCCCACAAGACAGTGCGCTTAATCTTTTTCTTCAATGATTTGTGATCTTCACTGGTATTCCATGGATTACATGAAATCTTTCCACCTTTATCCACCTTTGTCATGGTAGGGATAACACGCCAATGTAAGGGTGGGGTCATAGTATAGCACAAGGGTTATCATATATGTAGATTGATATAAATGGCATATACTTATATAGTGCTTTACTACCTTCTGAGAAGGTCCAAAGCCCCGTTCACCCATGCACACACACACACAAATTCCCACACTACTGTCGAAAACACTGGTGCCAACCAGGAGCAATATGGGGTTCAGTGTCATGCCCAAGGACCCTTTGACACATGGGCGGACAGGGTGGGAACCGAACCTTTGATCCTCCGAACAGAGATTGACTGCTCTACCGCTGCCATTGAAGCACAATATTTCTATAAAATCATAAAATATACAATCACAGATGACTGAATATTGAAGAAATAAAAGTTAGAGTGTCTCAGAGCACTCATAAGAATCTATTTCCCTGATTTGGTTCGGTCATTGTTGAAGCATTTGTTTGTTTGGAGCATTGTGGCTTTTCACCATAACCAACTGTGTTCTGTAGCAGCAGATGTCGTGGGAATGGTGGGGGTCAGTCGTTTTTTTCCCCCCGGTCGATTGTGTAACTGGTGGAGTGCACTTGCATATTTGTGCACACACCGTTGTTGTGTACTCCATTTATTCAGGAATTTCCCAGATATCAACTGGCACGCATTCATTTCCCAGCCTCTCTCATAATCCGCTTCCTCTTTCATAAGTGTTTCCCAGACCAAAGTGGAAAAGCAATTGACTAATGAAGTTTAATCTGACACAAATACTTACATATGTTTTCCCATTCATCATGCTCACTAATGAGGCAAACAGGGCAGCTTAACAGGCTGTGTTTATGGATAACAAAAGCCATCCCTTAAGAAAACTCTACAAAAGATCCATCTACAGTATATTCAGCTCACTGTCTCTTTATTTTCTTAAACAATATTTCAGATTGCATTTGGCCACAATTACACTAATAGAGGCAAAGAAGCACTCTCAACTGTTAACATGAAAAGCTGTACTGTGATTATAGAAACTTAAGTTGATTGTATAGCATAATTTCAACACCGGCCTTTTTACCGGACGGGGCAAAGCTGGATGCGTTCCCTTTTTTCTATCGTAATCATGTAGGTTTTTTTTCTCTATTATTTTGATAAACTGAGAAGCTTCCATTATAATATGGCAGATCGTAAATTAAGTCAGTTAATGAAGGATTCATTTATACTACAACGAAATTAAAAGTTTAAGGAACTTCAAAACAATAATAGTTTAAATGAGAGAATCTATGAGTCATACTCCATAAAAAAAAGTCTTGATATCAACTATTTCCTGCATTTACTGAGAAGCAGTAAAGATATAAAGAGGGACAAAAGGGACAATTTTAATCCTTGTTTTGGTATTCAGGCCAAATTTGGCGTTCGGGTTAATTTTGACCCGAAAACAATGTAAGGGTTAAGACTGTTTTCTGGCTCGACGTAAATATAGCATTGAAAGTCAAACCAGTTGAGCTTCGACCAATCAGGGACTCGGATTTGGTGGTGACGGATGGATGGCGTCACTTTTAATTCACAGAAGTACCAACTGTTTGAAAATTGATCATGAAGGAGAAATAAATAATTGCGGTCTGTGCCTGGCTGGAATTATATGACAGCCTCTTCAAACTGTAGGTGGTGGACATGAGCTAGTAAAAATTAAAAAAGAAAATGTAGCCCCTCCCTACTTGTCCAGTGTGAACACAATTTTAGCACATTCTAGAACACACATCACATGCTCAGTGTAAATGTAGCATTACTGTGGTAAAAACTCCTCTAAATGGTTTTTAGCCTCAAAAAGGATTGTTCCAATTTTTTTTATTGGAAAAGGAACTATGATACTAAGCTTTGTATTTGCAATTTTGTCCAAATTGCTGTGAATATTAGAGACATTTATTGTAAAAAAATAAAAAAAATAATATGAGACTTAAATATCTTTTCAATAAATTCCAATTCCAATTGACGAATGTACAAAAAAAACATGAGATGAAACATCAATTGCTCCGTAAAGTGAGACCAAGCTTGAAAGACAGGAGAGATTCGTGATTTCTAGGAATATTTTTGAAGAAGTCTGTCTGACTGTCTTGCATCAATTATGATTTTGCTGGATTTGTCATTTGCCTGCCAACAAAAAGGCAAACAGCTAACTGGTGCCCCAAGCGAGAAGGAGGCAATGGAGGGAAGAGCGTTTTTAAAGCAGAGATGAGGAAGAGTTTGAAGTGACAAACTGAAATAAAACTCCCTAAAGGAGTACCAACCCTATTTTCAGCTCTGTAGCAAGTATGGTTTTATATAAAAGAAAAGCAAGTCAATGGGGAGGTTAAAGCCTTAGTCACATGCAACTGTATGGGTGCTGCAGGTTTTTTAAGAAGTCCGGGCCAGTGGAGCGGGCGCATTAATGCTACGTACACACCAGGCATGTTATATATGCGCTCAAGTACACAGGTTCTTTTAGCATATAGTGTATTCACTGGACTGTCACTGCCCGAAACTTGTGCATATGCTCACAGTTGGAAGAGGCTTGATGGGAAATGTACAAAGCGGTGCAAATCTGGTGAAATTTTGCTCAATGCTTTGTCTTTCACAGCTCTATTCCGATATATGAAAGAATTTGTGTCATTTAATTCTGGCTGGGCTCAAACTGCAATTGTTAATTTCTCCTCCATTATCAATTTTCAAACAGTTGGCACTTCCGTTAATTAAAAGAGATGCCATCCATACATCTCTACCAAATCAGAATCCCTGACTGGTCAAAGTTCAACTGATTAAACTTTCAACCCACGTTTAATGACTGCATTGTGCATGGAGAACCAAAAAATGGACTTAAAATGTGCATAGTGTGAACGCGACAGTTTTGAAAGCAGAAGCCAGAAATGTGCATATCTGCGCGCTTACATAGACTTCCCATTGGAAGCAGTCGCTTAAATGTGCGTTTCTAAGCCTGGTGTGAACGTTAGGGTATGTCTTGCAATTCCCTTGAGGGACCACCCCAAGGCAAGTCATGAAAACTGAATATGCAATTGTCTTGGTTGTGGCAAATGTACTGTGAAGTATTTGTAAGACTTGAAGCTTGAATCCCCCAAGACACATCATCCTGGATATTTGAATCTACCTCCAGCAGCATTCAGGCAGTAGCGATCCAACATGGATAACCTCAATCGGCATGCACAGCAGTCCAAGACTGATTCTACCTCACCAACACCACATGCACACACATTTCTATTCACACACAACACCCGTCCACTCGTGCACTAACCAGACCCAGAAACCAAAGCCCCAAGTAGACTTTACTTAAAACGTTTTCAAGCCATTCACCACAAGCACTCAAACACTCCCATCTGGCATGCTATACCAAGTCACCCATCTAACAAACTTCATCAAACCATCAGAACCCTTGGTAGACACACAATAAAATTCTGAACAACAACACCCAATGGATGCTAAATACTATTTCTATCTTGCAGGTACATTGCACTCAAATATTAGATTCAGTCTTTATCACCATGTTCAACTTGGTTGCCTTCCAGATAGCCACTGGCTGGGCCCGCAAACGCTATGGTGACAAAATAACAGGCAAAACCCTCCAAAACACCCAAGACATCCTCTTTGCCTGCCACGCCCAGGGGCAACTATTCCACTCACGACATAAGTTAATTCACCTTCCTGACCCAGACCCGTTTTCCTCACCTGTGCAACAATGTAAATCCCTATGTACAATTTTCAATGAAGCTGTAATTTCTGCTGACCAGATCCTTTCCTGTTCCTAACAGTCAAATGAGACCAGGCTGCACAACTCCACTCTACCCAAAGCATACCAGAGCTGAAAGGGGCAGAGGCACGCATGATGAAAGGGACTAATGAGGTTCAACCTGAACTACAACTAGTCCATTCTGAGCCTTCCTCATCCACCCTTTTTAGGGGGTCTACGCCACCTGGCTTTCCACCACCAGGTTTCATTACTATTTGTGTCCCTGCCAATTCACCACTAGCCACACCTCTGGATCATCTCTCCCCTCCCATGACAATACCTTCACTCCCATCACCTCCATTCATCCACCACTGCCAGATATGGCGGTTTCCCACCCAATTGGGCGGTTTGGTTCTGAACTTGTGGGCAAAAATTGCTTCGAAATAATTTGGGCGGGTTTGAGGTCGGTTTAGCGTTTTTTAGTCTTCATCAAAATACTTTTCAACCAGGGACGTGCGTGCGGGGGAGGCACCTGAGACAGTACCACACATGCCATCGTCCTTGCTTTCATGAGCAACTAATGATAAAATTAATTTGTCTCCACTAATCTCTCTATAAATGCAATTTTATGTATTAACAAGGTTTACCCAAGCCCAAACCCAAACCCTAACTCTAGCTCTGACCCTAACCATAACCCTCCACCCATTACAAGGTAACCATGTTGCTACAAAAAAGTGAGACTTAAAGTGGAGTTGCTGGATCCAGTCCAGAGCATTAATTGTTACAATGTGGTACCCCAAAACATGGGTTGTTTTGCTTCGTGAGTCAATAGCTTCAGAAAGAGTCTAGGCTGCTTTGTGCAAGATTGGTGACACCCATGGCTTTAGGGAAGGACCCGTCTAATGTGTAAATTGAAAAAGCGCAGGACATTTCATCCAGCTACTGTTTCAGCCTCTGGGATAAGAAGTACACAGCAGAAACAGGCTTCCACAAAAAAATCGATGTGTTTTAACAAAGGTCAGAGGTGACACAAACGCCTTAGTGGTCAAGAAATCTTGTCAACACAGGCCTTACGAATTTCTTCTCAGCTCCGAGTCTTTGTTTAGTTGGATTTTTAGTTCAGTGGATTAACAGCTCCCCTCCTGCAGATATCAGCAGCTGTTGCAGTCCAAAGTGTTTAACTGCTAAACAGCTGTTGGAAAAAAACATAATGTTACAACACAAAGAAATCCACCTTTATATTGTTTTAGGAATCATTGAGACAATCAAATGATGAGATGAGTTCGACGAAGCGTGACCCAGAAAAACAAAGAGGGATAAAGCCTGATTTCCACTGGTTCATCTGCGCTGTGTCTTTGTTGCATTGACACAAAATAATAAAACATTCACTAAACAATCGGAATGTTTACATTACCTTAGTGACGTCTGCGTTTGACATCGTCCCTCTGCATCACAAGGTTTACGCAGGAGTTCTATAACCTGTCTATTGACGCTTCAATTTTGTGTCAAAAAGAGAGAAATGGGAAACAGGGTTTTAAAATAAAGACTTCTGTTGCGCTTTCAACTTTATACATTTTTATTTTACATCTAAGGTGATCTAATGCCGATGGGATTACACACCAACACCAGTGTCCTTTTTCGGCAGGGATGATGGGAGTTTAATTTCGGAAGTACTGAAACATAGCATCATTTATGACAAAAAACATGCATTTTACATGAGTGATGAAGGATAGGGCATTGGGCCTGAATACCAAAGTTTTGAATGAAATACTGTAGACAGGGGCAGCAGGACAAACCATTCCTCCAGAAGCCGGGGGGCAGTTAAATGGAGATGCAGCGAAGACAATGTAAACCAGGGATGGGCGCAAACCACTGTGCCACCGTGCAGCCACTCCTTCCAACTCCAGCCAACATTCACCCAGTCACACACACACACACACACACTCTCCCACACTGATGGCGGATCCGCTGCCTCACACTAGTGCCAACCTCCCACCAGAGGAAAGGTGGGGTTCAGTGTCTCGCCCAAGGTCACTTCGACTCATGGGCTTGCAAGGCGGGAATCGAACCTGCAATATTACGATTATGGGTCCACCGCCCTATCGCTGCATCATGGCCGCTCATGTCTTGATTCAAGCTCTTCAAATGAATGGCTTCCATTAGTTCTTTGTTTGGTTTTTGGGCTGTGGGAGAAAACCAGACAACTCTTTGAGCATAAGCACCAGAACACATAAGCTTCACACAGAAGGGCATCTTTCATCTTCCTTGCAACAGAACAACCACTCTTCCACGGCCAACACGGAATCATAATTTAAACGTTGGTAAAAACTGAATTTTAAAGGGCCTCCATAAAGCAAAAATAAACTTTTTGAGCTTTTAAGTGTATTCTAATGTTCAACCCAAAGTGGTATTTTGATCCATTCACGCGTTTCTGAGTATTCCTCTGAAAACCTACGCTCTGAGCAACAGGCCCTCCCAATCCAGGAAAAAGAGTGGGTTCTCACATTGTGACGCAGACACAATCCAGGAAGAGCCTGCACAGCCAGCACCGCCCCCAGTCCAACACACAGACTTTCTCCGGGGAGTTGGCGGTGATCGGCAAAACACTTTTAGTTTATATGCACAATATGCACATCTATCTTTGCAAAAGTTTGGATCCTGTTAGTTTTCGTGGGCAAAGCGCAGAAACGCTGCCGAGGCAGACTCTAGGATGATGTCATGAAATGGGCGGCACCCACAAGGAGAGCTTGCCAGTGCCTCAGAGATCGAGTCGTCTGACTTCCAGGTAAGAAAATGAGCTGCAAAAATAACTTCTATTTCATAAAAAATGTGTTCTTCAGTGTGCCAAAGGGAATACATTATCATGGATATGGCTTTAGTTGAAAGGCGTAAGAAAAGCATGATAAAAGCACTCTAACTGTTTAACTTTCAAATAAAAAATAAACCAAAAAAATAACTATACAGCTGAAAATGCAGAAGGCTTTCATCATAAACTCTGTTCTTTTAAAAGATTCATCTACTTTTTTATTTTCAGTGACATTTCTCCATCATTGAGCGAAGATAATTGCATTCATGCAGCATCTTTCCACTCTCCCAATTCACGCTTCTCTCCTGAAGCTGCTGAGGCCCTTAAAGCACATATTGATCCTTCAAGTCCTTCCAAAGAGGATGCAGTGATTGATCCCTTCTGTTTTTTCTTACCTGTACCCATGTCGAGTAAGATAAGACATGTAAACAACAATAATGTTCTCCATTTTCTAATAACGGAGCAGATCCCTTGGCCTCACCTCTACATTTTGAAGCATTTAGGGCCTTTCAGAGGGTCTAGGAGCTACAAACACAGTGGTGTTCTAAATGTTCCCCTCTTCTCATCCATGATATTTAAAGTTTCTGAAGTAATAAATGTTCCAACTAAAGCAATTCTACCCCCACCCCTCAGTTTTTCGATCGTCATTGAGAAGGAGTGTGAAGAGGTGAAGGTGGGGTCACATGGTGAAGTGGGATTCCCCCTCTGTCTTAGGGGGAGGGGGGCTTTTTATTAATCTTTTTCACTCGTCTCACCTAGACTCGTCTGTATTCATCAACATTCAGGTTGGTCTTGTTTGTTTTTCCATTGATCTGGAATACTACCTCAGCGCTAGCGGGCTCCTTGTTGTAAAGCAGGCAAAAAACAAATACCTACCTCTGCCCGTCAATGTTCTAGGGAAGGAGCCAGAGCATTTGTTTCCCTGTCATGTCTGTAAATCTTATTCAACTTGGGGTGGGAGAAACTATGGGCAAGAAGGCAAAAACACAAATCATAGTTGCAGAACAGCATGGTATCTAGTGGATACTTCGTAACCATTTTGCTATCCTAGGCACTTTAACATTTGGACTTGGGTCATCCAGACCCACTAGACAGTGCTCTGAACCTTTTTTCTTCAATGATTTGTGATCTTCACTGGTGTCCATGGATTACATGAAATTCCCTTTGTCCAGCTTTGTCCTGGTAAGGAAAACACGTCAAGGTAAGGGTGGGGTCATCTGGACCCCATTAGATAGTACAAGGGTTTTAAGCAAGACTGAGCAGCACTAAGTATCCACTCTTGGGAATGCACCAGACATTTCTGGTATCGAGCTGCCAGTGCTCATGCTTTGATGATCTTAAGGTGAAACACATATACATAGGAACATGACATATATTCTTTAAGTTTACTTAACTATATAATTATTTTTTATTATTGAAATGATACCTTTCTGTTCACTTTTGAATACGTATCCCAACTTTTAAATATGTTTGTGATCCATACATTCACTGACAAAGCTGGTGTTCCAAACAAACTTACTGGGTTTTCGTCTAATCCATCATTAAACACAATATTACTGCAAAAAATTAAATGCATAATGTAAATTACCCAATTTTAAATAGAAAAAATAAATAAATGCATTTTTGGCACTAAAAGTAGTTTCCATGAAATCCATGAAATTTCAGTATTTTGCGATAAATGCGAGATATACGTAATTCATAGGTGTTTCTTGCATTCATCATTTATCGATGTGAGCAGATGTCCATTTAGGGTTTCGGCTGATGGATCTTTACATGAATTTGGTTTTGAAGTGTTCTAAATTTTTGGTCAATTATTAAATTAAATCTTATGCAATTGTGCGTAATTTTTGCGAAATGTATATGCAAATTTGTGGCTTTCCACAATCGTTCTACGTTTGTCCATGTTTAATGGACTTTTCAGGCATGTACCACTGACATCTAACTGTTATATTGCATATACGGCGCATGTATCATGTTCAAATTACACAACTGACGCACCAATCACTACTGAATTGCATATTAACAGTGCAATAATCACGCACGGTTCATGCTCTGAGTTGGTTTACATGTTCTGTGCGTGACTTATTTGTACTCCTTCCGTGGTTTTAATGAGGTTTATTCGTGATACATTTCGGAAAATATCTAACTTTTTCTTCGTATTTTCACATATGAATAATTTTCATATGTGGAAAATGTACAAAATGCACAAAGGGACACGGCCGTAAAAACAAAAAGCTGCATTGGCTTTAAAGACAAACCCCTGCTATCCTGCCTAAATTGAACTCAAAGTAGCAATTACGGATTAAAGCGTCTGAACTCAGCTCTACATGCTTCAGACATGTTGAATTCACCTCTTCTACCGTTCAAACTCCATTCATTATCTTCACCCACCCCTATATATTTTTTCTCAATTTAATGTTTTTATTTTTTTATCATTACTTCTGGTATCTTCATGCATCTCTTTACAGAGCCATCACTCTGACTCTGAGGCAGACACACAGTCTCACTGTCTCATTTCCTCACACACCCAGCCATCTTTTCAAAATCACTTCCTTGATTCACATCTTTGCCCTCCTCATTTATGAGCACTTTATTGAGAAGCAGAGAGGTGGCAGAGAAACAGACATAATTGCCTAGGGTGGTACGTTATTGGAAAATGGATGAATTGCTTTCTTCAGAGAGGAGCTGTGAGAGTGTCAGGAATAGAGAAGGCTCCTTAATAACAGTGAAGGTCAGGTGCAGGCGTAGTGGGAGGATGAGGACGAATAGATGCATATAAAATTATGTCTCACTTTGCTGCATATGCAATTTATCAGTGTGTGTTTTTAAGGGCATTTGTGTTTGTGTGGTGGGTTTGTGTGGGATTAAGACCACTGATATTGTTTGTGCTGACTTGGGTCACCCAGGTAACGGCCTCTTTGGCCAGTGTGGTTCATCTCCATGGTTACAGTCTGTGATGGCTGCCTACGCTGCCACCCCATCAGGGCACAAACCTCCTGCATCACACCCTACATATAATTTCTCACTTTACATTGTTCACACAATTTCAGATGTTTTCCTTTTCAAACTTAACACAAACACATTTTTGTTTGGATTAAATTTAACTTTTATCAACACATTTCAATTTACTTGATTGCAATTGAATGTTTTTTTCTTTTCTTTTTTTTTTTTTTTTGAGTTACCGGTGTTAAGGGGACCATTGCTGCCATCTGCTGCTGGAACCACAAAGTCAGGACTGACACAAGAAAGCATGCAGATGCCTAATATTCAGCAGGCAGCTGATTGGACTGAACCATCAAAACTCATCGAAACTCTTTTTGCATTGAAAATTGCTTTACTTTGGTTTCTTTTTGATGTTCATTTCTTGCAATTTTTTGCATGATATCTTCCATAGGATGGACATTAAATTTGATTTTTTGCTGTAGTTTGTCTTAGTCTTTTTCAGTTCCCCCTTGTGTGTCTTGGTCTGATCAGCCACTCTATATGTTCCCTAGTGTTTTCAATACTTAGATCAGTTTAATTAAGTTTGTTTGTCTGTTCAATTGTCCTCTGTTAAATTTAATTTTTGTTACTTTGACCTCTTTTAAAAGGCAAATTTTTCTCTGTGTTGATGTTTTAAAAATAAGTTTAAATATTTGTGACATGTTTTTTTTGGTAACGCTTTCTTTTACAGTACAGTACTTACAGTGTACTTAAGTGGTATTTACATGTTACTTATTGTGTAACTACTGGGTACTTTCATGGTATTTATATGGTACTTTTTATGGAATTTACTGGGTACTTAAAGGGTGTTTACGTGGTACTTTTTATTGGACTTACTGGGTACTTACATGGTACTTTTTTGTGTCTAATCAGTACTTACATGGTACCTCCTGTGTATTTATGTGGTACTATTTGGTTCATACCTATGTGGTGCATACTGGGTATCTTTATTATACTTACTGGGTATTTACATGTTGTGCAATGGTGTCTTTTGTGGTACTTACCACATTTAGGAACAAGGTAAGTACAAATAAAGTAGCTTGACCTTTAGGTCTACACTCATATGTTTCATGGTATTTACCATGAATTTACCACAGAAACTACCCCTTAAGTAAAATTAAACTGGACTGTAAAAGAAAGTCAGCCCTATTTCCACTCAACTACTTGGTACTTTCAGTAGTAAATGATTGGGTATGTTCACGTATTACCTTCCCGTACAGTGTACATACACACTTGGTCTTCTGACCTCACCGAATGAGACAATGTAAACTTGTTGGTAAAGGTGAAGTAACTGCATTGTAAAAACATATTCTGGCCTAATCACTTCTTGTAAAATGTGGCAAATTTAAAGAGAAACAAGACAGCAGTGAAAACAACAATCTTTAATATGATACACTTCTGCAGCATACAAAGTGTCATCACAATGAAATTTGTTTTAAGTTCTCAACAAAACAGTAAAACGCCTCACATGTTGCCAGTGTGATGTAGACAAAAATACAATAAATTTGACTGCAACTATTGCAGAAATGACTTTGGTTGGAAAAGGTGAGGATCTGGGGCCATTTCCTGTTTTCACAGTGGGTGACAAACTCATGAGTTATGCAAAGGAGTGCGAATCATTCCTGGAACAAGACCAAAACTCTGGAAGAAATGATAAATAATATGAAAAAATCTGTTCTTTGGAATGCTCCTTCTTACTGTTTTGTTGAGAACAAATTTCATTGTGATGACACTTTGTATGCTGTCTTGTTTCTCTTTAAATTTGCCACATTTTACAAGAAGTAATCAGGCCAGAATATGTTTTTACAATGCAGTTACTTCACCTTTAACAACAAGTTTACATTGTCTCATTTGGTGAGGTCAGAAGACCAAGTGTGTATGTACACTGTACGGGAAGGTAATACGTGAACATACCCAGCATTTACTACTATTTACTATTATAGTACCGGTAGTTTTATTTACATCTATTGTAAAGAAAGAGCCATAATGATAAACAGATTGGACTCAAACAGCTTACATCCTGATTTATTAAACTAGTTTTTACTTGAATAAGAATGAAGTTTATGTGGGATATCTATTTTTACTTTGCTGTAAAGACCAAGCACTTCTAAGCAATTTATTTCCTGTACTTAAGAAAACAAAGGAACCCCCCACCAATGCTTTCTGGTAAATTCTTTCTTTATGTCATTCTTTCCTGTCTCCCTCAGTTGGAAGGTAACATTGTCAATTTCTGATATATTTTTAAATCAGTAATCAAATTCATGGGGTAACATTGAGCATAAAAAGCAAACTTACTCGACTTTAACAAATAAAATAGGAAGGAGTTTTCAAAGAACACAGCTTGGGTTTATTGGGTCGATATAGAAAGAAGGAATTATGACATGGTTTTGAACAGCAGGCTGTCTGTCACTTATATGCAATGAGTGTTTTTCCAGTCTGTGCAATTTTAAAGAATAACTTTTGATCTAAGTGGGCTCAACAGTGGGATTGGAGGCAACCGTTGAGACTAAACTGCAAATGATGGGAATATAAAATTGAATATATCTTTACAACTTGCTTAATCAACTTTATGTGGCCTCTTATAAAAATAGGTGCAGTAATCTCAACTCCAGGGTGGTAATTTAGTTCCAAGGTTATTAGGTGCAATTTGGGGCTAGAAGACAATTACAAGAAAGATTGGACTAATTTTTCTTTGAGCTTGAATAAAAGCAAAAAAAAAACTGTTTTCTTTATGATTACGAATAAAAAGAATTTATCTTTTCCTTTTGTTCTGATTCTTGATAAAAATTATCGTTTGCTTTGTTGTACTATTGGAAAGAAAAAAACGCTCATTTCAGCCTTAATTACACTGAAATAAATATTCAGCTGGACTGGAACTTTGACTTTTGAATAAAAATAAATTTGTGAGTGACTTCAACAAAGGGCAGCAAAACACTTAAGCTGAAGGCCCGCAGTGAGCATTTCTCTACGTTTATGACATATTTAACAGACATTTTCATTATATAGTCAAGTAAAAAAACAAAATCTATATTTCATTACTTGCAATGAATAAATGCATGAATGAAAAACAGAAAATTATGGGAACTAAAAGTCTGAGAGCATTTTAGAAGGAAAATTTGTCTATGTGTTATGTTTTGTTCATCAAATATGAAATAAAATGGTGACAGTTGGATGAACTTAAAAAAACTCTTAAATACACAGAGGAGGATTAACTTAGCTGTGGATGATTAGCAACTTGAACCTGGTGTGACTGACAGAAAAACCAGACCATGACTATAAAAAACAGCCCTGTTTACAGAAAAGTGTACTCCACTCTGCACAGTTACACATTCCAATCAAAAACACCAGGTCTAATGCTACACACACACACACCTACACACACACACACACACACACACCGGGCATTTGGTGCGTATTACAGAACACGCTGAACAGGTTTTTTTTTAATGCTATTTTAGCATCTGGTGTTCACACTGGACTGCCACTATCTGTCACGGCGGGGGACTGAGAGAGTACCCAGACGCAGAGAGGAGGAGGCAGGCGGTTCCAGGACAACAAGGTCTTTTAATACTCAAAGTCCAAAAATCAAATAAACACCACTGCAACAGGCAGGCAAACTCGAAACTTCCAAGAACACAAGAAACGGGGACCATCAAACAGACATCGGACTACAACAGAGTACAAAAGATTATGGACCAGCCCAGGAAGAAGGGAAAGGCAGGACTTAAATACATACAGACAAACGAGATACAGGTGAAAACAATTAGGACAGCTGGGGACCAAAGTAAAACTCAATACAACAACAAAACAGGAAACCTTGCAGAATAAAACAGGAAACCGAAACTCAAAAGATGACAGAACAAAAAGAGAAGCAAACACAAAAGCAAAGAAACGTAAACTGTAACACTATAAGATACTTGTAAATCTGGCTCCAGGGTTTTTCTTTCACAGCTCTATTCTGATACATGATGGAAATATATGTCATAAAATTCCACTATTATTACCGTATTTTCACGACCATAGGGCGCACTGCGTTATAGGGCGCAGTCTCAGTAATAGGTTATTTTTCGGTATTTGACACATAAAAAAGGGTGTTAGGGCGCGGGCACGGTAAAACATGCATGCTAGTGTGTGTTTAAAAAGGCAGCGGTAGCAAAATTGAGTTGCTTGTGATTTATTTTTTTATTTTTTTAATCATAAATCAGCATCCGAAAATCCATCAAAGACCTTGCAGAACAGTGCAAGCAGACACGTGTTGAACCTTTTCTGCTTTGTATGCGCTCCACGCACTCACATGCGCTCTCCCCCCTCCCTTAATGCATTACGCGAGGCCAGACACACCAGTTTAAGCACACACACAAATCCCACAACACACGTTAGCCCAAGCATCTACAATCCATTCACAAACTGTGGCGCAACTCCCCCGGCGCTGCCTCCCACAACAATAAAAGCAGACTTTTCCTGCGCCATTGTGCGTATCACTACCGGCGTTTTATGAAACTGAAGCAAAAGCTTCCTCTGCAGGCGTTACTGCTCTTAATCCATCGCTGGAGCTGCATCATCTTGACTGTCTGAGTTCGTTTTCCAGCTTCCTCCACTTGCGAACCATGGATTCATTCATCTTTTTTTTTTTTGTTTTTTTTTTTTTTTTTTTAACTTGTCCTGTCCAACAGCTAGGCAGACAGATGAGAGCTGAGGGCCTCTTGGGTTGGACATATTTTACTTTAACAAGAGGGGTTATTAATCTTCAGACAAACCAAAGGTATGTCTGAATAAACCCCTTTTGTAATTGAGGCCAAACTTTATTAATTTCAAACATGTCTGAAAATCTTTGGTGTTGGACCGGACGGAAAAGGAAAGACGGGAAGAAGAGAGAGGGACGTTAGAGAGAGGGGGGGTAGGGGGTGATAATAGGAGGGGAAGGGGGATAAGACCATGAAGCAGCATAAAGCAGCAAGTTTACTGGTTGTTAATCATTATGGTAAGGTTCAAATGAAAAACAAAAACAAAAAAAAAAGGGCGGAGCCTGTCCACACACACACTCAAATGTTATAAACACACCTGTTAGTTGCAAAAATGTCCACCTGTCGACATGTACACAAAACAGATAGTGTTCACACGCATACTTATGCCTTAAAACCAACTAGTGTGAAATATTTCAGTCATTCAGTCTGTTGAGCTAACACCTGTGCTCAGGTGAGTGTTTATGTTCTTCTAAAATGGATGGTGGAACGTGAAAAGAAGGAGGGAGAGTGCCCAGCCATCCCCACCCCAAGACCCCCACCGCACCAGCAGCGGCAGCCGGAATCCCCCCAACGCCACACGGGAACCGGCAGGGAACAACCGCCGCCCGGGCGACCAAGCCCGCCACCCAGGCCAGGGCCAGCAGGGCCGCCGCAAGGCCCCCAGAGCCAGAGAGCAGGGAGGCACGGAGGGAAAGAGGGCGCCGCCCCAGCCCAACCAGGAGAGCAGCCCCCCAGCCGCGCCGGGAGAACCCAACGCAGGGCCCCACCGGAGAAGGACGCCCACAGCCCCAGACGAGCACCCCACCACCACCCAGGAGTTCCGGGCATCCCCCCGCCCCAACCCCAGGTACGAGCCAGGACCCCCCAAGGGAGACCCACTCCGCACTCCAGGCAGCCATCCGCCCGGCCCACGGTTGGTCCAGGGAGGAGCGAGGCAGGGGCCCGCCGCCCCCGCCCAGAAGGGGGGAACCCCGGGGAAAAAAGAGGGCCCACAAGGGGTGTTGTAAATATGGCCCGACCAGGCTCGGCCACAGTTGGAAATTTGGCGGGGCCCAGCACTCAGGAGCAAGGACCAGAACCCACCCCCCAGGGACACGAACACCCCCGGCTCAGATGTAATGTGAACCCCCCCACCGCGCGGAGAGAGCACCGCCGGGCCCAGGAAGCCGGCACCCCGGGGACACAGCCGCTGTTGCAAAGGGGCCCGTACCCCCCACCAGGGAAGAGGCAGGGGACAGATGGTCCTAGGTCCCACCTTCCTTGCAAAATGTGTGTGCGTGTATGTGTGTTTGAGAGAGTGTGTGTGTGCATGTGTGTGTGTTTATGTTGGGATGTATATATTGAGGGGGGAGGGGTGTGTGTACTAAGGGGGGTGCGGTTAAAATTGGCGGGTAGGGCACTAAGGGGACGTCTCCTGATTACTCACAGTGACGTCCCCTCACCCTCCCCACCAAGGGGCCCTAAATGTCTAAGGTGCGGTTAAAATTGGCGGGTAGGGTGCTAGGAGGACATCCGCTGCTTGCTGGCAGTGATGTCCAAGCACCCCCCCTACCAAGGGCCCTACATGTCTAAGGTGCAAATAAAACCGAAAGAGGGGGGGCCCACTCCATACGGCAACCACAGGAGGGGGGTCACTGCCTAGTAAACCCCCCCCCCCCAAGGCTCATCGCAGGCTAAGCCCCCCACCCCCCTCACCCTATTAAGATTCATTCATCTTGAATTCTCTTGCAGCTGCTCCCATGTTCCTCTGCATAGCTGATAGCTTGCAGTTTAAACTGTTTCAGCAATGTTGTTCTGTTGTTTATGCCCAGACTTCTTTCACTCGTTCTCATGGCATCTTCTTCTCTGCTAAAGTTCCACAACAACACATTAGGCGCACCGTCTCATAGGGCACCCCCTACATTTTGGAGTAAATGTAAAACTTTTAAGTGCGCCTTGTGGTCGTGAAAATACGGTAGTTTTCTTCTTTGTGATCATGTTTTTTAGGATGGTACTTCCTGACTGGTCACAGTTTGGCGTTGTGGCGATTTAGCATTCAAGGAGTTCAGCTGGTTAAACTTCCAGTGCTCGATCAATGAACTTACTTAGCGACCCGTGAACCCAAGAGTTCTGGATGTGGAAGCCAAAAATTAATGTTGACATACATTTACATTGACTTTTCATACAAACTGGTCGCTTGAACACGAATCGACGCGGACGGTGTACCTTCATTGGAAGTGGTAGCTAGAGCACTCGTTTCCGAACCTGGTGTGAACGTAGCATAAGACTGCAGGCTGCTCTAAATGATGCCTTCAGGGTACTGTGAAAGTGTCCCAGATGGACCAGAGCAAGTGCCATGTTTGTCATGATGTTCCCACACTTCAAACTGATCTGATAAACTACAGTTGAGTGACTCAAATAAGATTCACAGAAAATTATATTTTTATGGTGTCAGTGAGTCTGTGCAAGAGAGACATTAGGTTCCTTTCATGAGTTCTTGGGAGGATATATGTCTTTTAATCTGCGGATGACTGATTATTTTGGTTTCCGAATTTATGTATGTAGGTGTGTGGGTGTGTGTGTGTGTGATTGTGTGTGTATGTGGTATTTAAAGTTCATTTATTAATCAAGTTCCAGGATAATAACTTGTTTATTATGATAATGAGTGATCTTATAATACTAAGTACTCTAAGTGGGCTGCAAGCTGCTTCTGGCAAGCAAGGGTCAGAATAAAAGCTGCAGTTTCAAAAATGAAAAGCTGCTTGCTGATTTATGGGAGAAGCACAGAAAGATAATTTAGATTAAACACTTTCCAACAACTATGTTTGCTATTCTGCCATTTGGCAAGTGATACAAAGATAAACAGTGCCACTCTGTGAGACTGGAGAGCCGTTTCTCCTCAGGCTGTTAAAGTGTACACTTCAAATGGAAGAGAAAAAATATACTCCAGGATAATCATTTCTTCTGAATGCATAAGTAGGAAAAAGAGACCAAGTGTTTTTCCTTTTTTACAGTCATGTTTTTACACAGTTTATTAGGCTGAAGCTTGAACTGGGGCTTTTAACAGAACACTGGAGCAGCCAGATTTGATCTAGGATCACTGGACATGTGCCAAACCCTCCTGTTGAAGCCATCCTGTTATCTAATCGGCTTTGATAACAGCAGGTCTTTGAAACTAGAACTTGCACAAGAAGGCCATCCAATTAGGGAGAAGAGCCACTTCACGATTAAGTTTGTTTGGGTTATCTTGCAATAAAAGTAATCAGTGATTATTCTGCAATTGTTTGTTCCAGTGAAGCGAAATGTGGCGTGTTGCATGTATTTAGTTGACTATTTGAGAGAGCGTAAAACCTTTGTGTGGTGTTTATTTCACAACATTTTATTTTTATGAATTAAAAATACCCAAATCGAAACTATTTAGTTAAATGAAAAAAAAAACAGACTTGAAGTCTTTGGCTAAGTCCAAATGCAGTCACTCCTCCCTAACCCCTCCAAAATGTTTGGTTGGGTGTTATTGTGAATACACTAACGCGGCTAATGCGTAGTTGTGACATGTGTATTTTTTATGTGGTACTAACAAGATTGGGTTTACAGGTATTGTTAATACGCTAACAGGGCTAACGTGTAGCAGTGTAATACTATGTTTTTTTTTAACGTTTTACTAACAGGGTTGGTAGTTAGTGTAGTCATGGTAACCATTTTTTCTAGAGGTATCAATCTGTTTTTTTTTATATGTTGCAAAAATGCTTGGGACCTTACACGGCTAATGTGTAGTAGCATCTCTGATCGAATTCCCACTCTAATCCCCAACTACTAAAAAAACATATAGTGTGGGACTTTGTATTTTAAAAGCAATTTGGAAACCATGCTTACTATTTTTATTTTATTTTAAACGGCAGAAATGACATCATCGATTTCACAAATTTAAAACTTAATTGATATGAGCGTTTTGCTATGATTATTTATGAGTCCAATGTCTTCTGAGGATAAAAACGTTGATGATTGATTAAAAAGGAACATTTAAATTCCTTTTTCTTTGGCAAAAATTGTTCCGACGCAATGCATTGTGGTGTATATTCGCCGATCTAGTGAGCATTGATGCACACTGGTTTTTCGCAGAGACTTCTGGGAAATGTCCAGGGCACTAGATTTCGGAATTGTAAATTCAGACAGCACTACAAAATGGCCAACACACTGTATAGGGGTTAGGGTGGGTATTCTGACATAGTAATAGTGTTTTTTTTACGTCTTAATAACAAGATTGGGAATTACAGATGTTGTAAATATGCTAATGCGGCTAACGTATAGCACTCTCGCTGTGTCTGAATTCCAACCCTAATCCCTAACTACCGGAAAACGACATAGTGTGAGACTATGTAGTGCCCTGGATTTTAAAAGTAATTCGGACACCATGCTCACGACTTTTTATTTTATTTTAAAGAGAAGCTATGACCTCATCGATTTCATAAATGTAAAATTCAATTGATATGAGCGTTTCAGAACGATAATTTATCAGTCCACTGTCTTCTTCTAAAGAGAAAAACAATGATTTGTTTAAAAAAGGAATTTAAATACATTTTTTATGGTAAAAATTGTTCCGATGCAATGCATTGTGGTCTACATTCGCAGATCTAGTGAGCATCGAGGCACACTGGTTTTTTCGCAGAGACTTCTGGGAAATTTCTAGGGCTCTCGATTTTGGAATTATAGATTCAGACAGCACTAATCTAGCCACAGGGGTTGCAAGCCAGTTGCCTCTGTGCCGGTCCCAAGCCCGGATAAATAGAGAGGGTTGCGTCAGGAAGGGCATCCGGCATAAAAATTGCCAAAATAACCATGCGAATCATCCACAACACTTTAGACATACCGGATCGGTCGAGGCCCGGGTTAACAACGACCGCCACCGATGCTGTTAACCTACAGGGTGTCGGTGGAAATTTGACTACTGTTGGTCGAAGAAAGAGGGGAGGCAGAAGGGCCCGTGGCCAGAGAGAGAAGGGAAAAGGCAGGAACATAGGTTTGAGAATAGGGACTCTTAACGTTGGCACAATGACAGGGAAAGGCAGAGAGCTGGCAGACATGATGGAGAGAAGGAAGGTAGATGTACTGTGTGTGCAGGAGACAAGGTGGAAGGGCAGCAAGGCACGTAGTATTGGAGGAGGATACAAACTGTTCTATCATGGTGTTGATAGGAAGAGAAACGGGGTAGGAGTGATTCTGAAGGGGGAGTTTGTAAACAGTGTTCTAGAGGTGAAAAGAGTCTCAGACAGGATGATGAGCTTAAAGTTAGAAATCGAAGGGGTGATGGTGAATGTAGTCAGTGGGTATGCGCCACAGGTTGGCTGTGAGTTAGAAGTGAAGGAGAGATTCTGGAGTGAGTTGGATGAGGTCATACAGAGTTTCCCCAGAGGAGAGAGAGTTGTTATTGGAGCAGACTTTAATGGGCATGTTGGTGAGGGCAATAGAGGTGATGAGGAGGTGATGGGCAGGTTTGGTGTGAAGGAAAGGAATCTGGAGGGACAGATGGTGGTGGACTTTGCGAAGAGGATGGAAATGGCTGTAGTCAACACTTACTTCCAGAAGAGAGAGGAACATAGAGTGACATACAGAAGTGGAGGTAGGAGTACAGGTGGACTACATCCTATGTAGACGAGGTCATTTGAGAGAGGTTATTGACTGCAAAGTGGTGGTAGGAGAGAGTGTAGCCAGACAGCACCGCATGGTGGTGTGTAAGATGACTCTGGAGGTCAGGAAGAAGAAGAGAGGGAAAACAGAAAAAGAAGACCAAGTGGTGGAAGCTACAGAATGAAGAAACTTGTGAGGAATTTAGGCAGAAGTTGAGACAGGGTCTGGGTGGTCAGGATGAGCTTCCAGATGACTGGGAAACTACAGCAGAAATTATCAGGGAAACAGGTAGGAAGGTGCTAGGTGTGTCATCTGGAAAGAGGAAAGACGGTAAAGAGACTTGGTGGTGGAATGAGGAAGTACAGGAATGCGTCCAGAGGAAGAGGTTGGCTAAAAAGAAGTGGGATGTAGAAAGGACTGAGGAAGGTAGACAGGAGTACAAGGAAGCGCAGCGTAGAGTGAAGAGAGAGGTGGCAAAGGCCAAACAGAAGGCTTACGATGAGCTATATGACAGGTTAGACACAAAGGAAGGAGAGAAGGACTTGTACAGGCTAGCCAGACAGAGAGACAGAGATGGGAAGGACGTGCAACAGATAAGGGTGATTAAGGACAGAGATGGAAAGGTGCTAACAACCCAGGAGAGTGTACAGAAAAGATGGAAGGAGTATTTTGAGGAGCTGATGAACGAGGAAAATGACAGGGAAAGAAGGGAGGAAGATGTGGTTGTTGTGGAGCAGGAAGTAGCAGAGATTGGAAAGGATGAGGTTAGGAAGGCTCTGAAAAGGATGAAGAGCGGAAAGGCCGTTGGTCCTGATGACGTTTCTGTGGAGGTATGGAAGTGCTTAGGAGAGGCAGCAGTGGAATTTCTAACAAGGTTGTTCAATAGGATTTTAGAGAGTGAGAAGATGCCTGAGGAATGGAGGAGAAGCGTTCTGGTTCCGATCTTTAAGAACAAGGGTGACACGCAGAACTGCAGCAACTATAGAGGAATAAAGTTGATGAGCCACACAATGAAGCTGTGGGAAAGAGTAGTGGAAGCCAGGCTTAGGAAGAAGGTGGAGATCTGTGAGCAGCAGTATGGTTTCATGCCCCGTAAGAGCACCACTGATGCCATTTTTGCTTTGAGAATGTTGATGGAAAAGTACAGAGAAGGTCAGAAGGAGCTGCATTGTGTGTTCGTAGATTTAGAGAAGGCGTATGACAGGGTGCCGAGGGAGGAGCTGTGGTACTGTATGAGGTCGTCTGGAGTGGCAGAGAAGTATGTCAGAGTAGTTCAGGACATGTATGAGAGAAGTATGACGGTGGTGAGATGTGCTGTTGGTCAGACAGAGGAGTTCAAGGTGGAGGTGGGACTACACCAAGGATCAGCTTTGAGTCCTTTTTTGTTTGCTATGCTGATGGACAGGCTGACAGATGAGGTAAGACAGGAATCTCCCTGGACAATGATGTTTGCGGATGACATTGTAATTTGCAGTGAGAGTAGAGAGCAGGTGGAGGAACAGCTAGAGAGGTGGAGGTTTGCTCTGGAAAGAAGAGGCATAAAGGTCAGTCGTAGTAAGACAGAATACATGTGTCTGAACGAGAGGGATCAAGGTAGAAGCGTTAGGTTACAGGGGGCTGAGGTGAAGAAGGTGCAGGAGTTTAAGTACTTGGGGTCAACAGTTCAGTGTGATGGGGAGTGTGGAAAAGAGGTGAAGAGGCGAGTGCAGGCAGGTTGGAGCGGTTGGAGGAAAGTGTCAGGAGTGTTGTGTGACAGAAGAGTGCCAGCAAGACTCAAAGGAAAGGTGTACAAGACAGTGGTGAGACCAGCTCTGCTCTATGGGTTAGAGACGGTAGCAGTGAGACAGAGACAAGAGGCTGAGATGGAGGTAGCGGAGATGAAGATGTTGAGGTTCTCCTTAGGAGTGACCATGTTAGACAGGATAAGGAACGAGTACATCAGAGGGACGGCTCATGTTGCCTGTGTTAGCGACAAAGTCAGAGAAGCCAGACTGAGATGGTTTGGACATGTTCAGAGGAGGGATAGTGGATATATTGGTAGAAGGATGTTGGAGATGGAGCTGCCTGGCAGGAGGGCAAGAGGACGGCCAAAGAGGAGATACATGGATGTCTTAACAGAGGACATGAAGTTGGCTAATGTTAGGGTAGAAGATGTCCATGATAGAGTGAGGTGGAAAAGGATGATTCGCTGTGGCGACCCCTGATGGGAAAAGCCGAAAGAGAAAGAAGAGATTCAGACAGCACTAAAGGGTTAGGGTGGGAATTCTGACATGGTCATTGTGAATGACTGACTGATGACCTTATCTCTGCCTCCTCTGTCTCACTTAATGTGCCTTAAAAGTTGATGTGCCAGAAGTTTGAAAATAGACCATTCATTGACGCTGCACCTTTTAATCCTGTGCACCCAATAGTGCACATAATACAGTATAGTGTGGGACTATCTAGTGCCTGGACTTTCACACAATTTGGACACATGCTCATACAATCCTTTTTTTCAAAAGGCAAATACCATGTCACCAATTTTCTAAAGTGAAACCTAATAAATTATCTTCTGATGATGAAAACTTGTGATTCATAAAAAAATGAATCAAATGAAATTGTTTAAACACAATGCACTGTGGTCAATATTTGCTAATCTAGGGAGTATCGATGCAGAGACTTCTGGAAATTTTCCAGGACACTACATTTTTTAACTGTAGATTCGGACGACCCCAGAGAAATGGCGAATACTTTTATTGGGACTAGGTCACATAACCTTTGACTATGATTCTGGGGGGTCACAAGTTAAAAAAAGAGCAATAAAATAAACAAAGGGATGTAACTTGAATAAGGTCAAATGTTTTTGTCCTAAGAGAGTAAGTGGTGGGGTGAGTGGAGGTTATAGTGACCTGCATGTTGAAAGATTTATTGTTGCTTTTACTAGAGATTCAATAAATATTTAAATTCATAAGGTCAAACAGTTTTAAAATTTAAATATTTGTTTTAGTATGATGCACTTCCTACTCCTGGAAAAAAGTCTGAACTATCTGAAATAGTATAACATGATTTATTTAACATGTTCTGGAAGTTAACAGCAGTTTTGGGAGCAGTGCTTTGTTTATTTGACCCTCAGGCCAAAATGTTTATGTTTTTGTACTCTACTCATATTTGTTTCATAGTAATTGTGAGATGTTTGCCGATAAAAGCATACAATTCAACGACTTTTAAGACCAATTTCACCTGTGAAAATTCTATTTCGGAGTGGGAATTTAACGAGAAAGTTTTTTTTGGGCTTGGCCAATACAACGTAGTCCTTGTGAAATCAAAAGTAAACATCTTTTTTCTTCAATAAATTCTGATTAGGAAGCATGAATTATCTTCCTGATTGCCTTATTAATGTAATGTATGCCAAACGTCACAATCTGGTTAAAAGAAGCTATAGCCTAAAGGGGTCATTGTAATAGAGGGGAACATTTGACAAACATAATAGCCAGATTTTAGTTAGATCTTATACTGGAAAAACACACCAGAAAAAGGTTTGCATATGTTTGATTGATCCTCGTTGTTGTTCACCTTTCAGCTTCTCCCTTCAGGGTTTGCCACAGATGTTTTGCGCTAAATGGCAAATGGCAAGATGGGGTTCAGTGTCACTTTGACGGGAATCAAACCTGCAACCAACCAATCAGGGGTCAACGGCGCCCTACAGCTGCCCATCTGGACACAGCCCTGTATATTCTCCAGGCTGGGGACCGGCACAGGACATGGACCCCTTATGGCTGCATAATTAGGCAGTATCCAGCGAAGGATCCTGCCCAAGAAGCCACACTGGATGGATCTTAACCTGAAAATCAAATTCCTCCACGTTGCAAGCCCCTCACTTACCCAACGGAGGTAAAAAAAAAATAGGGATGTACCACTAGTAAATGTTAACTACTGTCAGCTGAGACCCAAACATTTCATTTTGTCATATCAATCAAGCAAACATTTTTTCTTCAGGTAGGTGATCTTCATCATGCCCTCTTATATTTTGCATTCTTGTTTCTACATCCTTTTTGAAGTTATGCAGAAAAACCCCTTAGACAAGGGTCATGAAACACCTTGACAGACATGAGAAACAATAACGAAGTTTGTCAAACCATAACGATTTGACTGCTGACCCCAAACCTAGTTTCACACTGAAAACAAGATAACCCTTGTGCTATCCTAGGCACTTTAACATTGGGAGTTGGGTCATCTAGACCCACTAGACAGTGCGCTGAACTTTTTTTCTTCAATGATTTGTGATCTTCACTGGTGTCCATGGATTACATGAAATCTTTCCACCTTTATCCACCTTTGTCATGGTAGGAAGAACACGTAAAAGTAAGGGTGGGGTCATCTAAGATAGCACAAGGGTTAAAATAACCCAAGTTGGGTTGTTTTTTAACCAAACTTCAAGGTTATAAAGAAACTAAGTTTTTTTGCTGGGTTATTTTAATTTAAAAAAACTCATGCATTTGGTTAAAATGAAATCCGATAACTCCCCAAATTACAATTACTGTACCTAGAAAAGTTGCTCAAAAATATACATCAATTGGGTTGAAGAAATAACCTGTGTTTTAAAGAAACACTGATGAAAATTGTGATTTTTATGTTTTTAACATGTTCCGGTAATTTTAGGTTGGGGGTGTTAGGGCCTGTAAGCTAGTGCGAGAGCATGAAAACAGGAGGGTGAGGGGAAGTGGGGCGGTGCCGCCTACAACACAGAGGTTAATTCTTCTTATGAACTCCTGCCGCTGTGCAGAAACTATGTCCAAGAAAATGACACAGGTTTTTCTGATTTTCACTAAAACAGCATAATCATTAAAAATTGATCCAAATTTGATTGGAGTGGGTCTTTAAGATTCCTGGAAAAGCATTCTGTGCAGATTAGGGCCACAACAGCGTGAATAAAACTGAAATTTGAAAGTTGAAAGGAAAGTGGGCCACCACACTGATGTGAGGATGAGAAGTGCGTGAGAGAGAGTTAAAGCGTGTCAGAGGGCTGTGATTTGTATTAACAAAAGGCTGTAATCACAGCCTTGACAGCCTTTAAGGCACGGCGGCATTTACACCCAGCCCTTCTGGGTCCGTCTCTATCTAAACAGAAGTGATGTGGTGTGCTTTCCATGCTTCATCCCCCCTTTTACACGCGTGCCGGCATCAGTCAAAAATAAAAGATACTTCCGCGTACATGCATCAACACCCGGCTGAAAATTGATTTTGCTTCCAACGTTTTCATTCCAGACAGTCAAAAATAGGCCAAAGTTTCCAGAATAGCTGCAGAAATCATCTGATCAAGGAATCCATCACTTCCATGTGCAATCTCTTTTATTTCTCCCCCTCTGGGAGATGAGTCTCAGGAGCACTGCAGAAGGAAAGAGTACCCAGCATGCCATTAATCAGTACTATGTAACTCCTGGATGCAGCACACTGTCTTATATTGAGAGTTTAAGTGGGACTTTATTGATCTATCCCCCCCCCCCCCCCCCATGTGTTTTATTAGGTTATAATGTTAACAAAATGATAAAAAAGGAATATTTTTGGAAGATTGTTTTGTTTTTAACAAATCCATAACCTATTGACAGATGACTGCTGGGAGGGTTCACCAGACTCTCATGACCTTTGGCTTAGTTAGATGGATAATCAAAAGTCAGAAGTTTTATTTTGTTGTTTATTCTTGTGCGGTACAGTCTGATTTCGTGTGTTTTGTTGATACAGTTCTCCCCAGGGTTGGAAAAGTTGCTTTGCAATGTCAAAATTAGTCAGAATGCCAACAGACAAGACATGCTTCTTTTTATTTTTCCTAAAAAAAAATCCCAGTGGGAATCTGGCGCAAACAGTTTTGGCAAAAGAAAATGTCTATGTTCAGAGAGCACATCTAACGGTCTGGCAGCAAATGAGGCGAGCGGGCAGGCTAGCGTGCACGCTGGAGAGGCTGCACTCCATAGAAAATATGGATTTTATGTAGAGCAGCAGGCCACAAAAGATGCACGCAAAACTGGATATTTTCTTTGTAGCAAGAAAAGGAAGAAGAATGACGGAATTTAACAGGTTCTCCATGCCAGAGGTGTTCATATTAAAAAAAGTGGTAGAGAGAAGGTGCAAAGAATATGTCTTATAGGGTCTTCTAGTTGAGAAAAAGACAAAAATCAGAGGAGGAAGCAGAGAACAGACAGAGCTAAAAGGGGTTTGATGTCTTCTTTTTTCTTACTTTAACTTAATCTCTCTTTCTGTGTCTCTCCCACTGCTGTTGCCATGGCAACCAAGTTTCGAGATGCAAGAGTTGTTTAGGAGGATGTTGTACATGTTTACCAGTTTGTGTGTTTCTACGTGCATAAAAGTGTGTTGATGTTGTCGAACAAAGGAGGTGTGTTGAAGAGCAAGGACAGTCGCTAAACTCACAAGAGGTGTTTTGGAATTTTCGTTTTTTAAGGACAACTTGTGGATTTTCACAAAACATTTGAGACTTTGGTTCAGAATGAGCAAAAAAACAACAACATGTTTGCTACTTTGTATGATTATTTAACAGTGCCACTGTTTGTGAATTTGATTGACTTTAAAAAGAATCACGAATCAATCTAGAATTTGCAGCCGGCAACACACATCTCAAAACAAGAAGGAAGAAAAATATAACAAATTGTTCAATTAACTTGTTGTTGAACCTCTCTGGCTAACATCTTTTGGCACGGATGACTCCTGACTAATACTACCTTCACACGGGGCATGTGATGTTTGTTCAAGAACATGCTAAACATGGGTTCTTCAACGTGGGTTCTTTACTTGTGTTTTTAGCATATGGTGTTGACACTCAACTGTCGCCATCCAATACTGGCGCATGTGCTGACAGTTGGGAGAGGCTTGGTGTGAAATGTCAAAGTGGTGCAAATTTTGTGAATATTGCTCCTGGCTTTTTCTTTCATAGCTCTATTCTGATATAAGAAAGACTTGAGGCCATAAATTGTAATTCCGACAGGGCACGAGCCGGGATTATTAATTTTTCCTCCATGATCAAACGGTTGGTACTTCCCTAAATTAAAAGTGAAGCCATCTATACGTAACTGTCCAATCCGACGCCATGAATTGTCAAAGTTAAATTGGTTTGACTTTCAACACGCGGCCACTGAATGCGCATTTTGAACGTGAAGCCTGAAAATGGTCTTAAAAACCTACGTAGCGATGTTTGAACGCGAGAGTTTTGAACGTAGTAGTCTGAAACGCACATTTACACAAATTAATTCATAGGAATTCGGTGCTTGAACGCGTGTTGCAGAGGACAGGGTAAATGCAGCATCAGGGCTTGGTGCATCTCGCGTTGGTCTAAATCCTGGTTGGGACCTCTCTGTGTGGAGTTTGCATGTTCTCCACGTTGGTTTTTCCAGGGATCTCTGGTTTTCTCCCATAGTCCAAAAACATGCTTCATTGGTTCATTGGTATCTCTAAATTGTCCCTAGGAGTGGTTGAGTGTCCCTGTTCAAGTTGTATTCCACACTTTGTTCAATAGTAGCTGGGATAGGCTCCAGCAACTCCATTTGATGGGTTTTGGTGCATTCTGACTAAGCACTGGCTGACTGGCTGACAGTATGGTTGCTTCACAGGAATAAATATTAATTAGGTTTTGATCAAGAACGGCGTTCTCCATCTCCAAAAAAGTCCATTGAGTTATTTACTATTGCTGCACATGATAAATGTTTTCAGATTGCTCCATGTAGCAGCTTTTTTTTTTATCTTTCACTCTTCATCTTTCCATTCTCCTTCCTCTAATGTGTAAACTTCTGTCAGGGACTGGAGGTAATGGAACCATTATGCAGGAGAGGCAGGCATGTTTTTTTTTTTGGCATATAAAAAATTGTTCAGATGACTGCAAAATCTTAAATGTGAAAACTGAAAACCGAACACACCCAAAGAATTTCTACTCTTTAATAAGTTTGATAAGCCATAAATAGCAAATTTGATTATTATTATTATTTTTGATTCCATGATCACTTTTAGTATCCACGAAATGCAGCAACTCCAATAACAACTTAGTGCATTTTCTTGTGAAGAGATCAAGCAATTCTAGTAACCAGATACGCTACAAAGTCAGAATTGTGTGTGTGTGTGTGTGAGGGGGGGGTACATAATACTAAAGGCCTAGGACCAGACTTCCATGCATCAATAATCATCATGCTGCTGTGATCAGCAAAGCCCCATCACCTCAGGAGTACTCTGCAAAATCATTGTCAACCTGCAGCAGTCCTACTGCTTCTAGCAATGGAACTGTAAACCTCTTTTATGCAGAAGAAAGTGACTTGCCAACTTTGCAAGGAACCGCTGCCAAGAGCAGTGCAAAAGTCAGCGCCTCTGATTCGGCCCGGGCAATTTGTCAAAATGTTCCACTTGATTACTCTAAGTCCATCAACTGTAGATTGTATTCCAAAGCATGTGTGTGTGTACTTATGTCCAGTCTAGTTGCAGGGCTGTCTGCTGCATTCTTCTCACCCTACATTGCTCTTTGCTTTTAGTAGGATTTCTCATCTGGATTTTCCAGAAAGGGACAGAATATATATTTTTTTGCTGTTGGGTAAAAAATCTATCTAAATTTGTCCCACATAGAAAGAGAAACTGAAGGACAAAATGCGATTTGACATATCAGCAAACAACAACCCAACCCAACAAACAACACAATCAAAAAAAAAAAAAATGTGTTCACAGGTAAAGATGGGTAAAGAGAGGATTCCATCTTTTTTTCTGAAAAAACAAAACAAAAAAATAAAAAATAAAGAACGGAGCTCTACATTACTTTAAGTCTCATTCTGATCATCCTTCGATCTATTTTTAAAGCGTTCCCAGTGATATTTTGATTATCATTATGCTGTTTCTAGCCAAAATAAAATAAAATAAAAACCTAGGACAGAGTCACTTTTTCAAACAGCATTTTTTTCGTCTTCTCCTGATTCACAATGATTTGAATAAAATAATAATACACAGAAATGAAATCGTAAGCCTAATTTTCTTAATATATGTCCTTCATCGTTGAAAGATGCCCCAAGCACATGTTAAAAACACGCAAACAGGATTTTTATTGGAGTGGGTGTTCAATGGCCACACGGTTTCTCTATGCGGTCCGTGTGCAGAACTCTTGTTCACAAACCCAAGAGTTTTGCTTAAGGAAGCCTGAAATGCACAATAACACACATTTACATAGACGTTTTATAGAAAGTGGTCGCTTAAACACGCTTTGACAAGGGCGGTTGGAAAATAAAGTACCTGTGGTTAAGGTTTTAACGAACAAATCCCTTGTTTGGAGGGGTGTAACAATCAACCGATGAATCGATTTCAATTTCTAGAATCGAACCAGATTGATCTGTCCGAGGTAGAATCAAATCGAACAATACTATTGTAAAAATCCTTTCAAAATGAGATGAATCGAAATAGGAAAACAACATTTGGATCAAGGTAGGGCAGTTTTATTTTACTATAACATAAAAACAACCAAGAGCTTCACAGCTGATAACACACTTCCGATGACAGCAGAAACGAATCAGTCCATCACTCCGGTCCAATGTGTGGAAACACTTTGAATTTAGCAAAGTCATGTGACCATTAACAGTGTTAGAATGTTCTAATAATGTTCCCTTTGGATTATTTGGATGTGGAAAAACAACAGTAGGCTAAACTTTACAAAACTATAATGGTAATGGAATGGTAATGGAATTATCAATAATTCTTGTTTACATATTTGTTTACACTAATTATCTTGTTAAAAATACAAGGAATGTGGAAAACTTCCTCTGCACTGTTCAGTACTACAAGTATTTATCTCTGATTCACACTGGTTGAAGTTTTGGCTAAAGATGTCCTGGATCACTTTAAAGCAGGGAATGGGATCGTTCAAAATGAACCAAAATCAAGGTGAATCAAAACAGCAACCATAAATATCACATCGAATCGTTGTTAGATTGAATTGTTACACCCCTACTTGTTTATAACCATCTTTAGACAGAGGAAGACCACAAGCAGACTCCATAAGTGACATGTGGTGAGGTTCATTGCAGAGAAATGCACAGACTCCTCAGGAGTCAGACCTATAATTTTAAGACTATTGAATTGGCAGCATGCATATTGATTACTGTCAGTGATTCATATCTTAAGAGCGTTTCTATCTCACACACACAAACACACACACACAGGAAGAAATTTGATTAAGGAAATCTTTTTTATAGCAACAGAGCAAATTTAATCTGCACCTTTCATCTGTTTCTGACAATTATCACTTATTCCAAATTGAATTATGGCGATGTAAAATATGTTTCAATTTTGACCTTCAGGGAAGTTATTAGTTGATTTTAAAATGTTTAACTCGGAGGCTTTAATCAACTTTAATCCAAGCACAAGGACAGTAGAAGGACACCAGCCGCTCTCTAAGGAGGGTGATCAGCAACTCGCTTCACCTTTCACTCGCTGCTGAGCTCTTCTCCTCCAAAGTCTTGTTAATGGAAAAGAACAAACATTAGGATTGTGACTTCCCTGTGATTTCTTACTACATAAATGCATTATTCTGTGCCGCAGCAGTCACTGGCTGGAAGGACCGGACTTTTTTCACAGTTGGAAAGATTTCTGCATCTTTGAGCAAAAATGTCACATGTTCGAAAACTCACCAAAATTTGCACACACATCCCGCGAAAATACTTTTTGAGCATAGTAAATGACCCCCCTCCCCCCCTACAACGATGACATCAAAAAATATTTACACTAACGAAATGAAAACACGCGTGTCGGAAATATCCGAAGGAAGTTTTTTAATTATTTCTGGATGACTTTTGTGGTAAAGTATTAGATTTGGTGGTTTTCGTGTTAACCAACAATTTAGGAAAAGAAACTTTTGTTCGAGTGATTTTCACAAAATTTCACACATAAATGCCGCCAGCTTGAGTCAACCTGACGTCTTCCCGAGGTCAAAGGTTCTCTAATTTTCCAAAAATAACAAAATCACCTTCAGTGCAAAACACAAATTAAAACTAGTCCACAGAATTATGTTCTACCACCTCCGAGCTTCTAGTGCATCACTGGGAAGCTACTGTGGAAAAAAAAAAAGTTGCAACTAGAAATTGTAGATTTTGAATGCTGTGCCTGTGGCAAGCTTTCAAATGTGATGTTCTCCTGTTACTCACACAATTTTTAAGAAAATAATGTGAAAATTGAATGCATGGATCCCTGGCTAGAGCTGAACAAATTGTAGGATAGGAACATACTAGGAATGTGGGCATGGTTTGCAAACAACCTCCGTTGCTTAGGAAATCCAAAAATTTAGCGTTTTGCCTGTCATGGTCAGAACACGAGACGGACCCAGATGCTGGAACCCAGTACGAGGAGACAGGTAAGTGGATAAATGTAATTTAATGTCACTGAATATGGCGAAGGCTTGGAGGAGCGTGGCTAGGTCGAGACTAGAAGGCGTGGCTTTGAGCGTGGTGGAGAAGCCCGAGCGAGCTGTAGCTCTTGCTGACAGAGGTGCAGCTGCAGCGCTACTGGAGATCTTGAGAGTGGTGTGACTGAAGGTCTTGAGGAGGGGTGTTGCTGGAGTTCTTGTGAGTGGCAAGGCTGGAGGACCAGTGTAGCCGGAACCAGTGCGTGCTGTGGCCGAAGAGTGTCGGCGTCTGGGAGGTAGCTGCAGCTCAAGGTGGTGTAGGTTCCAGGTGACAATCGTGGCATGACAAAACCTGAGGCACAAGACAAAAGAGGTTAGCGTGGTTCTAGACAAGGGAGCCAGACGTGGAGCACTGAATGACTAGGCACCATCAGGGTTAACGAACTGGCGAAGACTCTTGGAGTTGGGTCTCCTTAAGAAGCAGGTGAGTTGATGAGTTGATTGGTCACAGCTGGAGTCAGGAGCAGAGCAGGGCTGGAAGGGGGAGGAGACCGGCAGGCACCATGACAGTACCCCCCCGTCAACGACCGCCTCCAGGCGGTCCCGGACGCCGATCCGGGTGGGCACGGAAGAAGGCAGTGATGAGGGAAGGGTCGAGGATGAGAGAACGGGAGACCCACGAGCGTTCCTCAGGCCCGTACCCTTCCCAGTCCACCAAATACTGGAAGCCACGGCCACGGCGGCGAACGTCCAAAATCTTGGAGACCGTGAAAGCCGGAGCGCCGTCAATGATACGGGCGGGCGGAGGGGAGACGGAAGGCGGGCACAAGGGACTATCGACAAAGGGCTTAATTTGTGAGACGTGGAATGACGGGTGTACCTTAAGGGCTGCCGGCAACTTGAGGCGAACGCAGGCAGGGTTGATGATTTTTTCAATAATGTAGGGGCCAATAAAGCGGGGAGCCAACTTCCTGGAAGTGGACTGCAAAGGGATGTTCTTGGCAGACAGCCACACCTTTTGACCGACCTGATAAGCGGGTCCCACCACCCTGCGACGATTGGCTGATCTGCAGTTTCGTTCATTGGTTCGGAGCAGGGCTTCTCTGGTCTGGTTCCACACCCGCTGGCAACGCTGTAAATGGTGTTGGATCGACGGAACCGCCAGATCCAGTTCCTGAGAAGGAAACAATGGAGGAGAATATCCGAGCGAGGCTTCAAACGGTGAGACCCCTGTGGCAGAGGAGATATGGGAATTATGGGCGTATTCAATCCATACAAGAAACTTCGCCCAGTCAGTTGGGTTTTGGGCAGCCAGACAGCGAAGGGATGCTTCCAGCTCCTGATTGGCCCGTTCCGCTTGCCCGTTGGTTTGGGGATGGTACCCGGAGGATAGACTGGTGGTGGCACCCAGAGCGGAACAGAAGGCCTTCCAAACTTGGGAAACAAACTGTGGACCCCTGTCGGAAACGATATCGCTAGGGATCCCATGAAATCGAAAGACATGTTGGACGAAGATATCAGCAGTACTGGTGGCGGTAGGTAGTTGGGGCAGTGGAATGAACTGAGCAGCCTTGGAGAAACGGTCAACAACAGTGAGTATAACTGAATGACCTTGGGAAGGGGGTAAACCCGTAACAAAATCAATGGCGATGTGAGACCATGGTCTGTGCGGCGTAGGCAGGGGCCGCAACAGTCCTGAAGGCGGAGAGTTGGAAGATTTGGACCGTGCGCAAGTAGCGCAGGCGGCCACGTACTCACGCACATCCTTCTCCATATTCGGCCAGAAGAACCTCTTCCTGATGAGATTGAGGGTGCGGTAGATGCCTCCATGACAGGCTATACGGGAATTGTGGCCCCAAACTAGCACGTCTGACCTGAGAGAGGTGGGAACGTAAAGGATGCCGTTAGGACAGGGATCATGGTCGGGTTCCTCACCTTGGGCATTAATGACCCGGTTCTCAATATCCCAGGTCAGACTTCCCACGATGCAAGTGGCAGGGATGATGGAAGCAGTATCATTAGGTCCGTCAGTGCTGAATTTCCTGGAAAGGGCGTCAGGTTTGACATTTCTACTGCCTGGCCTGTAAGTAATGGTGAAGTCGAAGCGATCAAAAAATAAACACCACCTGGCTTGGCGAGAATTCAGTCTTTTTGCGGATCTTAAATATTCCAGATTTTTATGGTCAGTCCAAACTATGAATGGTTGTTTTGCCCCCTCCAGCCAGTGCCGCCACTCTTCCAAAGCCAACTTGATGGCAAGCAACTCTCGGTTACCCACGTCATAATTTCGCTCTGCAGGTGAAAGCTTCTTAGAAAAGAAAGCACACGGTTTGAGTTTGCCAGAGGATGCTTCACGTTGGGAGAGAACAGCGCCAACCCCAGTATCGGAGGCGTCAACTTCGACCACAAACTGTCTATTCGGGTCAGGTTGGATGAGAATAGGAGCCGAAATAAACAATGACTTGAGTTTGTCAAAAGCAGCCTGTGCCTCTGGGTTCCAAATAAAAGGTTTGGAGATGGAAGTTAACTGAGTGAGGGGTGAAGCAATACTGCTGTAGTTGCGTATGAACCGCCGATAAAAATTAGCAAACCCCAGAAACTGCTGCAGCTTTTTACGTGACTCCGGTGGTTCCCACTGAGTGACGGCTTCTATTTTAGCGGGATCAGGACGTATGCTGCCAGCCTCAAGAATATAGCCGAGGAACTGGACAGAGGAAGCATGGAACTGGCATTTCTCCGCTTTAACAAAAAGTTGGTTCTCGAGAAATCTGGAGAGAACCAAACGGACATGGTTTTCATGCTGCACGGGATCAGGTGAGAATATCAAGATGTCATCGAGATAGACGAAAACAAAACGATTAATGAAGTCCCGGAGGATATCATTAACAAGTCTCTGGAATACTGCAGGGGCGTTGGTAAGACCGAAAGGCATGACGAGGTATTCATAATGACCCAGAGGCGTATTGAATGCGGTCTTCCACTCGTCGCCTTCTTTAATGCGGACTAAATGATAGGCATTACGTAGGTCGAGTTTGGTAAATATGCGGGCCCCCTGCACTGAATCGAACACGGAGCTGATAAGTGGAAGAGAGTATTTGTCCTTAACAGTAATTTGATTAAGTTCCCGGTAATCGATGCAGGGTCGTAGCGTTTTGTCCTTCTTAGAGACGAAAAAGAACCCAGCACCCACCGGGGACGAGGAGGGTCGAATGTGACCGGAGGATAGAGCTTCATGGATATACGACTCCATGGCTGCCTTTTCAGGACCAGACAGGTTAAATAAATGTCCTTTGGGTAGAGTAGCCCCAGGCAGGAGTTCAATGGCACAGTCATAAGGTCTGTGCGGAGGTAAAGAATTAGCCTTGAGTTTACTGAAAACGGTTTTAAACTCATGATAGCACGGGGGTACTGACGAAAGATCAATAAGTTCAGTAGTTACGTTGACGTCGGAAGGTACAGTAGGCATAGCTGAACGAAGGCAATTAGCTAGACAAAAAGCACTCCAGGTAACCACTCGGTGAGAGGCCCAGTCCAAACGTGGGTTGTGCAGCTTAAGCCAAGAATAACCTAAAACCACTGGATTTTGAGGAGCATGCGTGACATAGAATTGTATAAACTCGTGGTGATTGCCAGAGGAAACGAGCTGAATAGGTCTAGTGCGGTGAGTGATAACAGCGAGGTGCTGACCCCCCAACCCTGTGGTTTTAACTGGGTTTTCTAAAGGTTCCACGGGCAGCGACAGTGATTTCACTAAATCAGAATCAATAAGACTTTGTTCGGCCCCAGAATCAACTAAAGCATGGATTTCAGTGACAGCGGACTTGAAACATAGCTTGACAGGAACATAGAAAAAGTTCTTGGACGTGGGAAAAGCAGTCTGACCCGCCCGCGGCCTGTCGTCTAGCGGGGGGTCTTGGAGTTTAAACGGAGCCTGCATTGAGAAACCTTATGATTCGGATCACCGCAGTAGAAACAAAGACCTTCGTCTCTACGCTTCTGACGTTCTTCAGCTGACAGTTTTGAGTGCCCAATCTGCATGGGTTCCTCGGAGCTGCTACGTGACATGGCCGGGGAAAAACCAACTGGATCACCCGGGGGTGCATGTGGTTTAGCTAATGGCGGCTTGCGGGGTTGTGAGTTACATTCGTGTTGACGTTCTCTGAGGCGGGTATCAGAGCGTAGCGCAGCAGCCACAAGATCTTCAAAAGACTGAGCTTCGGGCTGAGTGCATAAATGATCCTTGATGGCGTCATTTAATGATTGATAGAAGATACCACGAAGTGCCGGATCAGACCAGCCTGCTTCTACCGCTAGAATACGAAAGTCAATCACGTGATCGCTGACAGATCGATTACGTTGGTTGAGCCTCAGTAATCGTCTGGTGGCTTCTTCCTGTTTTTTCGGCTGATCAAATACGAGTCGGAACTCACCAATGAAGCTTTCGAAGGACAGATGAGTGACGGGATTGGCGGCGAGGAAAGCTTGGGCCCACTGTAGCGCTTTACCTCTGAGTGAGTTGACTAATAAAGTTATCTTGCTGTGATCCGAGTGGTAGAAACGAGGCGCTTGTAGAAACAGGAGTTGACACTGCAGTAGGAAACCCCCGCATGCTTCGACGTCGCCATGGAACTGCTCTGGCTGGAGACGGAAGTTTTCCGGAAGTGAGGCGGAACTAGAGACAGGCGGATCGCTGGAAGGTGGAAGTGACGCTGGAACAGCAGAGACGGATTGTTGCCCGGTTAGTTCTAGCAAGGTTTGTGTCGCACTTTCCAGCCGGCAAAATAAGTCTTGGTGCACGGAGGCCATCTGTGTAAGCGCTTTGGCTTGATGCTCCAACATGACGCCCTGTTGTTTGACTGCCAGGCGGAGTCCTTCCGGGTCAGCTGGGTCCGGATGATGGCCAGTTCGTTCTGTCATGGTCAGAACACGAGACGGACCCAGATGCTGGAACCCAGTACGAGGAGACAGGTAAGTGGATAAATGTAATTTAATGTCACTGAATATGGCGAAGGCTTGGAGGAGCGTGGCTAGGTCGAGACTAGAAGGCGTGGCTTTGAGCGTGGTGGAGAAGCCCGAGCGAGCTGTAGCTCTTGCTGACAGAGGTGCAGCTGCAGCGCTACTGGAGATCTTGAGAGTGGTGTGACTGAAGGTCTTGAGGAGGGGTGTTGCTGGAGTTCTTGTGAGTGGCAAGGCTGGAGGACCAGTGTAGCCGGAACCAGTGCGTGCTGTGGCCGAAGAGTGTCGGCGTCTGGGAGGTAGCTGCAGCTCAAGGTGGTGTAGGTTCCAGGTGACAATCGTGGCATGACAAAACCTGAGGCACAAGACAAAAGAGGTTAGCGTGGTTCTAGACAAGGGAGCCAGACGTGGAGCACTGAATGACTAGGCACCATCAGGGTTAACGAACTGGCGAAGACTCTTGGAGTTGGGTCTCCTTAAGAAGCAGGTGAGTTGATGAGTTGATTGGTCACAGCTGGAGTCAGGAGCAGAGCAGGGCTGGAAGGGGGAGGAGACCGGCAGGCACCATGACATTGCCGATTCTTTTGAAACTCATATCGATCTGTTCGGTATTGCCTGGCAACCAAAACATTTAATGGTTGCTATGGAGATAAAACCAACAGAAAAGCCGACTTTTTGAAAAAGGTATTGTTGTCTTTTTATACCAATTTGTAAAAGTGGGGGGCCATGAAGGTAGGGGTGTGTGTAGCGTTTGCTTAGCAAGTGAGGTGGGCAGGAAGAGGTGCGCGGCGAGTGCGGGTAGCACCTGCAGACCGTACAAACGCCATTCACAGCTTTAATTTGTCTCTGTAGTGTCTTTTTCTTTCTTTCCAAACTCTTTTGTAGCCTCTTTTCTGGTTCTGCCCTGGTTCAAAATCACCGGCTCATAGAGTATTGACCATCTGGACCAAATTTTCCAGGTTATCGTGTGTTTCTCTCTGACTCCAGCGCTCCTGATGGTGAGCGGGATTCAGATCTTCCTCCTCCTTAGCCAGCCAGCTCCCCAACTGTAACCCTCCCTGCTCATGAATAAGGTCGGTCTATCCCAGGATTTTCTGATTTTGGAGGTCATGCAAGGACACAGTATAGATTTTCTAATGTGAATCTGCTCGGATTTACAGCTGGCTTTAGGCATCTTCTCCTGCTTTTGCATCAGGAACAGCGCCTGGTGTAAACCCCTTTGTCAAATCCCCATGGGAATTATTCGGCTATGATGACCCCCCCCCCCCCCCCCCCCCCCGGGAAGCAGTCAAAAGACAAACAACTAATGCACTGCCTCACTGTCAAACAGAAAAACCCCAATCCAGGATTTAATTACCTTGGATGACAACAAAATCGCAACAAATGTAAAAAAACAAATAGTTTTGATACAAATCTACTGACAAGTGAGATGATAAAATCCGATTAGTGTTCCGTCAAACTTAATCATGATAACCTTTTAATTAAATATGGAAGATCAGGGTCAGAAAGTACTGTACTGGGAATACAACATTGCTGTGCTTTTGCCCAGACTTGTGTTTTTGGCCTTCAACAGTCCCAGGGTAACCTCCCCTTTTGCTGTTCCAGTCTTTCTGTCAATCACCATCTGAGAGTAATGCTGCTTTTTGTGTTTCTAGTGTTTAATTGGTTAGGAGAAGCTCTGTAACAAAGCGTTTAAGCTTAAAGGCTCGATTTCAAACCTTACAGTTAAGGATGGCCCGGGTGGCTGTGTGGCATGCTTGTCAATATCTAAAGCTACTTCCCGAGATGACGTGGCGCGCTTATGTTTATCAACTTTTTTTTTTTAATCGTGGATTTACTCAGGCTGACAAGTTTTGTAGCTTTTCTTAAAAGCAAAAAAAAGTTTACTGATCGGGCTGCACAGTGGCGTATAATAATGAAACTGTTAGAAATATGTATGTTTTAGCTTTTCATTTGTAATGGCCTTCCACTCTGGTGTTTTGCCACCCTTCCAAAGGCCTCTGCCCCCCTTCCTCTGTTTTAAGCGTGAGGAGGATACAAAGAATAGTGGATGGAGGCAGCTGATTTGCTGTGGCAACCCCCTAAAAAAGTGGCTGCAGGAAACATTTATAGAAATTTACCATTTTTTTCCACTAGATTCTGCGTGTTTTCAAGCAAGTTTCTACCAATATTACCGAATTTTTGAACGAAGAAAAAAACAAAACTTGCATCATTGTTGTCAATAAGGTTTCATGACAAAACCATTGGAGCTAATCGACAACGCTTTCTTTTAATGCACGTAAAGTCCCACTCTGATCATTTTTTGATCTATTGTAAAATCGTTTCCAGTGGTCTGTAATGATGATTGTGTGGTTTTTAGCCAAAATCGAAAAAAAAAACCTGTGTTGTTTTCTAGGACAGTTTCTGCAGAGCGGCAGGAGTTCATTAGAGTTTATTAGAGTTGTGGGCGGGACTGTTTGTGCGAAAAGAGTGTCCTCTCATTTCCCATCATCCCTTAGTTTACACTCTTGCTGGTTTACAGCCCCTCACAACCCCAAGATAACATAAGCAGTGCAACAAAAGTCTGGAATGGAGCAGAGCAGGCAGCTGCCGATTGTAGATTTAACTCAACTACAATCGTCTTCAAACAGCCTTTTTTTGTTCGTTCCTGGTTTACATTGACTTGAATTAAGAAATTCAGGCAAAACAGTTTTAATCTAAATTTTTCGTATGTCCTCCATCATGAGAAAAATCCCACAAGATGTTAAAAAACAATACAAGCACCATTTTCATTGAACTGACTCTTTAAAACGTAAAATATTAAAAATCTGAAGGTTTTGAATCCATTTTAGTCAGATATATTGTATTAACACATCTTGGAGTGCAGCTTCAAGTACTTAAGAGGGAACAGAAGCAGCTTTGACAAATAGCTAACACACAAATGCTTTGTGTGTCTCCCAAAAACACAATCGAAGGCAGAATTTCAGGATTTTTGTTGTTGTGTTTCTTCAGTGAAAATGCATTACCTTTTTGACTTTACCGCTGAAGCGTACTTCAGATTTTACTTTTGCAACAGACGTTCCTCTTTACAAGAGCCGTGACAGAAACAAGAGTGACAGCAGTTCCTTAATTATCAAAATGATTCAGTGATGGTGATGTGTTTTGGTCACAGTGCAACAGGGGTTTACCAGTGAAGGATTAAGAAAGTGTCATATCAAGAGAAAATAAAACCTAAAAAAGAAGAAGTAAGGTTCTTATGTGACAGATGGGCTGTGGGTGTCAGTATCTCAGCATGTGCTAGTGATTTTCTGCACACTTGTGGGCGTTCAGTGGTTCTTACCTGCTTTCTCTTGCCGTCGATCCTCTTTGGTTCTCTCTTTAACCATGCAGTGAATTTATGTGGTGCAGCACAGATAACTCACGGTGGGAGAGAGCGTGTGATACTTTGTGGGCGTCTAAGAGGCATTCGTGGAAAAGATGGGGCAAGAGAAAACGGAGAGGTGCAGATCAAAATGAGAAATGGCGGAGAGAGGGGAGGCCATCTGCACAGGTCAAACCGACTGATTAGTGTGTGTTTGTGCTTTTCTTCTCCACTTTATATTGTTATTGAGTGTGGTTCTTTAAGCATAAATTTACTAACTAATAGGATATTGATTGCTGCTGAATAATAGTTATTAATCAGGAAAAGGCATTTTCCAACTGCGTTTATTGCTAACACAGTGTTACAAACAGAATTCAGCAATTTACACAAATGTCAAACACTTTATCATCTAGATTGGATCCAGCAAGATCTTACAAGAAATTTGTATTTGAGATGTGTGAAAATTCTGATATAGGAAGGAGATGTTTTGCCATTTTTTTTAACCTTTTTACACCAGAGCTTCAGCTTCAGTGTATACATTCTTTGGACTAGCATAACTTTTCAACTGTTTACGCAAGTAACGTAAAGTCCAGCGCTGATATACAACACTCTACAGTTGTGAAATGTTAACACTAGGGGTGTCTAAACCCAGGCCTTGAGGGCCGGCCTCCTGCTAGTTTTCCCAAAAACCCTGCTTGCTGCTGATCACCTGGATCAGGTGTGTTTAGCCAATAAGGAGCTTCAATGGTTGGTTGGAAAACAAAGGGAAACCCGCCAACAAGGCTTGGAATTGGAAGCCCGTGGTTTTCGCAATCAGCTGATTCTATCACAAAGAAAAGCGTTGTTGCACTGTTAACAAATGTTATGTGATTTTCATAAACAGTTTACGTTAGTAACTGATTCACATTGATCGCGTAAACGGTCAAAAGATTTACGGTACGCCAGAGAATATTCACACAGCCCTGTGCAACGCGATTTCAACTGGCCACTTATGAAGAAAAGTCCACATAAACATGCGTTTCGGCTTTCCGCGTTCAAAACTCTTGCATTCACGTGTAACTCTGAAAGGTTTCACAACCGTCATCGGGCTTTATGTACAAACCACGTGGACACGTGATGCAAGCATTGACTGTATATAGAGAACTGCACAGAGTGGGTGTGACGTCACCCATACAAAATGGTTTACCTCCAGATCCAGTGAAATGAAGTCAATTCAGTTGCCATTTTTCTGTTATACAGCCGTTGCCATGTTGGAGCCAGAAGACAGTGATTTGTCTTAGTGGTCTGGGTCAACGTTTCTATGGCAACTACAGTCACGAATCATGAGTAAGCTTGTTCGGCGTCCACCCCCTTTCCTTTGAAAGAGAGCTCAGGAGAATCTTTCAAATGCACGAGGTGGGAGCCAGCTGGCACCACATGCTTTTAGTGAGGCATCTGATTGGTCAGTTAATAACTTGAATAACTTGCAATAAAGAAAAAAATAATGAACAAAAAATTTGGTTAAGCAAGAAGATGTTAAAAAAGATTATTCTGATTAATAGAATGACCGAGTAACAGCTGTTTATTTCTCTATAGAAGTCTATGGGATTTTGGCTTCTTGGAGCCAGCAGGTACTTCCTATTTGGGACGCTAGGGGGGAGGGGTCACTCAGGCCAGTTTTCTATATACAGTCAATGGTTGGAGGTCAAACCCGGTCCAACATTGACCAATCAGGGGTTGGGATTTGATCGTGCCGTATGGATGGCGTTCCTTTTAACTTACAGAAGTGCCAACCATTTGAAAATTGATCATGAAGGAGACATTAATAATTGTGGTTTGTGCCCAGCTGAAATTCCATGACAAGTATTTCATAAATCGGAATAGAGCTTTTAAAGAAAAAGCCTGGAGCAAAATACATGAGATTTGTACCACTTTCATATTTTGCACCAAATCTCTTCCTGCTTGAGCTGGCAGACATGCGCTAGAGTTAACTGAACCCCCACAATGTAAGCAACTTTTTTTTAGAATCCTCTGTGCTTGATTTTATACAGTTAAAAAAATATCGGGAGCCTTTAACAGGGAGGAGTGGGTCTGCTACAGATTCCAGGATCTCTGTCCAGAGGAGCAGAGCTTCAGGGCAATCACTCATACGGGGGAGGTATAGAAATACATACTGTACATGTTTTTGTGGGCATGTGTAAAAATAACTAACTATTTGGCCCTGCAGAATAAAAGGGTACGATCGAAAACTTCTCATTCTCATTGTTGATTTCTGAACTTCCCAGTCTATAATGTTCACCTTTAAGATGTGCTGCTGTTAAACACCACCCTGAAATTGGCTTAAAATGGTGGCTCTGTTCCCTATAAAAGGAAAAAGTGTAATAGAAAGACGTAGGCACAAATCAGCATGAAAAGGTGGGGATCTGCCCCGTTGCGAATGGGTCAAAGGTAAGAAAAATAGGCTGTCTATTGAAGACATTTTTTTCCCCCCTGCTCCTGTCTTACTAGCAGTGAGCAGATGTTAGGCCTGCACGCCTCCAGCAGCATGAAGCCTCAAAAGCTAGCAGTGAAGCAAAAACAGCTTCAGCATGGATGTCAGGTTATGTGTGTGTATGTGTGTGTTGGGGGGTGAGACGTGCTGACTGCACAGCTAGAGCAGCAGTGGATAAAAACACTTAGAGGTTTAATCCACAAATGTGTTTTACATGCAGGCACTAAACCTTGGCAACTTTTAGTTTGCTTTTTTGTAGCATTTTTTTATTTACTGTTTACCTGGCAATGTAGAAACACTTGAAAAGTGGAAAGTCTTCACACTGGGGTTTGGAAACGCGCAACAACTTCCAACGAAATGACTATGGAAACCCTTTTTATTTGGGCATTTTGGGCTTCATGCATAGCTACGTGCATTTTTAAGACCGTTTTCATGCTGAAACTTAAAACGCAGGTCAATTGAACGCGCGTCAAAATTTAAACCAAACTTTGACCAATCAGGGACTCAGATTCGTGGTGACGTTTGGGTAGCATCTTTTTTCAATTCCCGGCAGTGCCAACTGGTTGAGAATTAATCATGCAGGAAAAATATTAATTGTGACTTTTTGCCTGGATAGAATTATATGAGATGAAGTCTTTCATATGTCGGAATGGAGCTTTGAAAGAAAAAAACTGGAGCAAGATTTGCACTGCTTAGACATTCCACACTAATTTTCTTCCAACTGTAAGTACATGCGCTAGTATCGGGTAGTGACAGACCAGTGTGAACACCTTATGTTAGGCATTTATTCCCCACATGGCGAATGTCTATGGTGTAGCACAAGAAATGCAATGTACCACGCCAATCATCTTTTGATTTATTGTAAAAGCATTCTTTTAACTGTGATTTTGTCATAATTAAAATTTTCCTTTTCGATTGGACAACATTTTTGCAGAGCGGCAGTGGTTCATTAGAAATTCACCTCTGAGTTGTGGGTGGGACCATTGGCCGTTGTGGAGTGGAGCAAAGGCTTGTGTCCCACCTCAGCATATGTCACAAATATGTTGCTTTTTCAAATGGCAGTCTTGAATTTGCACCTGATTCAGAACGATTTGAATAAAGAAATACCCAGAAATGCAATTTTAAGTTTAATTTTATATTTACGAGTCCTTCATCATCTGAAAAATGCCTCAAGAACATGTTAAAAACACCAACATGTTCAATTTCACTCACCATAAAAATAGAGGAGTAGCCTAACATGAAGGAAAAATATCCTTAACAGCTCTCCGTATTTACAGAAATATTTTCAGCAGTTCGGTTGGCACTTTTACCGGAAACATGGGCTGTTGTTAATGATTCAGTGATAATCTGTGCGAACTTCTTTTCCTGTTAAGTGTTTATATAAGAAGTCTATCCATTTGTGCTCTGGGACGATGTGGGGCAAGGTACTATATTTGGGGAAATTATATATTTTTTTAAATTAAGGATATGAATTTCCCAAAGAAAGCACAAGCTTTTGGTTTAATCAAAGAAAAATTTAATGTATCTAAAATTGTTTTGTTAATATATCCACTGCCACTTTTTTAACCAAAACTAAATAAAAGCAAAAGAGTTGACTTTTGGCCTGAAATTTTAGCCTAAAAACCGTTTTGTATCAATTTCCTTTTCAGGGAAAAAATTTCAAATTAATCATGCAGCCAAAGAAGCTTAAACAAAGAATACTGACGTCGCGTCCTGGAATTCATATTTTAGAGGCAGTACATTTAGTGCTAATCGCTACACACATAAATGACTCATAAACCATTAGGTGTATGAACCCTTACATTTTTGTGATTGGATCATAATGAACATATTCTTGGATAATAACAGTCTAAAGTGAGTTGGATCACTTACCTTAGAATTACCAATCTAAAATCTGAATAATAATTGTCAGTTTGATTATTAATTTGTCTCCACTATGAAAAGCCTGGGTCAGATTCCTCTTATTTGATAAATTATGTCAGCTTTTACCACCATCACCTTAGTTTGCATTATCAGCGCTTGAGGGAGGGGATGCTTTAGAGTGATAAAGTTCATTTGCCTCAATAATTGGCGAGACACGAGACGGTTATGCAAAGTATTAGCTTTGGATCAGCTTGACTGTATTCATTGTGTTTATTAGCTTGGGGGCATCGCAATGCAAATGTTGTCTCAAAGCTGTTCAATAAGAGAATTCCCTCCTCTTTCTTACCATTAAAAACCCCCATTGTGATTTTATATTTTCAAATTTTGTGTTGGTCTTATCATTCACCCATTACAAAGTGTACTTTTTAGGAGAAAACAGCTTTGTCTGTTTGGACATAAGAAGTTCCAGGAGAAAGTTTGTTGTTTCCAATGGTTGTTTTGCATAGCAAACATTGTGCAGCAAAATGCAACCACAAGAAGGCACAATCCAGAGTTTTTGTGTGCTCATCCCAAGTAAATGTGGAGCGTTGATATTTTGGTGACTTGTAATGCTGTGTTCATACCGAACGTGACATAGCAAAAGTCATCAGCCTCTGTATAAAAGCTCCCCTGGTCTTCTGTGTATCACAAATTCAGTGGGTTTCACCCTTGTATAATGACAAATAATGTCACCATTTTTCTTTTGTGTGGGCACAGCTGTAAGTTGAAAAACCTGTGAACTGCAATGGAAGGAAACCACATCATCATAGAAAATCATGATTGGTTGAATGGAATGAATGGTTTTGCATGTTTTTTTTCCGTAGAGTCTTTCCCTCCTGGGACACCGACTTCCTCCCACGATACAAAACAAAACACACACACACACAAACATTAGGTGCTCTTTAGTTGTACATTTGACTGGCAACCTGTCCACCCGATCATGCAAAATAGATGCACGCGATCCGCACAAACAAGAACTATTCTATTCATCAAAAGACTCACACAAACAAACAACATTCAAATCAAAATAAAAATAAAAAATTAACATGCAAGAAAATAACAGCAGGAGCACAAAGTCAATGAACATGTGGCAAAAGATAAAGAAACTTTTGTAATAAATATTCAACACTTTGCACAGCAGATCTGTGAGCCAACATTTAGACTGTAGATTCTGCGATGATACTTCATGCTTGTCAGGCTAGCAAAGGTTGTGTTTGCATGTCTGTATTATAAATGACATTCATGTATTTTAAAAAGTGTGTCAGTGATAAAAGAACAGAAAGATTCCCTTCAGTGACGGCCTTTAAACTTCGCAATAATGGTTACCTTGATACAGCAATGCCCTGTGTTGTATTCTGTGCTGTTTTGCATTTAACACCATTTGAACAGAATGATAAGATGTGACAACTCCTTGTCTTGTCACAGCAAATTAATTAAACAGAGAAAGAGAACACAGAAGTGTGTTAAAAATAAAGTGTGTTGTATTATTCAAGTGCTACCACAGTAGAAAATGTTTCTAGTAATATTCATCTTTATCTGCAATGTTCTAAAGGGGGCCCTTTCTGTATAAATAACAGTCTGTAGTAAAAAAAATTGTGTTTTTTACATTAATTGACTTGATTAATGGAGATTGGTATTCATGCAATGTTTTCTTGAAGCCACACACAGGACTTTGGACCTGAATTTGACACGACCCTTGAATTCCCCAAGGCCTGTCTTTGTTCCTTTATCAAGAAAAATCAGTGGTAGATCTGAAATGAAAGCCCAGATTCTTGACCCACACTTCTGTTTTGTTGTGTTAAGGAATTTATGATTTCAGTAAAAACTTACAAGTCCTTTTGTCTGCAAAGAAAAAAGCCTCCATCAGGCTCTCACTCTGCAAGACATGCATGGCCTTGAGCGCCTGATGCTTGGTGCCTCGCGAGAAGCTTATTGCAGATTTTCTATTAAATCCACAGATGTAAAGAAGACATGCTCAAAAGCACTGTAGGAAGTGGCAGCACCAGGATCCAATTCAAACAAATAAGCAACACAGTGACAGGGGTAGAAATTGAAAGCTCAGAGCATGCAGGTGAGTCCGTAGAGCGGCAAAGGTTCACGCACTTTGCTTTCTTTGAGTATGCTGGGAGCAACAGGTCTTAGCGGATACTGACACAACACGAGGGGGAAAGTAAGGGTTAATTAGGTGAAACGCAGATCTGCTGTAGTCCTTTTTCTTTTTTTGCCTGCGGACTGCTCAAGGGACCTGTAAGTGCTGTTCACGTGATTAAACCTTGAATGCCCAATACAAGTTTTCCCATTTTGCGACCTCAGACAGCTCACATCTATCCGTAAGGGCAGTTGTAACGAAGGCTTTTCCCAAGACTAGAGCAGGGGTGAGCAAACTACGGCCCGTTAAACCATTTATTTTGGCCCACCAAGGTGGAATCAATTATATTTATACTCATTGTGGTTTCCCCCCCCCTGTAATTCTGGTCTCTGCCGATAGACGGTGCACTACAGATACACTGACCTTTGTTCAGGTGACTGAAAGTTATTCTGCATTCATGTGGTGTCTGATTTGATGTTTTTCAAGTCAGTCATTTTTCCGATTATTCCAACGCCACATGAATGCAGCATTTCTCTAGTTTGTGTTTTCCCTTGAGGGACCTTCAACCTATTTGTGCATTTGGCACTGAAATCAGAACAAAAGCCACAATTTTGAAATAAAAAGTCCCAAATTTTCTGTTTTAAACACATGTTAATTTTCCCAAACAATTGTTTTTTTTTTTTATCCAGATTCCATGTTATTTCTTTCCCTCATAAGGTGGATTACCAAAACAATCCACACATCTGCTCCTGGTCAGGTCTGAACCTTTTGTGGCTCGCAAGTCTAAAAGTTTGTCCATCCCTGGACTAGAGTGTGACGTAAAGGCACTTCGTATGTCTGAAGGGTGCACAACTTACATTCACAATTCACAATTACCACACCTGGAAATTGCAAGATACACATTTGCTCCTCTTAAGACGTGCCTTGAAGTGGTTGCTTCTTTCTACAACCCTCCACGACCCGTGCAACCCAAAAACCTACAACACCTGTACAGGTCAACTCTTGTGTGAGTACACCTTAACCCTTGTGCTATCCTAGGCACTTTAACATTGGGAGTTGGGTCATCTAGACCCACTAGACAGTGTACTGAACCTTTTTTCTTCAATAATTTGTGATCTTCACTGGCGTCAATGGATTACATGAAATCTTTCCACCTTTATCCACCTTTGTCATGGTAGGGAGAACACGTCAATGGAAGGGTGGGGTCATCTAAGATAGCACAAGGGTTAACAATGGTTGCATGTTTGACATCAGTATTACCACAAGCACTAGGTGAGTGCAAGGTTTTTGTACAAATGTGGAAATGGACAGAGTTGTTTTCAAGAAAATTTTTGATGGATCACACATTCCGACCACTTCCTTTGTCATTTTACACTATACCTTAATTTTGACCAACAGCAGTGTAAAAGAGACAGGACTTGAGTTTAGCTAGAGTTGGAAGAACCCCATAGAAACAATGAGTCACATCATAATTTGTGATTTTAAATTGTTGTAAAATGAATCTACCGTGCCTCAATCCAAATGGTAATCTCCAAGATCAATATGATCAATTTATTTTTCATTTTTAAAAGGTTTTCTAATGGTATAGGTTGATTCAATTAACTTTCTTCAGACAGATCGATCTGGTTGCATTGTAGGAAAAAAAAAGATTAATTGATTAAGATGATTAATTGTCACACCCCTTTATAAAACAATAAATGATGTAAGCTAAAACAATAAATGATTTAAGCTGCCTAAAAGAAGTTGCCTCTTATGAAACAGTCTTCATTGAGCATGCAAGAAAAAAATAAAGCTATTTTCTGTCCTCATTATTTAGAAGAATGAGCTTTCTAATAAAGCAGCCATCAATGTCCTTGCATGAGTCTATTTAAAATTGGTCTAGACATGAACTTTGCTGTACTGTCCTTGCACAAACAGTCATACCGAGCACAGAGCCGGTCAATCAAAGGCGGAGATACCCTTCCACAAATGAGGGTTAAGAGTCCCCAAGTGTGTGCATGTGTGTGTGTGTGCTCGTGTGTGTGAGGGTGTACATGAGATTGCAGGGTAATTGAGGTGCCTGGTCCCTGAGTTTTGATAAGGGGACTAATGGTGCATGTGGTTGCTGGGGAAACCTTTGTTTGAATAGTACAAGGACCTTCATTCCTCCACACATCACACATATGCCCCCCCCCCCTACCAGATACACTCACACACACAGCATCTCCATCAAATGAGTGTGTAGTGCACGCATCAGTGATTTAAAAAGAGCCTGCAAATACATTATGAACAAGTCCTTGGAGGCACCAGCAAGTAAGTAAGCAGGGACTACTTCTTTTCCTGTCTGCGAGGATTCAATTTCTACCAAAAGTGTCACCATTTGCCAAAGAATCTTTGAAGGCGGCCCCAGTTCATTAAGCATAGCAGGAGTACGGGTGGAGGTATTTACAGAAAACAACCCCCCCCCCCTCCCCAACACACAGGTGTATCTTCTTACGTGACATTCATGCTGTGGGCGCGTGGGCAAATTGGTAATATTGCAGGGTGCATCGAGGCTTATACATTTCAATAGTTTTTAAATTACATTTTAAATTTAGATGAGCTGTTTCTGACGAATGTGTTGTCCTGTTAACTTACAGTGTGTTGTCCTGTTCAGATGAGGGGGCTGGGGCCGCTTAGAGCACATCCTTCCAATAGCCAATCACTATAAACCACATTTTTATTTTTATTAAAAAAAAAAAAAACATCTCTTGCCAAGTTTGGCTAATCAGACTCTTTTTAAAGCACTGAAAGACCTCTATCTCTGAAGTGGGTGTTGACGCTTTGGTAAAATGTGTTGCAAGTTGTTGCCCATAGCTTCTGTGGAAATTAATTAACGGTCTTTCAATCAGGCATATTCATCAAAGCAGATAATCACGCTCACAGAAATTTAATCAGACTGAATGTTTGATAATGCTTCTGCAATTTCTTATGTAAACATCATCGTTCACAGAAGAACTTCCACCCACAAATACCTATCGGTTATTGCCAATAGTCTACCCCACCAACTCAGCTCGCACGCCAAACGGATCTCTATGATGTATCTGTGAAGATCATACATGGCAGTATACATGCAGGAAGAGGATTAGTGTCCATAAATGTTTGCCTTATGTAAACAATCTGTGTATCTCACAAGGGCTGCACCATAAATACTGAGCCAAATACTTGTTTTAAGAGTTTGGGAAAGGAAATCGCTGATTGACGTGTTCCAATTACAGCCATCAGGAAATCTCTTGAAAACGGTCAAAATAAAAATCTACTCTTTCATGGCACTCTTCTTATCCCCCTTATGATATTGATTTTACCAAGTGCTTTCTAAAATGTGCCGATTCAATCTGTGTTTACACTCTTAGTGAACCAAAAGGAAAACTTATTTGGACCTTCCCCAGCCCAGACTTAATGAATGTGTTTATCCGCGAGAGGAGAAAGGGCCAATTTTGAAAGCATTAGCGAAAAAGTGTGAAAGACAAACAAAGGGAGAAGGGAAGAAAAAAAAAAGAGCCTCCACAATCAAAATTCTCTCCGAAGATGCTGAGCTGAGAAGTTCTGTAGCTATACCAACTGGCAAGCGGCATCTTCTCCAGGGAATGAAACAGGATTCATGATTCATATCCAAACAACAACAACCGGCTGAGACTCCAAATGGAGGTAAACACGGAGGTAAACTGACACCCCCAGAAAGTCAGGCTCACAGCTGTGAGACAGAGGGACCAAGGCCAAATAAAAACAACCACAATCATCCTCAAACTCAACTGCATCTCTTCTGGTCATTGCTGTTCGTTTGCCTCTAGTAGCAGTTGCTTACTTGCAATGACAAATTGCTCAAAAGTCAGCTACAAGTGAGTCCATCAGTTAGTTGAATTAATAAAAAAAAAAAAGCTTGTTTTATTGGCTTGGTAGAGCTAAAGGTAAAAACAAAAGGATGCATAAACTTTCCGGTTCAGATCTATTAGATTATATCAAAAAACCTTAAGAGTTTTTAGTATAGCCTGTAACCGTTGTAAATGGCATATACTTGTATAACGCTTTTCTACCTACAAGAACAAAGCGCTTTTACAGTCACCATCCCATTCACCCAGTCACACACACATTCACACACTGGTGGCACCCACCTACCATCAGAGGCAAAGTGGGGTTCAGTGTCTTGCCCAAGGACACTTTGACTCATGGGCGTGCAAGGCTCGAATTGAACATGCAACCTTATGATCATGGGCCGCCCATTGTGCTATCCTAGGCACTTTAACATTGGGAGTTGGGTCATCTAGATCCACTAGACAGTGCTCTGAACCTTTTTTCTTCAATGATTTGTGATCTTCACTGGTGTCCATGGATTACATGAAATCTTTCCATCTTTATCCACCTTTGTCATGGTAGGAATAACACGTTAATGCAAGGGTGGGGTCATCTAAGATAGCACAAGGGTTAAGTAGTTCTTGGATGTCCCAAAGTTTTTATTTGATTTTATTTACTGATTATTTTTGTGTGATGTGTATGACTTATTTATTATAATTAAAATATTTTTCCAAAATTTATTTTATTATGTAAAGCCCTTTGAGGGGCTCTTTAGCAGGAAAAGTGTTACATAAATAAAGTTTAACCATTCATATTTTAAATATCAGACCAGAAAAAAGTTATACATGGACTACTAGTTCATTTCAGGTTGTTTTTTTTAATTATATACAGTGTCCCCTCACTTCTTGTGGGAGTTTTATTCTTAAAATAACCACACATCAGGAAAAATCCACGATTTTTCTATTTTTAAATAGTTTTTATAGATTCATTCAAGTTTTTTGTCATTCTTCTCTCTTGTTTGAACTTTTATTAAATCTCAAACCTTTTTAAAGAAATGTTGAATGCAAGCAAAGATCTGCTACAGTTTAAGCTAAGTTATGGCCAATCAGGACACACAATACAATTCGCTGTTTTAAGAAGCAAAAAAAAAAAAAAGACGCAAAATTGCCGGAAAAAAATCTGCAGAACTGCAGGTGAACCATCCTAGCAACGCACCACTGTAAAGCCAATTCAAACAGAGTTTTTATAAAACACCTCATAAAAGTTGCTGGAACTGGTGATGTAGAACCCAAAATGCAGGAGACTGACTGGTGGCAGAAACATTAACACTTCATAAAAAAACTGAAACATGACAAACCCCTCAGAGAAACAAAAAAGTGACAAAGCAGAAGACATGACAAAGAAGAACCTAAAAATTAGAGACCTAAATACTCTGAGGTCCACTAACACAATTCAAGACACCTGTGGATGAGAAGACACACTGGGCATGAATGAAGGCACTTTTAGCATACGGTGTTTACACTGGATCGTTGCTACCCAAAACTAGCAACAGTTGGAAGAGGTTTGGAGCAAAATGTCAATGCCATGAATCTTGCTGCAGGCTTTTTCTACCGCTCTATACCGATAGACGACAGACTTTGTGTCGTATCATTCCATCTGGGCTCAAACCACAATTATTAATGTCTTCCTTCATGATTGACTTTTAACCGGCTGGCATTTCTGTGTTTTGAAAAGAACGCTACCCATACTTCCCTACCAAATCCCAGTCCCTGATTGGTCAACATTCAACTGGTTTAACTTTCAGCGCGCTCAGTTGCTGTGCATTTTGAATGTAGAGCTTGAAAAGAGACTTAAAAATCCTGCGTAGCAAAGCCTAAATACGGGAGTTTTGAACTGTGCATTTACAAATTTCCTGAGCCACTATATGTACTTGTAAATCTTAGTCATTAAAAAAATAAAAAAGGGATTTCATAGAGAGAGATTTCATAGAAAGAAGATAAAGGTAAATGTCAGGTTTTACAGCCTCATAACAGTGAGGATGTTCTGTATGTTTAAATCTAACCACATTATCTCACCTCCAGAGCCCCACAATGGGAAGAGCTGGCTCTGGTAAGACATCACTTACTCTACTAGGTTGTAAATTACCACCAGAAAAGCAGGATTTGCATGAGGCATAAGCCAATGTAACATGTCTATGACGTTTTTCTTTTTTATTCCTCCTTCTTACTCCAATATCCAGAAAGAACGAAGCCTTCACACATAACAGGACTGCCACACTCACTGCCAAAGAAAATATATTTAGCAGGCCAGGAATTCTTGCACACCATATTTAGCAGAGTGTTGAGCACTGGTCTGAATCATAACAACCATGATTGGAATCTCCTCGTTTAAAAAGTCCCCATTCTTGCACCACTATTGCAGTCCAGTACTTCTTGCCACATTTTGTCTGCTTAAGTAAGCAGCCGCAATCAAGACCCTGCCTGCTGGGTCTACTGTGAGGCAGCTGTGCCTCATTACTAATCAGAAGAACGGAGACACGGCGCCTGGGTGACAGCAGTCCTGGTGTGCGAGTCAAAAAAAAGAAAACCCACACACACAGAGGGTCTTCTTCTCTGTGGTTTGTCACGTTTCTGCGTTGCATGTCATTCACACCTTGTCTATATCACACATTTTTCTCCTATTTTTAGCTTTCTATTTTCTGTTTTATTGAAAACACCAGTAATTGTAATTTTCCCACTGCTGCCAACAAGAAAGATCCTACTTTCAAATGTTTGTGCGATGACACACCTGTGCTAAAATTATTTCTAGTCTTTTGCAAAGCAATTCATGATGTAACTCCATTTCTTTGCTAATTGAATTGTGCTTAAAAGCGTCAAAACAGAATTTTAGGTGCATAAAACAAAAATAGCAATAGTGGAGATGTCATCTTTATAATATTGATACTTTATTTATCCCACAATGGGGAAATTTTTCTCCGCATTTTCACCCATCCCCTGGGGGGAGCGGTGAGCTGCAGACTAGCTGTGCTCGGGGGGCGACAGCTGGCTGTGGAGAGCGGGGATCAATCCGCCAACCCTTCGGTTGTTGGACGACCTGCTTTTCCGCCTGAGCTAAACTGCCGCCCTGATGATATAGGGCCAATATCATGCTTTTCTTAAGCCTTTTAGAGTAAACTATATATGACCTTTGGCACACTAGAAAATGATTTTTTTAATGACACATGAGTTTTTACCGTAGCCATATTTCATGCCTAGAAGTAAGACAGCTCCATCTCTGAGGCACCGGTTTTCGGTAGTGGCGTCAACCTAGACTCAGCCTCGCCCCCCAAAACAAACAACATCCAAACTTTTGCAAAGTTTAACGTGCATATTGTGCATTGTGTTTTTGCCGATCACCGGTAGCTCAGCGGAGAAAGTTGGTCTGTGAGTTAGCCTGGGGACGGTGCTGGCAGTGCAGAATCTTCCTGGAAGGGGCTGTTCTTATGCACTTGTGGGTTGGGAGGGGCTGGTGCTCAGAGAGGACTAATACTTGAAAAGATTCCTCTTTCGGGCTGTTTTTGTGAGGAATTAACATTATAATACACTTAAAAGCTCAAACAGTTGATTTTGCATGATATAAGTCCCTTTAAAGATAAATGAACCGTGCACTGAAAAACATTTGAAAGACCTCTTCCCATCCTCTTTTGATCTATTTTTAAAAGCTTTTCCAGTGGACTTTAAAATATGCGGATTTTAGCCACAATCAAAAACCGGTTTTGTCTCCCAGGACACAGTTTCCTCAGAGGGACAGGAGTTCATCAGAATTAGAATAATTGTGGGCGGGACCGTTAGCGCAGAGCAATCTTATCCCCCTCTTCCACTTCCGTTGCTGAGAGCTCTCTGTTTACACTCTCTCCAGCTAGCTTACAACCTCTCACACTCCCAACTTAACATTACCAGTGTAACAAAAATGCCGAGTAATAATGGAGCTAGCCAGTCAGACAGTTTTGAGTCAGATGCCAGCTAAGATGAGGAAAACAAAGACGAAAAATCTTGACTTATTTAAGATGCTTTATCATATTTAACCTCTTTTTTGATAACTACCTAATGCTTAAAATGCATTGCAATGATTCCTTCCAGATTAGCTCATCCATGTAAGCTAATTTAGCAAACCTGACAAAAACAGAACTTTTGGATGGTGTTTGCCAAAGCTAACTGGCATCCTCAATTATAAGTGAATCTTTTTTTAAGGTACGCTTTTACAATCTCACACTAAGAGCTGAAATATTATAAGTGGTAAAAAAGCAGCTACATTTTAGCAATTTTTAGCACATTGAAATTCAGCTGTTTTACGCATTTTTCTTTCTCAGCACATGTATACTAGATAATTGTTAATTTGTAAAGTTATAGTTTAAGTATTTTTATATCTCTAACATCGCTTCATGCGATGTTAGAGATTTTTAATTTTTTTTTCTAAAATCAAAGTCGGCAAAACTGACAACGGACCCAAAGGACAGAACGTTTTTCAATTTTTGAACTTTAGTGTTGGGGAAGCATGTTGTTGTCCTTCTTTTTGGTGGGTTAAAGATAAACATACATACAAAAGTGTTAATTATTTAATTTAGAAAGTTTTCGAGCACACTCAGTTAGCACTGCCGCTAAAACTGTCATTTACGCTTGTATAGCCGCCTCTCTTTTTTTCAGCTGTCCCACAGATAGTCTAAATGTCAGTGTTTTCTGGGCTACCAAAGCCGTCCGAAAATAGTAACCGAGTAGCTGGAGCTTCGTGGAAAAGGCCATGCTCCAGAAAATGCCTGACTCACAAAGCAGAGGCACCAGAAATCCATGCCATCCCAAAGCCAATTAAACATGCAAAGGGGTGTAGTGACCTCAAAGAGAATAAACAAATGTCTTTCCACTCCATAATTTACTGTCCTCAATGTCTTCCTCATTTCTGGTGAATCATTTACGGGTGCCGCGGGTTGACCCGGCAAAGTGTTTATTTTTGCCGCTAACTGTTTTCACATAGAGTGGAGGTGAGATGCCGATCAGGAGCGCGGCTGTTCTAATAGATGATGCTATTTGGACATGCACAAGCGGAAGTAATTCATTTCAAAAATGTTCTTGGAAACGTAGAATTCTCACATGGGTTTCTTTCCATGATGGCCTAAATTAGATTCTGGAATAGCTTTTGTGTTTGATGCTGCTTAGCAGTGCAGAAGAAGGAAATGGGATGGAAATATTAAAATGTCATACTGTATATGGATGAGCTGATTCTTCAACATTTAATAGGATTCAGTCTCTATTTTAAATGTCATCGTAGCCTTAATTAACAGACACAATGTAACACCGTTTCAGAATTGGGCTGCTTGTTATCATGCCATTTATTCACATGCATTTGCTAACACTGGATTTTTGCAACGCCTGCTATGGGCAGTGCAAAGCACCCTGGGGCTTCCCAGAAGAAAAGTCAGTCAACTTAGTAAACATTTGCTTCCAAATTAACATACTGATTCCATTGGGTGTTCTGAAAATCTTATGACAAATGTTTTGCAAGAAAACCTTAAAAGAAATGTTTAAACGTTTTGAGTTATTTTAACCTAAAGTGATAAATGAACTAAACTTTTGTAACCCTTGTGCTATCCTAGGCACTTTAACATTGGGATTTGGACCATCTAGACCCACTAGACAGTGCTCTGAACAGTTTTTCTTCAATGATTTGTGAACCTCACTGGTGTCCATGGATTACATAAAATCTTTCCACCTTTATCCACCTTTGTCATGGTAGGGAGAACACGTCTATGTAAGGGTGGGGTCATCTAAGATAGCACAAGGCTTAACCCTTGTGCTGGGATTGGGTCAAATTGGTTTGTTACTAGGGATGAAACACTTTACTTTCCCTACGATTTGGTCCAGACCTTGATTTTATAGAGTGATTTGTTTGCCATTATTCCAAAACTTTAAAAACATTTAAAATTTTGTCTTTTCAAAAAATTATTATAAAATCATTATAAAACATTTTTACTCTTTAAACTCAAAAATATGTGCAGTCAAAACAAATTTCCCTCAAGACAAATTCTCTCTCCTTTGTGCTCAAAACAGAGCAGGACACCGTGCTACAAAAGTCAGCCAATGACAGACTTGAACATAAAGGTTAATGCTGATTGGTTCAAATTTCTGACTTTTGTGGCACATTTGTAACAAAGTGTCCTGCCATGTTTTTACTGCAGAGAAGAGAGAATTTATTTTGAGTGAAAATTGTTTCAAACTGCTCATATTCTTAAGTTTTAAGACCATTTGTCTGTTTCAAGTGCAAAATGCTTTTTTGAGCACACAAAAATGCTAGAGTTTTACGCTCAAAACAGTGAGTGTTGCGCTTGGAAAAATGGCAGAAAAAAATCACTCCATAAACAAAAAAAATTCAGAAAATTCCACTTTTTCATTTGCTAATAAGCAATCCTGATGTAATTAATAAAACAGAAAATAAACCACTTTTGATGTGAACATACTGATATGCTATAGGAATGCAACAATGCACTTTCCCCACGATTGGGTTCAATGGTGTAACATACGGTTCAGTTTAAAACCCAGAATTGTTTTAAAATTTTGTTTCTTACATTGCAAAAAAAAAAAAAAAATCTCATTTATTTAGTCTAAGAAAAAACGTCACTTTCCCATTACGATAGACCCACAAACTATGCAAAAATGAAGAAAAAAATGGTTAAAATATTTTTACTTTCATTTGGTTTACATGGCTTTTGCAGCTGAGCAGACCAAAATCCCCCCCCATGTTCACTCACCTGACCACTTCCTGATATCTTGGGCTGCGTCCCTTTGGATAGTTGATTAACGGGACAAGATAAATTTACTTGTTCTGCGCTTTTCCTTCACTGTCAGTTATCTTATCCTGTCCCAAAACTAGCAGCTGTTGGAACTGCATGATATTTTCAGTCACTTGGTCCACTCAGTGTGAAAGCAAACCAAATCAAGGTGTGAACATTTTCAAAGATCCCCACCTGTTCAAAGAGACAGGAGGGCTATCTTTGTGTAAAAAAAAAAGCCTTTTTAGAAAAAAAAGATAACAGCTTTTTCTTACCAGTAAATAAAATAAATAAAAAAATAACTCACCAGGAAAAAACTGTTTTTTTTTTGTTTTTTTTGGTAAAGTTGAATTTGAAAGTTCGTCCCAATTTTGAGCAGCTGATTGACAAACCATAATCAATAACTAGTGTGTGATCACTTTTTGGATCTTTGTCCCAACTGCCCTTACGGGTGGATGCAGGCCATCTGTGGGTAAAAAAATGGGCAAACCTGTAAGAGGTCCAGGTGGCCTCATAAATTTCTAAAAATCACAGATCCCAGTGAGCCCGTGGAGCTTAAAATGTTCATGCACATTTTGTGCTTTGGGCATGCTGTGAGCAACAGGTCGTAGTGAACACTTATACAACACGTAACGATAAGTAAGGGTGAAGTAGGTGAGTCCCAGGCCAAACCAGGCACACAGTGCAAGGAGTGACATCATTGGTGCTTTTCAAGTGAAAAGTGACCGCTCCTTTATTGCAGCCAGACTGTAGAAAATAGGGACCCTAACCCCTGATTTTACAGACACATAACCTACACACCTCATGCATGTAAGCATGTGCGGACAGTCAGTAAGGAGCCAGTATACGTACCTAACTAATGACTAGAGGCACCGTACGACAGCATCATTTGCTTAGAAGTATGTACTACATATATCAGGGGTCGGGAACCTTTTTGGCCAAGAGAGCCATAAATGCCACATATTTTGAAATGTAATTTCGAAAGAGCCATACAATAATGTGGTGTCTCTTTCCCACACTGAGGCACGGAGACTTAACCTCTTTTAAAGTTCTTTATTCCGATTACTGCAGACCGCAACAAACGCCGTTCAATTAATTCAGCAACTCCTGAATCTCTCCCGCCGACACGAGAGCGCTTCTCCCAACTTTATATTCCCCTGCTCCCGCTGCAGCCCTCCCGTTTCCCTTATTCGGCCCATAGCTGAACCCCATTGGTCCAAACTACCTAACAACAGGCTGAGCGACAGAACTGAGGGCCAATCAGATCTCTGCTTGACGCGTTCAATGAACTCCAGAACTTTTAACGCGGCCCAACAGCCATCCAACTCAGTCCGCGACAATTTGTTTAAAACTAAATATACAAATGAATGTGTGCATTTGATTTAATTTCAACATTTTTAAAGTACAATAAGTCTTTGGATTCTTTTTTAATAACATTGTTATTCTGTTGCTAATAAATGATGAGTATTTCTCGTGGTAGTTTTGCTGATGGTCTAGTCTGGTTGATACGTGGTGAGTTTCTGCTTCGTTCAGGCGTTGAGGCTTTAACGTCATCGTAGGTCTGAATGTTCTGTAGATGTGACAAAGACTGCTCACATGCAGACGGGGAGCCAAACACACACTCACACGCTGCAGTGAGTGACGGGAAGCGGGTTTTACGTTTTTACAAACCCTGCGCGATTCACCTGCTGCCTGTCCCCACAACACCTCACCCCCACCCTCTGCTTTCTCCCTCACACATCCCGTCCCCGCATCTGCGCGCTCTTTCTCAGAGACGGGAGCGCGTAGTTTTAGGCACGTCAATTCACAGGTTTCCAGCTGGTACAAACTCTGTGAAATAATAGATAATAGTAACTGATAGCGCTGGCGCAGATTTCTCTCTCTAAGCACTGCTACTACTGCTCGCCTCTGGCATCGCATCGCGCCCGAGAAGGACTGGTCTAATGAAAAAAAAAAACTATAATTAAAGATTTGTCTGCGAGCCACATGTGACCATCAAAAGAGCCATATATGGCTCGCGAGCCATAGGTTCCCGACCCCTGACATATATTATCTTAACATTTGATACAAACATGACAATTGTAAGTTCCATTTTCATTATGACCTTTGGCGCCTGAAGGCAACACACCTGCTCTCCCATTAAGTTGTGGTTGCACCGGCCAAGACCTTCCACGGGCCCAGACATGCAGCACTGGTACAGATCACTCAAACAGGTGCATGTGACTAAGGGTGTAATCAGACTGGACACATTTGGTTTGCTTAAAGTGAACCTGAGTTTGTTTTCCCTGACAATCCTGATGTTCTGAATACACCCAAGCGCACCCTGGTCCAGTACCAAGCTTTCTAAGATGTCTCGGTTCGTTTCCAATCGGACTAAGCTCCAGTTCCCTCTGAGTTTCTTCAGTCTAAATAGGCACCATGCTTGGAGCGGAACAACTGGACCAAAACAGCCACCGTAGCATTACAAGGATGTAAACAGAGTAGGAATGTAGCGACCATAGGCTAAGCTGTGGATAAACATGGGGCAACAATGAGACACTGCAACTCATTGAAATGTTGTCAGATGACTAAAACAACTTTTAAGGTGACACACATTGCTTCTCACACTCTTTTCCCATCAATCTATATGTCATAAACACTTCTCAGCATACCTCAGTAACCGCCTACCAAGTAGCAAATCAAAAGTATTGTACCCATGTTGATTCGTTGGTCAGTGAAATCTAAAATTTGAATAATGGAGCTATCCTGACGAGAATCACAAAGTGTAGGATTTCCATAAGTCGGTCTCTCATTGTTATGCACCGCCCTCATAATTCCTGGCCAATGACTGAAGAAATGTTTAGTCATGTGGTTGTCTTTACAGGCTTTGAGTTGAAACAGGAAGGTCCGCCGTGACGGTAGTCTGAATACAGAATAAACGTAAGGTTCAGGACTCGATCCGCACCAATTTAAGCGGACTCGGTCTGGAACAACAGACTTTTCCACTCTGAATACACCCTGTGATGCTGTACTAAACCTGTTTTCATTGTGAATAAACTAAGAAACTGTTAATGGTAGTATTATTTTTTTCTCTGATGTTGGTGTTGGTTTTATTTTTCATTTCTGGAAATGAATCAATATTTCGACATAAAAAGCCCCAGAGAAATCGAAGAAGACTTTTTTTTCTCTTGATGAAAGCAACATTCTTTTAGATTGCAATACATGTTTTTCCAGACAGTTCACTTCCCATTTTGATTTATCCTTTTCCTTGCCTCAAAGTTGTCCCATTAAGATTCCACAAGCGTCGCCAAAAGTCTGAATTAATCATTAACAAACACAATAAACAGGCTTATTCCCATTAATTTATATTCCTGCGCATCACTGCTGTCTCATACCTTCCTTTGGTCTTTGAGGCGAATCTGTGAGACATGTTACCCTGTAAGACATAACTGAAAGCCTTCCCTTGAAGGAGGGAAACAGAGAGAGCAGGAAGATAACACAGCCAGAAAAGCACTAACCGATCAGAGCACTCCAGCAGAGATATGACCCACATAGCCCAATGCTCGTTTAATCAGTCTGCTGCTGGCAGAAGAAAGAGGGAGTAGGAGGGAGGTGCGGCAGAATGAACGTAAGGTGGCTTCACCAGGTTTAAAAGAAACTGAAATATATGTATGAAAGTGCACTTTTTTTTTTTACACTTTTTCTTCAACTTTTATTCATTCCAACCCAATCTGGGACTGTTTCATGTTATTTCCCCAAAGATGTTACATGACATTTTAAGTCCAATCCTAAAAAAAATACAATCAAGGCAGGACAAATATGGCGGATGTCTACAACAGCATATAGTACAAAGGATTACACCCAAAATATTAAAAGTTCTGCCAAGGCATTTTGTGTAAGAGATGAAAGGCTTGCAGCCTTTTCATTAAGCTGCTGCCATAAATCAGAAGCTGACTATTCAGTTTTATTTTGAATTTCCACTCACATAGTAGTCGGCAGCCAACAGCTGATCGTAGAAAAATAGAATCGCTAATTCTTATTTTTAAATGGGATTTTTAAAGAATTTGATCAAATCATGACTAGTCTGTGACGTCATCGTCAGAAATGATTTAAAGTCCTCTATCGACGCATTTTATCATCAATGATTCTGGTATTGACCTTGAGTTGACCTTTTAGGTTGCATGAATAAGAACACACTTATAGCTTGTTTGAATGCACTGCTTGTCCCTGAGTTACTCAGACACTCATTATTCTTGAGCACTATTCATATAAGTAAGCAACGACTGCTGTTCATTGTATAACGCAGCGGAGCAGCACGGGAGTCTCAAGGATGTGAGTGAAGGTTGGGCGGTATAAACAGGATGTGAGGATAAGGTTTTAGGGAGGAAACATGAGGACGTCGTGCCTACTGGAGTCTAGAAGGAAAAGTGAGTCAGAGGACTAACAAATACACCATGAATCAAGGACTGCCAGCTCATCACTGCTCTAAATGAATGGAAGTTATTTGGTGTGCACACGAGGATGGAAGCTAGACGTCAAAAGTGAGAGTTCTTTCTCCCCCTCTGGTCATCGGCGGGAACCGTCAACAGAGTTCTAAACGCACTACATATCCCAGCAACCCCAGCGGACAGATTCTGGATGCCACACACCTGACTCTCACAGTTCACTTAAGTACTGCACTGAACCCCACTAAGGGCTGTTGCAGCCGCATGAGGCCATCCCAGGTTCCGATGGTTAAGGATGTCAAAAACCAGATACGCAAATGGGAAAAAGGGAGAAAAAAACCCCCACACAAGTCTGCATGAATTTTCAAACCTTTTGCAAAAGGGAGAGGCAGGGGCGTCAGCAGAAAAGTGCTCCGCTTCTGCGCTGATCTGCTCTGAGTTCCCTCTTCACAGCAAGCAGGTTTTATTTCCTGACATGTTTAAAATGATGGCTCTGTGTTCATCCTTACAAGCACGAAGTTAAGAAAAAACGGTTCCAGGTACAAATGGAAGGTGTGACCGCAGACAAAAGGCAGATACAGGTTGGGGCACTTACTTCACAGAATGTTTATGTCTTTAAAGAACCAAGTGAATGCATAATCAAAAAGTGTAAAAGTATAATAAAATCCGTGATCATAAAGTACGTAATCATGCTACAGTGCAAAGTATTATTTGTGCCACTCTGCCTGCATTACTGAGTGTTATATCCAGACCTGATCTTCGGATTTCCTGACCCTGTTTTGTGTCTGACTCTGTTTACCTGCTATCTGCCCCGAATCTCGCCTGAATCCTGACTTCTCCATTCTTCTCTGATCCCCCCATTGCTCGTTGTTTACCCCTTGTCTGCCTGACCTTGATTTAGCTTTATGGATGTTTGGCTGAGCTAATAAAACCTGCTACAATTGGAACCAAATCTGCCTGTTCTCGTGACAGAATACTTCGCCAAACCTGGATCCAGCAGCAGGAGTTCCTAGCCCCAAGAACCTGGTGGGGTTTGCTACTTTGTTGCTGGAGCACGGTCACTTCAGCAACTTACTTATTGTAGATTCCATAGCTTCCCTTGGGTGACCTTGTTCGTGTATGTGTGACCGGATCACTTCTGCGTTGTGTTTAAGGGATCAAAATATGTTGGGACACAGCAGCACCCTTGGAGACCACCTCCATTTAATGTGGACCTGACAATTTTCCAAAAAGAAAATAGGAAAATAGCATCCCATATTAGCTCTTGTATGGGGGTGACAGGCAGCAGGAGAAAAGCCAACTCTTACCCTTAAATAAACTGTCAACATCTATAAAGATTTTGTCTTTTTCATAACAGATCTCAAATAATAACAGTATATTGGACACAATTGACATAAGATGATATTCATATTGCTAACGTTACAGGACACCCACCTCTCCCGCTGGACAACAAAATAAAAAGGGAAGAAGGAAAGCAAGTGGCAAACATTTAAAGGGAAAAACCAGTTAAGAAGAACACATTAAGGAGGGGCTACCAACCCGACGCTGCATATAGAGGGGGAAAGAAAACCCAGGGACAACCAATCTTTTGTGTAATTAAAACAAAAAAACAGATCTCGTCCCGTTACACATGAACCACCATAGCAGTGGTCCTTGGCATGCTTGGCTACAAAATGAACAGCACAAGCCTTCAGGAGCCGTGATCCCAACAGAGAGGAAGACTCAAAGCCAAGATCAAGGCAACACAGAGAGCCATTTGCCAGATATGAGGGAGAAAGAGAAGTCCAATAAAGTGATAACCTTCAAAGAAATACAACAAACCACTCAAGACGAAGGCTTTAGGGAATGCTAAAGTTCCCGACTAATCAATTCCTCACTCTGGTTTTGCGAGAGATCACAGGAGCTGTGCTGGAGAGGCTCATAGGAAAAGAGGCCTCACATTACACCAATACATTGTAGGATCTGGTTTCAGGGCTGATCCTATCTGTTTTGAAGACAACCAGTGAGCACTGAGGATGATGATACATTCCAGATTCATGACCAGAAACAGTTGGATCACATCTGAACTTGACAAGATCACACCTACTGTTAAAATGCACTAATGAACCAGAGGTTTATGAAGTACCAGGCGGGTCTTTGAAATGGTAACATCAACTGTAAATTAAACAAAAATTACTTAATATAATTTGTAACCAGCATTATTATTTATTTATTTTTTTACAAAAAGCTATATTAGCTTTCAAAGGGTTTCTGTTCCTATGGAGTTATGTTCTAAAAAGGAACCCATGATAGACAAAATCTGTGAAGAAGTTTATTTTTTTTTTTACTATATATACAATATTTGTAGTTATAGGTGTTTTAATGCCCTATAAATTTTCACTACGCAGTTTATACACTTTTCTTAGATAGACAGGAACATTTTGACATTTTTCTCTTTTGTTTAAACTCTCAAAGTCCAAACTCATTTCAAAATGGTTGCCTCTGTGAAATCTCAAAAACACTTTTGGGGTTTATACAAATATACACTGTCTGTCTGAAGATCCATAAACCCCAATTGTAACAATAAAATCTGTCCAATACAAGAGGCACTCTGCTCTGATCTGCTTGCTCAGCTGTTGGACAGGACAAGTTTAGAAAAAGAAAAAAAAAAGGAAAAAGAAAGATTTCACAAGAGTTAGAGAAAAAACATCTTGATTTCCTCAAAACTTGAATTTTTTCTGTCAATACATTGAATTGATGGGTGTTGCAAGGTAGATAAATTAACTTGAACTAGACTAAATTCAATGAAGAAACAAAAAGGAAATAAAGCAGATGACCTGACAATGACAAGCTGAAAAGCAGACCCTTATATAAGCTGAGGACAATCAACAGGAATGAAGACAGCTGTGAATGGTGATGAAGATGAACCTGGAGTGACTGAAGGGGAACAACTCAAAGGAAAACATGAACAAAAACATCCCTGAAACACCAGAGTGCACAATCCTCCCAGTCTGATGATAGTTTGGTTTGTGGCTGCTGCTCCACACTGGAAACGTGCACAGGGAAGACATACCACACCCTTATTACAGAACAAAAACAACAACAGATGCACATTCTAAAATGCTTGCAACTCTTCAGATGAAGACAACTTAATGATGTTTGATTGTAGGCCTGAAACAATCAAAGACTTCCGACCTCAACATGATGACACTAGAATGCTAACATAGGACTAAATAGAGTCAAAGAAAGGCTTGATGATCATAAGGGATTCCTAGAAGACTACATGACAGACATGTTGAACATGTCATGGAAGAGAGACAAAAGGAAAAGACAAAATTCAACATCTTTTGGTCCAAATTTGACCATACATAACTCAAATTCTGCCCAAGATATGGTTTCTGTTTATATTTTTTTGGTTTAATATTGGGTTGGATGTTATGTTTTGTGCTCCGTTCCGTCACATTTTCTGGCTGGTTTCAGCTCATTTATCACTGCTGCTGGATTCCTGATTGATTCTCAGAATGAATTTAATTGTCTCAGCTCCAGCTTCCAGATTTTCATGTCAGTTATGCTGTCTTGTTTCTACGATGGATTACCACGGCCAACGTAAAAGAAAAAGAAAAAATCATCACATGAGAATAAAGTCGTAATTTTACAAGAAAAAATCGATACTTTTTCAAAAACAAAGCTAGTGGTGTAAGCCTCTCTCCACAGTACGATTAAACCCATCAATGCAGCCATAGATGGTGATGCCAAGAGGTTTTAGTTTATCATAGGATTCTGTGTGCCATAATACATTTGGACCTCTGCATTTGTAATCAAGGCGGTGTAAATGGCGTGTCGCTGGAAATCCACTCCTGATGGATCAAGAATCTTCTTCTCAATTCTTTTCGTTGCCCTTATACTGAAAATAAAATATGATGTCGATTCACAAAAAGAAAATTCAGTATTTTCTTATTTGTTAACTTAAGGCAGAGGTAACAATGTCCTCTACGTCTCTCATAACTTGATTTTCTTCCTTAGTAAACAGTCTTATGTCTCAACTTTAATCTTCTAAATTCTCAGTTTATAAATAGTGAAATCATAACTTTATTCTCATAAAATATTGACTTTTTTACTCATACATCTACAAGTTTATTATGGGAAATGTTGACTGTTTTCTCATAATGTTATGACTTTATTTTGTAAAATTACAACATTTTTCCTATAATTTTACGACTTCAGACATTTTTTGACTTATGTTTAATTTTACTTATATTTTATTTATTCATTTTATTTTTACAGTGGCCCTAAAAGACTGACATATGTTTCACAATCATTTACTGCAAAGACGATAGTCGGTTGCATTTTACAACACTAAATTATTTTGCTGCACTTTAGTTTACAACTTCTAAATTGCAAATATTCCAATATTATTGTTATCATGGTTTGTGACCTTTGCTGTTGACCTCTTGGTCAGGTCACCCTTGCAAAAGAGATCTTGATCTCAATGGTTTTTTTTACCTGGTTAAATAAATATTTATGGTTTTCTTTTTGTATGTCTTTTTTTTTCAATCTGCCTGATTTAATGTATTGATGTTTTTGTTTTAACCTGTCTGCATCTGCTTATAATTTCTTTGACAATGATAAAAGAAAACTTTTTTTTTTTTTGTCATAAGTGTTTCTTTCATTTATTTTATCATTTACTCATTGAATGTTATTTACCAATCATTCACTGTTCTGGCTTAACACGTCGCCGTTTAAAATAACATGGCGGTCTGCAGTAATCACATGACTCATCACAATTGAAACTCTTCCTCTCTGATCACATCATTATACGATGCATTTACTTCTTTGAAAAACTCCATTACTTCAGAATTAAAAATAGTTCTCTCCTTAGTTTAATGCTCAGAGCTAAGTGACGGCTATTAGCAGCTCGGAAAGCATTTCTGGCTGTGAGGTGTTTGTGCATTTTCTAAAAACAAGGATGCAGCTGCAGGCTGGAAAAATCTCTTTTTTTCCTTTTCTTTTTATTATCAACCAAAATTTTAGGTGCCCCATCAAAACCAGACATCATCTTTGAAATCCTTTATTGGGTTCTGGAGAGTGATGATAAACGGCGTATGAACGCCGGAGTGACCGGAGCCTCGTTTAAAATCAACAAAACTGATTACAAAAAATAATTTAAAAAAAAAATCACGACAAATTCCTTAAAAAGCAAAATAACCTGTAAACAATAAAATAACACTTTATGTTTGTTTTTGGTACAAAATTAGACTTGTTAACCTAAAGGCTGGTTCAAAACTGCTGCCATTTGCAACCACCCCCCAGTGGCCATTTAAGGAACTGTAACATTAATAATTTTCCTGGTTAGCTTTAAATCTGGTAAAGGAAATGTGAGGCACGAGAAGATAAACAAAACTGCAAGTGAGCACAATTTTTGATTAATACCAGTGTAAGTATTATCCGTGGAAAGAGAAAAACAAACAAACAATCATGTTGTTCAGGTTTACTGCATCGCTGTTTTGCGTAGCTGATAGTCTTCTGCAGGCTACACCACACAAAGACCTTCCAGCAGGCACTGAGGGAGACTTTCAGTTGAGTGTGAAAAAGCCCAGACGAGATCCAGCACCTCGAAGTTTGAGGCTAAGGTCATCAGTGGGAAGAGAGTGGAGTGCCATCTTTGTGTTCTCAATGAGTCACTGCTTCGAGAGGAAGAGTTGAAATATCTGGAGGCCTCGTTCAGAGTAATGGTGTTTCATGAAGAAGAGAGCCGAGCAAAAAGTCTTAAGCTGTGAATTCACCTGTGGCCCTAAAGTGTAGGTAACTGAACCCGACAGAAGAAGAGACTATGAAGGCAAGCAACAGATTCTACTGAAGGCTGAGGAGTTTGACACAAAGGAGGAAGAGTTCTTTCCATTTGAGATAGGATTGGAAAAGATTTGATGGAAATAGATGGGGAGATTTTAAGGAAAAAATTTTAAGAGAAAAACATGTTATCTTTACCCGATAACACTTTATATTAAAATTCCTTAACAAGCTTTGTTAACGCATTAACAAGCATTATAAATTAATTTATAGGGTGTTAGTGACACATTTATTAGTACAATAAGTCTAATAAGGTTTATTAAATTAAAACATTTACAAGCATTATTATTAAGATGTTTATAAGATGCTAATGATACTGAAACATTTGTTAGGCATCTATAATGCCAATAAATGCATCATTAGCATCTTAAAAACATCCTTATAGTAATGCTTGTAAATATTTTAACAATGTAATTTAATAAACCTTATCAGACTTATTGTACTAATAAATGTCTTACTAACACCCTAAAAATTCTATTATAATGCTTGTTAATGCGTTAACAAAGCTTGTTAAGGAATCTTAATGTAAAGTGTTACCCCCTATTTTTCTTTTCTAATTTCAAGTGTTTTATCATCTTGTGTTTCAGTTTTCCTTGTGTTTGTTAAAATGTTCCCATCCATGAGGTCCATCCTCTGGATTCGGTTCCACGTCTCCTCCGGTTCCACGTCCTCTGCATTCGGTTCCACGTCTCCTCCGGTTCCACGTCCTCTGCGTTCGGTTCCACGTCTCCTCCGGTTCCACGTCCTCTGCGTTCGGTTCCACGTCTCTTCCGGTTCCACGTCCTCTGCGTTCGGTTCCACGTCTCCTCCGGTTCCACGTCCTCTGCGTTCGGTTCCACGTCTCCTCCGGTTCCACGTCCTCTGCATTTGGTTCCACGTCTCCTCCGGTTCCACGTCCTCTGGATTCGGTTCCACGTCTCCTCCGGTTCCACGTCCTCTGCATTCGGTTCCACGTCTCCTCCGGTTCCACGTCCTCTGCGTTCGGTTCCACGTCTCCTCCGGTTCCACGTCCTCTGCGTTCGGTTCCACGTCTCCTCCGGTTCCACGTCCTCTGGATTCGGTTCCACGTCTCCTCCGGTTCCACGTCCTCTGCATTCGGTTCCACGTCTCCTCCGGTTCCACGTCCTCTGCGTTCGGTTCCACGTCTCCTCCGGTTCCACGTCCTCTGCGTTCGGTTCCACGTCTCCTCCGGTTCCACGTCCTCTGCGTTCGGTTCCACGTCTCCTCCGGTTCCACGTCCTCTGCATTTGGTTCCACGTCTCCTCCGGTTCCACGTCCTCTACATTCGGTTCCACGTCTCCTCCGGTTCCACATCCTCTGGATTCGGTTCCACGTCTCCTCCGGTTCCACGTCCTCTGCGTTCGGTTCCACGTCTCCTCCGGTTCCACGTCCTCTGCGTTCGGTTCCACGTCTCCTCCGGTTCCACGTCCTCTGCATTTGGTTCCACGTCTCCTCCGGTTCCACGTCCTCTGCATTCGGTTCCACGTCTCCTCCGGTTCCACGTCCTCTGCATTCGGTTCCACGTCTCCTCCGGTTCCACATCCTCTGGATTCGGTTCCTCGTCTCCTCCGGTTCCACATCCTCTGCATTCGGTTCCACGTCTCCTCCGGTTCCACGTCCTCTGCATTCGGTTCCACGTCTCCTCCGGTTCCACGTCCTCTGCATTCGGTTCCACGTCTCCTCCGGTTCCACATCCTCTGGATTCGGTTCCACGTCTCCTCCGGTTCCACATCCTCTGCATTCGGTTCCACGTCTCCTCCGGTTCCACGTCCTCTGCATTCGGTTCCACGTCTCCTCCGGTTCCACGTCCTCTGCATTCGGTTCCACGTCTCCTCCGGTTCCACGTCCTCTGCATTCGGTTCCACGTCACCTCCGGTTCCACGTCCTCTGCATTTGGTTCCACGTCTCCTCCGTTCTTGGCACACTTACACTTACTTTTTCTTTTAGGAAAGGCACTTTTATTTCAAGTGAAACATTTAGTTAGGAGTTCATTCCCCTCCTTTTTTATTTAAGTTGCTAACTTTGCCCTAATTCCCCGAGTTTGAAGCAGGAGGATCTTTGTGGTTGAAGACTTTTAACCTACTTCATGTTGGACTTCAGTTCAAAGGAAGGTTGGGACCAAATCAGGAGAAATGTTTTCAAATGTTTCAAAACATGATTACATCATTTATACAGTGAGCAGTTCAGCCTGCTCTTCATCTAGAAAGTTTTTGTCCACTATTGACCAAAAAAGAAAAAAAATTGGAGTCCAGTTCCAACCATAGTCACTGGGACCTCTTTTTGATGAAAAACTAGTTTTTCTGCATAACCTTATCTCGTCAAACCTACATTTCAGTTGTCTGTGGTGAAAAACCTAATATTTGTCATTATTTTCGAAAACCTTACCAAATGCTAAAACGTGCAGGAACATTCTTTCAACATATTAACTATCTTGCATTGCTGCAATGTTCTCTACAAGTTTGAAGTTCAGTTTTTGTTGCACTAGTTACTGCTAAAGAAATCATTTAAAAGGTTAATAGAAGAGTTGATGCAATTGTTTTTTACAAAATATTGGAGAATGTTCAAAAACGGACGATTACTGTGGTACTTCCTAATTTGATTTTGTTTTTCCAAATCTCAAATTCACAGGATAAAGGTATTTTGTTGTTTTCATTAGCAGGTGGGTGGATGTATAGACAGAGTTATCAACCTCTAAGCTTGTTTCTTTCAATCAGTATGTGGTCATGCCACTTTTCTTCAACGTTTACAATCCTTTAAAGAATTTATTTTCATTTAAAAATATAAATACTTATATCTATAATTTTTTTTAAACACAAAGTGTAATATATATTCTTACTGCCGTTTGTCACTACCAATAATCTCATTCTTTTTAAACACAATTGCTGGTAATTTAGGAAATGGTTAAAGAAGCTTTAAAATACTGTTAAGAGAAAAAAAACACAATTTTTTCATTTATTGTTGGAAGATTATTAGACCTTGTTTTTAAGTTTCTGTGTTTGACCAACAAAAAAAAAAACAATGAAAAAAAACATGACAAGTCTTCCAATTTTGCCTTTTTTATTTCACCAATTGTAATGCCGAATTAGAAAAACCAGTTAGGGGACGTGCAAATGCTTTTTAATTGACTGTTTTTGTTTTAGAAGACCTAGTACGCTTTAGTGCAGGCTCTTCATTTTATTTTTGCTATGTCAGAGTGGCAAAAGTTCATGTAGAAAGCCGTTTGAGGTTTGGATGGTCTTATTTTTACCGATTCTTTTCAAGAATTTTAAATCCCAATTTATCAAGAAAAGCTAAGTTTCGGTATGCAACAAATAAACGTGGAGACACGTCTTTAAGAAGTGGGAGAAGGCCAAAGGGCCCGGAGAAAACCCACACGCGTGTAACAGGACCACATCTGTCTTTTTAACTACAGACTAAAAGACAGATACGTTTAGCGCATTCTTTAGCGATATGAATGCTCATTTGATCTCAGTTATGTCCAATCTTCTTTTATTATTTGAGATCTGTTATGGAAATTACAAAGACTTTATAAATGTTGATGTTTTCGTGATTAGCTGATTTCCCTCTACCACCCTCATCTAACACTGTGGATTCTATTTGCTTGTTTTCGGAAAATAGTCAGATTCCCTAAACACAATGCAACCTTGTTAGACTTAAGTACGCTTCTAATTAAAATGATTTTTGAGCTTCTAATTTGACGTTTTTACAGAGGAATTAAAAAGCTTTGGCTGGTTTTTGCACGTCCCCTCCTAGTTTTTAGGTTTTTCTTTCTGCCAATTAAATCCATCCGGTTTGGGTGGTGCACGCTCCTCTCCTGCCCAAGCTCTCTCTGAAGACGACGCCAGGGGGGGTTAAAGGAGCTGCAGAAAAAGTGTGTAACAACCCCCCCACTAGCACCACCAGCACCACCATCACGCCAAGGAGTCCTGTTGAAAAGAGAAGAACAGCATGTCAGGAAATGACACTGCTGGAACATCTAAAGCTTGATTTTGGAGACATTTACTTTTTTACATACTGTAGTGATTGTCTAGGATAACAACTCACCAATATTTGAGACTCAGAAGGTCCTGCCAACTCTCTCTGGAGGACATCCGCACACGGCATCCACGAAGGTCACAGCAACACAGACGAGTCCCGGTCACTGGAACGAGGAAAACAAGGCAGGTCTTTCCGGGAGAGTCAACATTAGCACAATCAGTGGAGACAGAGAACCCAGAAGAACACCATTTAACCTTTGTCCAGTTTTTCTGTAACTACTTGTATCTCCACCCCATCTGGATTTTCAATTATACTATACTACGTTTCTTTTAACAACATTCTGTTTTTTAACGCTGCCTAGTGCCGTGTTTCCAAACATCAAAGCAAAGGAAGACTGAAAAAAAAAGGAGTGTATCGTTTAAGTTTGGGGTACTTTAACAAAAGGACCTAGTAATCATGGGAAATGCCACTTTTTAAACCAATTCCAATTTGAAATCTGGCATAGTTTCCTACGTAGTACTAAGAGTAAAAACTTTCATTTTATAATATTGCCATCATTTGCCCCTAATGCAGCTAAACTTTAGTATTTATCATTTTCCCTTACACTCTACATTTATATTCTAAGGTCAATTTAGGTTTGTGATTTTTGCTAAAATTTCTAAACTTTTTAAAATTTCAGACTTTTGAGTTCTCTGTCCCTGTGTGTGTGTGTTTGTGTGAGTGTCTGTGTGTGTGTTTATCTGAGCCATGGATGGTGGAGGAGATCTTGGAGGTTGGGGCGCTGTTCTACGGAAGTATTTAAACATGCTTGGAAAAAGTCTTGGCACTCTGGAGAAAGTAAAGTAAAGTAAAGATGAAGGTCAGAGCCCAAGCATCCATGCAGAGACAGATTATTTCTTACCTTCTGACAGTTCATCGTCAATCATCTGATCCCCTTCGAGAAAATGTAGTGTAGAGAAATCGTTGCAGTAATGGAGGGTCTCATACAAAACTACTCCAAGCTGCCACACTGTGGTTGATCCAGGGCTACAAAAGCCTCTAAATGCTTCTGGGGGAGCATTTATGGGAGTTCCTGGAAAAAATAAAATAAACATGAGTCATATTCATGCTTATTTTCCACGTTTTTATTTGTAGATGCAGATCTTCTACCTGAAAATCCTCGAAGGATGGAATCCTTTTCTGCCATGCAGCTCACTCCAAAGTCTATAAGACGAGCTTGTGGTGTATTTGTGTGGGTTTGAATGAGGATGTTGTCAGTTTTGATGTCTTGATGGAAGATATTTCTGTCCTCGAGGTCTATGGCTGTGCGAATTAGCTGTGTCATTATGATCTGAAAGAGATAAAAAAGAAGTAATAAGCTGAGGCAGCAAAGCCCAAGCCTCCTTCTAAAACAGCATCCACGCCGGCCTCGTCAAGATGCGTTCAGGTTCACTTCCAATGAAAAGTCTATGTGAATGTGGGTTTCGGGCCGTCACCTTTAAAACTCTCAATATGCACTTTTTTACGCCGTTTTCAAGCTCCACGTACAAAACACACGGCCATTGAACATGTGTAGCAAGTCAAACCAGGTTGAATTTTGACCAATCGGGAACTCAGATTTAGTTGTAAAGTATGGATGACATCCCCTCCAATTCACAAAAGTTTATATTTTGTGCCTAAATCGAGAGATTTGCACTGCTTCAACATTTTGCACCAAGCCTCTTCCAACTGTAGGTGGCAGACATGGGCTGGGAAACAGTGGATAAAGGCGAAGAAGCCCGCCCCTGCTTGTCCAGTGTGAACACAAAGGGCTAAATGTGTGTTCAAGAAGCCACGTTTAGCACGTTCTTGTACCACGCATCATATATGTAGCTTTAGAAGTACTCTGATCTAATGTTCTGAACCTGCTGAAAGCTACTTTTGCTTCTGCATTGAACGCTTAACTACTTTATGAAACAAGGTTGCATTGAATAAACGCTTCAGCTTCAGGAAGTTTCTGCAGAAACAGACAGAACATCTCAAACCAACACAGACTGCCACTACCTTGGCTTCTTCTTCTTGCAGTGTGCCTCCTTCGCTGTCAGTGTAATGACGTAGGTCCTCACAAGGGATCGGTCTCTCCATGACCAGGAGGATTTCTCCACCGATCTCATACCAGTCCAACAGGGCTACTGGCGCTGCTTTTCCATCTGAATGAATGGACTCATCTTGTAACTTTAACATTATGGCCACTTCAGAAGGAACCATTTTTCCATTGCCATCATCCTGAAGAATCAAAACAAAGAGAGCAATGAGGAAGAGAAGCACAGAAACCCATTTAGACCAGAGATACTCCGAAGAATTTGGCTCAAGCAACTTACCATTTTTTTATTTGTGATTTTACGTTTGAAAATGTGCTTGACGGCTACCTGCAAGACACAAACAAGAGCATCTCTGAGTGTGAGATGACCGACAGGAGGATTTCCCCTCCATCAAAATCTATTTTAATTGAGACCATTTGGACCACAAACATCAACAGTCTGATCATAAATGAATATACCCAAGTACTTTTCTCATGCTTTTATAAAAAATCTCTAGCTCATTTACTCTAGAAACACTTACTGGTAGGTTGTCAGATTTGCGAAAGCCACTGAATATGGATCCATAACCTCCTGAAGCAAAGTAATATTCTTCCACATATTTGGCTTCAAATTTATCTGAACACAAAAAAACAGAAATGCAATGTTAGTTCATTTATTATTGAAAATTATATTATTAAACATAAAGTAACAGTATAATCAAACGGAAAATTGTATTAAATCATCAGACCTTTATCGGTTATCAAGTCGTCCCTCTCAGTTAGCTCTGAGGAAGTTGCAATCTGTTTGGCGTCACAGGAACTGGAATCTGAAAATGACAAGAAAAGGGTTTTCTTATTGCACAGCTTTTCTTTTTGTACACCTCTACTACCCCTTTGTGCTAAAACTTAGAGGCAAAACTGTATTTAATTGTTTTTCTAAATATGTTTTTTTTTTTAAAATGGGCTGAGCAGTTTAAGAAGCAACCTTAGGAAAGTTGAACCACAGACGGTTGCTTTGATTGTAACAACTAAAACATTTTAAGGTTCAGCACAGTTTAAATTAGAGTGAGTGCTCAGGAAATGTAAAATATGCTGATGAAAAATAGAGACATTCATTTGGTTGCAGTGTTAAAGCAGACTTTAAAACAAAGACAACTCATTTTTACTTTTTGAGATAGTCCAAGCGGAGTATGTCCTTAATTTGTTATGACAGTTTTATTTTTTTTCTTGTCCCTAGAGAAAACCATGAGGTCTGTGTCAGCTTATTTACCTTTTGGAGGAGTTTTCATCTTCTTCGACTCTATTGTTTCTTCTTCCTCTTTGTCTTCCTGTCTTTTTCGCTTTAGTGTTTTCACTGGGGTGTTGGTAGATGGTTGGGAAGGCTCAGATTCAGAAGACTCAATTGGTTCCTGGTTTATGTGTTTATTCTTCTGTTTCTTCTTTCTGGAGACAGGCTGCCTCTCAACATTTTTGTTTTGTCCATCATCTGGAGATGCCTTATCTTGTTGTCCCATGCTAGTGCTAGACTCTGAAAATGACAAAAAAAACAACAACAACAACAAAAACAGCTTAATTACTATAGAATATTTCTTTTATATCTTCACCGTTTACTGCTCGAGCTCACAAAGTATGTCAATGTGTTGGGGGGTTGAGATGTTATCACAAAAACCAAACTTTAGCATTTTTACGAAGCAAACGTGTGACTAAAAGTTTTGCTGGGACTCTCATTTACCAGAATATTTTGGATTGTCCATGGCAGAATCTTTGTCCGTGATCGTTTGCTGTTTATTACACAAAAACTTGAGTAAATCGGAAAAACTTTCCTTAGTCTCAAAATACGTGCTTCACTTTAGAGCTCGAAGAATGTTATGGCTTAACCGTGTTGCTAAGCAACTTATAAAATGGGATTCAATGATATCAGTGATGTCACAGTCTGTTGCTAAGTTACACAGCATGTGACTTTGGCTACTTTTTAGTGTTTATGTTTAAATTGACACATTCTGAAAAGCACTTCAGTGTAAAACCTTTTCGAAAATGTGATTTTATTACATATGTACTGTTGTGAAATGTACGTTAAAGGTTTGGTGCTATAGTCTTGGACAGTTGATTGCTGTAATGAGCTTTGAGGCACACAAACTTGCTCCTATGTCTGACAAAGCCTTAAGAAAAAACCAGCGACTCAACTTTTGAGATGGTCTGGGAGGAGTGTGACAATCTGGTAGTTTTTAATTTGTCATGCTAGTTTTATTTTTTTAATTTTCTGACCTTTCATTTATTTTTGTAGCACTGTACTGTCCAACTATTAGAGACATGTCCTTTTAAAAATAAATTAGAATTAGACCTGTTCTGTTCAGCCTACAGGTTATCGTGTTGTTTGGGGGTCTGTTTCAGCTCATTTACCTTTCAGTGAAGTTTTCAGCTTCTTTGGCTTCATTATTTCTCCTTCATCGTCGTCTTCCTGTCTTTTTTTCTTGAGTTTTCTCACTGGGGTGCTGGTAGATGGTTTTGTAGGCTCAGGTTCAGGAGTCTCAATTGGCCCAGGGAACGTCACTTTTTTCTTCTTTTTAGGACTGGTCTTCCTCTCAACTTCTTTGGAAAAGCAGGATGAGTTAAAATATTATCATAGCAACACAAAAACTAAACTTTAGCATTTTTACGAAGCAAACGCGTGACTAAATGTTTTGCTGGGACTCTCATTTACCAGTATATTTTGGATTATCCATGGCAGAATCTTTGTCCGTGATCGTCTGCTGTTTATTTCACAAAAATCTGAGTAAATCAGAAAACTTTTCCTTAGTCTCAAAATACGTGCTTCACCTAAGAGCTCGAAGAATGTTATGGCTTAACCGTGTTGCTAAGCAACTTATAAATGGGGCTCTCTGATATCCTTGATGTCACAGTCTGTTGCTAAGTTACACAGCATGTGACTTTAGCATTAGTTTACTTTTTGGTGTTTACATATCAATCGGTACAATCTGAAAAATACTAAAACATTTGAGAAAAATGTGATTTTACAACATAAGTACTGTATTTTTCAGACCCAGAGGTCCAACAAATTATATCGTGCATAAAGCATAAAAGCTGTCATGAACTTGATTTGACTACACTACCCATAATGCCAAGAGGAACTAAGCGGCAGGGGATTGGTCAGAATGGTTGATAGGAAGCTTTTATTGTGAACTGAGTTTTAATTGTATATTTTCTTCATTAAAAATGAATCCATTGAATACTTCAGTTTATTTCCAGCTGCAACGTTTTAAATGTCCTAGAATGCTTGAATGGATCACCTACTCCACCAAACCCCTCATACGGGGGAAAAGCTTTTAACAGCCAATCAGAGGTTGTGGCTGTTTTGCTAGGCCCAGCAGCTCTCAGATCAGTTTCTGAGCACGTTTAAAAAAACGAGTCTTTTCACTTTAACCACGGAAAACAGCTCTTGCTGTTCTAGCAGAACAAGCTGTGGAAGACCAGAGAGGCCTCGCTATCGGGGTGTTAGCTTCAGCAATTAACATCTCAGCGGTCATTTTGAGAGATGTAGCGCGGCTGAAATCCACATGTTCAGCTTTGAATCCACAACATTGGTGAGAAATGTGTTCCTGTAGCTGTGATGCTGCACTGTAAACCCGAAGAAGTTACCACAATTATTTTAAGTTGATTAACTTTGTGCAAATCAAATATTGGCATTAAATATGACTTACGTTTTCCTGTTAAGACAACTTAATTGTCATCAGTTACTATGACTCACCAGGTTCAAGTTTTCACAGTTTGCATAACTTAAAAACAAAAATTAAGTACACAACAACAATTTTATCTTAACAGAACTTCATCTTTATTAGTTACCTTCTTGGACAGGGTTCATCACATTTTTTGAGTCAGTAAACTCAAAACCATGCGTTTCAAAACTTAAATATTTTCAGGGAAATGATTGCCTAAAAAGCAATGAGTAGCGGTAACTTAAATAAAGCACAATGTCATAAACATCTGCCCAACAATATTATTTGCTCATTCCCTTCTGTGCAATGTTGAAATGAAAGAAAATTACACTTAATAAAAACGTCAAGACAGTGAACTTTGAGCGACTGCCTGAGCAAATGCAGAGTAGTGCAATATTTTTTAGGCATATTTAGACAAAGGGAGATAACTATTGCTTTATACCAGTGTTTTTCAACCAGTGTGCCGCGGCACACTAGTGTGCCGTGGGAGATGGTCAAGTGTGCCGTGGAGAAATTGCCCTCATTAATCATTCACTGATCTAAAAATATTTCCCATCTCCAGGATATCAGCTCTTTGTTCATCCAAACAGGCCCTGATAAAACAAGTGGACAATACAATGAAGCTCAGAGACGCGAGTCTTTCTGCAAGTTTTCGGCAGTTTTCACACTACATCTCCCATGATGCATTGGCTTAAACGGCCAGTGTCCCAGCGCACAATGAGTCGTCCTTGCGAAACGCCTTGAAACCACAACAAACAAACAGTTTCTAAATTTTCTAATTTAACTTTCATTTCATCTCTTAGAAAAACAGCCGCAACTTCCTGCTTTTCCGGCCACACTTATCACAAAAATGCACGTGAGATTGCGGGGGGGGGGGGGGGGGGGGGGGGCTGTCGATCAATACAGACCATGAATCTCTGTTTTTTTTTTTTTTTTTGGATGCTGGTGTGCCGCGGGATTTTTGTCAAGGTTAAAGTGTGCCGTGGCTCAAAAAAGGTTGAAAAACACTGCTTTATACCTCCTTATTTCAACTTAGTTTTACATATGTATCAAGTCATTTTTGAGGGTCTGCAACCTGGGTGGTTTTGATTTGATTTGAAATGGTTTATTTCAAGCAAATAAGTAGAAATAATACAGAAAAGCAATATAATCATCAGTCATACATTCATACAGTAACTAATCAAACTTAGGATAATTAGACATATTAATAAATATTGCTTGAAAGGGAGTGGAAGGAAGCGAACTTATATAATCCCACCGACTTATACTGTAACCATTTTATTACATGATTTATCAATATCCGGTTCCTAGCTTTTATCAGACAGAATTAAGAATCATAAGGTATCGATAAAGCACATGCCAAAGATGAATTACTTAAGTATTACGCCAAAAATAACTATTTCAGAAATCAACATGGCAAATGCAGATATATATGCAGATTATATTACTTATAAAAGTCATTCATATGAATAAAACATAATACTATATCAGTAAAGTAGACACAACACTGTTTCAGGAATTTTCATAGCAAAATTTCATCAAGTATCAAAAGTTAAAAACATGTGCAAAATTATGCTACATTAGGAAAGATTTTTGAATCAATTTATCAATTTTTGGAGAAAGTGAAGTAATATCATTAAAAGTCAATCAATTTAACAATTTTCAATAAGTGATTAATCATTTGTTTTCCTTTTTTTAATTATTTTTTGTATTTTTATTTTTTTTATGATAAAGTAATGCTGTAAGGGAAAAATAAAAAGGGTCCATAGTCTGTCGATTGTCCAAGGTTGGTATTTCTTCTTCTGCTGAATAACAGCTGTCCTTCTGGGTTCAAAACAGTTAATAGTTCTCTTCGATGTTATGTCTCAGACATTAGATTCAGGTCCATATCCTTCTTCAGCTGATAACAGCTGCGGTGAAAGTTGAGGTCAAGTTGTCTGCATGTCAGAGCTCTGCTGTTATTCAGGTGACGTCAGACGATGGAGAAAGTGATGAATCAAGGCGTCATATTTCTTGAAATGATTTGACTCTTTAATTTATTACTGCATGTTGTTTCAGACATCCGTGATCAAACACTTTTCAAAGTCCTTCATGGTGTTCACAACCAGAACCTTGGACCGGTCCGGTGGACCGAGCGGTTTGACATAAATCCTGCAGCCTTTAACCCAAGTGTTCTCAATCTGCTTATGCTTCCTGAGAAGCCGTGCATGTTTTGAGATTTCAGCATTCCTTCTGGTCAGATGGTCGTTCAGATAAGCAGCCGAACCTTTCAGGTGTTTCCTTTGGGTCATCAAAGCTAGCTTGTGTTTTTGATTCACAAACCTGATGAGGATCGCTGGTTTATCCGTCTCCTTTCCCCTGGGGAGCAGGTGGCAGGTCTCGATGGTGTTGAGATCCAGGGAAATCCCTTTAGATGTGAGAAATGAATGTATTTGCTGTTCCAGAGACTCTCCACCGCTCGCCGGTTCACTGCTAGCTACGCTAGCGCTAGCATTAGCAGTGCTTGCTCCTGCTGTCAGCTTCGCTCCAGTTTTGATTGGTACTCCAGTGAGAATGACATTATTCATCCTTACTTGCTGTTCCACATCGGGAGCCGGTTTAGCTCGTGCTGGTTTGCGGCGCCTTCCGTCCGTGAAACCAGGGTTCGACTCCGGGCTGCTCCCTGTTCCCTTCTCTACTTCTGTGCCGGTCCCAAGCCCGGTTGCTTTGAGAGGTTTGCGTCAGGAAGGGCATCCGGCGTAAAACATTGCCAAGTTTACCATGCGACTCGTTCGCTGTGGCAACCCCTGATGGGAAAAGCCGAAAGAGAAACAACTTGCTGTTCCACATCGTCCAGTCTTTTCTCCAGAATGTCGACCCGGTTTTCTCGTTGCTCGTTTTGAGCCCGAAATCTTCGGAAGTCTTCCATCATTTCCCAAAGTAGCGTTAGCTTAGCGGACACTTGTTCCTTAAAACTTTTCAGCGTTTCTTGAATAATGTCAAGAGTCTTTTTGAGGTCTTCGTATTCCTGCGTTTTCTTCGGGGGCATGGTCGGCTCTCTTTTTTTTGGAGAAAATCAACTTTTTAAGTAATTTGAAGATAGTTGTATTCGCAGAGAGGCACGCCACGCATCCTGCTGTGTAACCCGGAACCGGAAAAAAGGGTGGTAGTTAACCACCTTCTAGACCAAGTACAATCTTTTGAGTGAATTCAAACGCGTTGGTCAGTGCTTTGAGATATTTGAGGTGCATTGCATAGATGAGTCCAAACATCACCACAAAGGCATCACCGAATCTGGGGAAGCGGACCACTTCATCACAACAGAGATTTTTACCGGCTCGTAGTACACTGGACTTGTGTGATGGTAAGAAGCTCCACTGTGACACCGTCAAGCTCTGGCTCATCAGACTCATCCTGAATTCATTTAAAAAAAAGAAAAAAGAAAAAGAGAGATGCCAATCATAATCCAATCAACAGAAAATATAGTGTTTCTTTATTTAAGAGAATCCTGTTAAAAATCCAATACCTCTATAGTGATAAACAGAAACCACCTGATCTACACACAAATCAATCAACTTAACAGAGAATCTAAATGCAGTGAAATAGACATATTAAGCTGATGAACTAATACTGTTCAAGTTTGTCCTACTGAAGATCTTATCACAGGAAACAATATGCCAATTCAGTTCCTATGTAGCAACACCAAAGAAAACAGACCATTTATGAAAACTGTATAGATAGACTAAACAAAATGATGTTGGCATTTTGATGGACCATTTACATCCTCATGCAGATGAACAGGCAGGGCGTGAAGACCAGAAGTGCGCTTGGTGTGAATGTCCTGGATTTCCTGTTTACATAAAAACAAACAAAAAGGTACAGATGCAGAAGTCAATTTACTTAACAAAGCTTTTGTCAATTTGTTCACATCTTCAATACAATTAGACAAATGGCAAATATAAATTGGACAAAATGCAATATTAAGGGTAGAAAATCAAGCTAAATGTCAAAAGAAGAAGAAGAAAAAAACCCTAAAACAAAACAGTAAAACAGTCATCATTACTGGATAAACTTGAGATGCCAAATAAGTGGAGAGCTACTACATCGATCGAAGATGCTTAAGCGAACGTGATGGCGCAATGCCCACCCCTCAACACTAGGGGGAGTTTGCACCTCTACACATCCACAGTGTTACCAGAAATTGGGAAGTTTTGGTTCTAAATTTGTGGATAAAAATGGCTTTGGGGGAGTGTGCATAATTCAAGGGATTCTGTGATCGGTTCGGCGCTTTTCATTTTCTCATGAAAATATAGTAGTGGTCTAAGTTAGGCTGGGTGACTGTTGGAGTTCCACTAAGCTTCTATGAACTGGAGTTCCATGAACGCATCATGTGGGAGGAGCTACCAGCTAATGTTTTTAGCCTGATAGCCACATGGAGCGGTGCCTGTGCTTATCTCAGTGGATGCACAATGCACACGGAGAGTATTGAGAGATCAGGTTTATTTATTTTGAATAGTTCTACATGATAACAATGTTTCCATGTTTGAGTTCATGGGATCATCCCAGAGAGTCTCTGCTTCAGCTCCTGCAGTAAAACTACGTCTTGATGATGGCCGTCTCAGCGTTTTTTCCACTCTATCAGAGCGCACAGCGCAGGAGTGTGGGAGCGCAAGTTAACTGTGTGTTTTTCAGTTCGCCGGAAAAGTATTAAAAACAGGTCTTCTCCAAAATAACAGAGACTTGTTATTTTATTAACCCGCTGTGGAGGGTCAGAACGGGGTAAGTCCAAAACAGGGGCAATCTGATGAAACAGATTCCTCCCAGGAATTCAGCTGCCACTGGAACAGGGGTTGCTTGAGACTTTTGTCCTTCCCGCCCAGCCTGGTGATTGGAGGAGGGAAGGAGGGCGCAATCATCTCCTGCAGGAGGTGAAGTCAGGTGGCGTGGTGGAGGCGTCTGCAAAGGACACACACAAACACACACACACACACACCAAAAGGCTTGGGGCCATAACACATGCCGATGTATGATTTCACTATAGGGAAACTTTGTGTCATTTTGCTGTTGCTTCTTGAAAGAAAGGTTTTGAAACACGTCAATCTTGTTTAGTTTGTCTTTATTTTGTAAATGCATCTTCCTGGAAGTAATTCAGAGAATGTGAGGCTTTTTAGGCAGCTGATCTGATCTTGAAGGTGCAGCTAAAGTGAACCAGATTGAAATCCCACTCTAATTATCTTTTGAGCTATTTTCACTTTAGATGAGGTGCTGCAAAACAATTAATATGTTTATTAATAGTCTAACAGTTTATTAATACATTTGTTAAGCTTGTAAGCAGTGTAGTAATATGGACTTTGAAGAGAATGGTCTGACTTTAGATGTTATTGAATCTTATTAACACTTTCAGGTATTTGCAAGACATCTATAATGCTAATAAATATCTTACTAGAACCCCAAACAACAATAATACTTTTTTAATTTGTTAACAAAGGTTGTTAATAAATCTTATTAAGCTTATTAACACTGACACATTTGTTAAGCATCTATAATGCCAATAAATGTATCATTAGCATCTTAAAAACATCCTAACAGTAATGCTTGTAAATGTGTTAACTAAGTAATTTAATAAACCTTATTAGACTTATTGTACTAATAAATGTATTACTACCAGGGTCAGTGTTCAAGAGACCAGTTAATGCAAACACCCATTTATGTGCAAGCAATTCGGACACCATGCTCACTCCTTTTTTTTTTTGAAACGACAGATATAACGTCATCGTCAAAATCTAATTAAAATGAGCGTTTTGCGACGCTAATTTATGAGTCCACTGCCTTCTGATAAAAATATAATAACGTTGATATTTTATATTAAAAAAATACATTTAAATAAAATTTTTTGGTAAAAAATGTTCTGACGCAATGCATTGTGGTCTATATTCGCCGATCGAGTGAGCATCGACGCACACTGGTTTTGCGCAGAGACTTCTAGGAAATATCCAGGGCACTCGATTTTGGAAATGTAGATTTGGACAGCACAACAAAATGGCGAACGCACCTTATACACTATATAGGGGTTAGGGTGGGAATTCGGACATACAGTCAGATTTGGTAGTGATGTTTAGATGGGAACCCTTTTTCGTTTAATAATTATGGAGAAATTAATATTTAAAGTTTGTACTCGGCTGGAGTTAAAGTCTTTCATATATCAGAGTAGAGCTGTAGCTTTTACGTAGCTTTTTACTCCTTTACGTAGCAATAATTCGGATTCGGGAAAAGGATATCGGTGCAAAACAGTTGGAATTCCGTTAATTGCCTAAACGTTCAAAAAGTTGCTAATTCAAAGATCTACGAGTCTTGAAAGGGATAAATGTAGCAATATTTTCTTCTTTTCTTCTTTGTGGCTTTGCATGTCGGGGTCGTCTGTCTTTAACCACCAGTCCTACCCTTTCATTCACATTTTTATAAAAGGAACTTGCTTTTTCGAATCTAACCATACACGTGTGCTTTTGCGTGCAGCGATTTGCTGCCTCTATACCCTTGAGCCCTGCCCCTCACATTTACACATTTACATGCAGGTTTTAACTGCATTTGCAAATTCCCAACATAAGCAGCAGAAAATGAATGGATGGTTTAATGGAAGGGCTCAGCTTTTATGTAACAGATTATCCCTCCATGACTGTCAGGCAGCAGATAAACAAGTGGCAGTAATGGAGGTTAGATCCCAGAGAAATCCTTCACATATTTATCTTTGATAAATACAAGAAAATCATTAATCATTTACTGACAAGTAAACTGGTGCACTCAGGAGCGGTTGCAGCTTCTAATGTCGTTTCAAAAGGGGGACGGAAAGGTGTGTGAGTGGAGGGGAGAACATGTCTGCGGTGTTTTGTGGCGGCCTGAAGTGCATCTTTGACGCAGACGCGCTGATTTGCAATTATCCAAAAAGTTAAAAGGACTCAAGAGGCAGAGAAACCAGAAAGCTATGTCAGTAATTTATTTGTTGGCAAACAACTTTCACTGTCACAACAAATATTAGTTATGAGATCTTTCGACTTGAAACCCATACAAAAAGAATAAATAATTATCAGTAATATTGTAATTATAATCATGATCATAATAATTTAAAGAAAGGAGGAAAAATAAAACAGTGTTATTTTTATATACTCCAGTCTAAAGCCTATTTTTCCAAGCTTGTTTGGCTGTTTTTTTTAAAACCAATAAACAGATAAATAAATAATTTCTCTCTCGGGACATGGAGGGGAGGGGAGCATGGGAAAGCTACAATTCATAAATCTATGACTCTCCATCTCTAGATTTGTAAACCTTGATTTTGCAATATTGAATGGAGTTGCTGTGTGCAAGTTGTGAGGATGCAGCATTTTCTAATTTGCATCGATTAGATTTTTAACCCTTGTGCTATCTTAGATGACCCCACCCTTACATTGACGTGTTATTCCTACCATGACAAAGGTGGATAAAGGTGAAAAGATTTCATGGAATCCATGGACACCAGTGAGGTTCACAAATCATTGAAGAAAAAAGGTTCAGAGCACTGTCTAGTGGGTCTAGATGACCCAAGTCCCAACGTTAAAGTGCCCAGGATAGCACAAGGGTTACAGCTGCGTTCACACTGAATACGATTTGCTCGTCAGAAATGTCCGGCTCGAATGTTCAGCCAATGTGCCGACCCGATCAGAGGTCCAAATTCAAATATCTGAACATTGCCGAAGAAGTTGAGTCAACCTTGTTGATGATCTGTCCCAACATGGAGAAGAACTCCTCCTGAATTTTATGATATCTTTCGTATTTGCATAGAGACAATAATAAAAGGTTCCTCTAATTTTAATTTTGTTTTTATTTTCATTAAACTGGGTCACAGAGACAGAAGTAGCGCCGGAAGCGGCCGTCATTTGTACATTTGTACACAGCTCCTGCAGTAGACGGTAAGGCTCACCGTACTGGGAGAGTCTCTGAATGATCTCATGAACCCAGACATGAAGACATGATTACCGATGTTTTTGTAGAGCTCTTTAGAATAAATGAACCCAAACTCTCAACGTCATCTGTGTCTTCTATGCATTGAAAACGAGATATACTGTTTACCGCTTCTGCGTAGCGATGAGGCCAAAATCTTTGAAGGTAGCATCAGGTCTATCAACACATTTTCGGAAGTGTTTCAAGCAGCAAATTAGACCCGCTTAGAAAGGAAGACATCTAATGCGAATTTGACGAGCGAATCGCATTCAGTGTAAATGCTGCATAAAGGCTGATTTCCACTGGTGGGTCTGCGGTGCGCATCTGTTGCGTTGACACAAAAAAAAATGGATCGTTCAATGATAAATCAGAATGTTTCCGCCTGTTTACATCTGCGACGCCGGCTTTACACAAGAGTTCTATTTCCTGTCCGTTGACCTATCAATGTCGCTGCAAAAATCCTGAGAAACAGGTCCAGGTTTCAAAATACAAACTTCCGTTGCACTTTCAAAATAAAATGTTATCAAATTCAATTTCATTGCAATAACGCACGTTAACACCACTGATAACATCGGTGTTCGTATTCGCCACAGATGGCTAAAGGTTAATTTTGGAAGTACAAAAACATGACATCATTAATGACAAAAAACAGATATTTTATAAGGACTCCGTGAGGAAAGAGAGGAGACGGAGCCTGATTGCTCAAGTTTTGGATGAGCGAAGAGAGCGGGATAAACTAGACATGGGGGTGGTGGGAGAAACCACCAGGGAGCCAGGGGGGAGAGGGGGACAGACCGGAGACCCAACGGAGACAATGTAAACTAACTGACGGTCATAAGACGGACTCCCCAGGCAACGGAGTTGCACCGCAGACGAACCATGTGTAAAATTGGGGTAAGACTGGCAGTTCTTTCACTCGCCGCCAGTCACTTTAACTTAATCTCTCTATCGTCACAACAAGGTCATGTCAATTTCTATATATTTGGCAACAAAGACAATATATATTAAACCATTTATTCATTTCTCAAGTCTTGCATCTGTATTTTGTATCATCCAGGGTCCTTTTTGCGGCGGTTTTATAAAAAAAATGTTCTCGTTCATCATTTGACCATTTCGTTTTCCCTTCATATATAAAATAAAAACGAAGCAAAGAAGAAAGAAAACACGGTGGTAAAGTATATAGGAAAAACTGATTTGCAAACGTGTCAGTGGTGTTGCTATTCAAGGACCAGGACGTCCTGTGTGAGGGTATATGCATATTAATGAAGGAGTGCCTAAACTTGATCGGAGAAAGAATGACGTGACAGATTGTTCTTTGTTCCATCTGTGGCCCGTAGACGACCAGAACATGTGACGGTTCAGAACAGTCCCACAGACGAAAAGATTTTCAACTTCAAAAATAAAAGACTTAGTCATATGCAACATTTTTGTATCTGTATTCTGTACAATACATAAAAACAATTTGTGAGCTTCTCGTAATCCTTTGATAAATGAAAAAACTTTTACAGAAGAAAGGAGAATCAACGGAATCCATTCTTGTTTTCTGTTTTTTTCTTTTTCTTTTTGAGTTCAGTCAAAAGTTTTATGGTCCTTCTTGAGTGAAATACACAGTATCCGTAGTCACTACAACTCGCAGGAATGTTACACCAGCCCAGACACGATTCCAGTTTAGCAGAAATGAAGGAAAAAAGTTTGGGAATTTGGCTTGTTGTTCATCGCTTATCCTTCACTTGGCAGGTAGGTGGTACCTCCCGCTCTGACCTTCAAAACGTTGACAACTTCGTCCAAATAGATGTCTTTTCAGAGCGAGACAGAGAGACGGACACACGGACACACGGTCTGACGGCCACGCCCTTGTGGAGACTAGGTGCTAGAATCTTCTTGAAGCTCATAGTTGGGTTCTTGTCGGGCTACGGTCAGTTGAAGAGTCCAAATCGAGTTCCTGGTAGATGCTTCCTGGTAGATGCTTACAAAAAGAAGTCTTCAAGACCCGCCTTGTTAGTCTGCAGCGTTTGTGACAATACATTCAGTCTCCTGTTTTTTTTTTTTGTTGTGTTTTTTGTTTTTTTTGATTCGACCAGTGATATCTCCTCCATGAACAACTGAAAATGTCCCACACAGTGTATCAATCCAAGGACGGGCCAGCTCTGTCTGCCAGTCAACAACACAGAATGTTTGAACTTTAAGTGTGACGTTGGACTTAGAGGGGCGGGGGGGAGGGGGGTAGAAGTCTGGGCCGGCTCTATAGACTGGTAACCAGATGAGAGGGGTCTACGGGCACCTCCTCGGGAGATGAGTCGGACTCCTCCTTGCTTCCGGACACCATGTACCCATCGCTGCCACCTCGGCCCATGTGGTAGTAGCTCTGCAGCTCGTGTAAGTGATTCCTGGAGCCCAGGTTTGGCATGCTCTTATAATAGACGTCGTCCAGCTCTGGAGCAGTGGCGCTCTTGCAGGGCTGGAGCTCCCCGGAGCTGTCTTCCTCTCCGTCCGTTAAACCATTTATTTGCCCATCTGGGAGGTCCGTCAGCACCGGCATGCTTGTGTAGAGCGAGTCTCTGTGGTTCGGGGAGTGTGTGTGCTCGTCGGTGTGTTCGTTGGTTAGCAGGGGGAAGAAGCTCTCGCTGGGCTCCTGGGGGATGCGCCGCTGTCGGGAGAAGCTGTGAGGAGGGGGCGGCGGCGGCGGGTGGCTGTCTGGCGGAGGGGGCCGTGGCGGCAGCAGAGGAGCGTTGGACTCCTCCCGGATGATCTCCAGACCGAGGTTTTCCTCGTGGGGGAACGCTGCGGGGTTGTCCAGCACCAGGTGACCGTTGTCCTCTTTGCCGCTGCCCACACAGCCGCTCACACCACTGCTGCTGCTGCTGCTGCTGCCCCCGGCCATACTCCCTACAGCAAAGAAAAGAATCAATGCTGTGCTTCCAATCTTTTATTTTGAAAAAAAGAGCTGATATCGTCAGTGTTAGCAGAAAAATCTGGACTTTTCTCCAAAGTTTGGACTATATTTAACACTCTTTGATATGAATGTGACCTTAAGGGACGTCAAGAAAATGGAAAGTACCATTGTTGTGCATGTGGTTAGTGTGTCGTAAATGATTTATAAGTTGCACGCACTTAGGACATGTGGGTGATGCTGTCCTACAGTATCCTTACGCCACACTCTAGTCGTTCATAAGTTGCATGATGGCCCCTTACTGACGGGGGGCAAATGCTGAACGCACAGGGTTGTGTTAGAGCGCATTTATCACTTGAACAGCACTAACAAGCAGGATTCAGAGGGATATAAAAATTTAAAAATCAGTATGACACGCTTGCATTTCACCCTTACAGATCCCTGTATTTTGGTTAAGTGTTCAGTACGACTTGTCGCCCGACTAAAACTAATAAAAATAGAATAAAACATGCGTGAACATTTTTAGTCTTCGGGCATACTGAAGACTAAAAAAAAGACTAAAAAAAATATCAAGTGGCAATGTGGCATACCACATTGATATTTTAGGCAGGACACCTGTATGACCCGTACAGGTTTGTCCTTTTTATCCGCCTGTAAGGGCCATTGTGAATCACGTAACCCCCTTTTTTCCTCAATTGTTGGGGGAAAAAAACAGCAAAAAACTAACAAGTTTATCTGTTTATTTGCAACTGTACTGCATTCATGATGTCTGCCAACGGATGCATCATCACTGCTGTCTGGACTTTGCAACTAACGTTTGGCCAAATATCTTCAGTATTTGGTTTTTAAGCCATAAATACAGAAGTCAAATCAAAAGAAAACACTCCAAATTTGCCGAACACTTTCCTGCTTGGAGTATCCACCAAACTCAAGGACAAGTTTGTAAAAAAAATGGAAAATAAACAAACCATGTGCTGAATGTGCACACAAACAAGTGTAGCACTTTATCTATTATTTTTGTTGTACGTTTTTTTCTAAAAATTAGAAATTACTTTAAAATTAGTTTTATTAGTTTTAAAATAAAATAAAAATGAGTTTAAAAAATGCACATTTAACACATCAACACTGTTGCTCTCAGTGGTAAAACCCCCTACAGCTGATGTACCTCCATTTGCCAGACTGCTGTTGACCAGCTTGTTCATCAGGTTGTGACTGCGCTCCGTGGTCGCTCGCTCGTGGTTGTTAAGGTACGGCGGGATGTAGTTGGAGGTCAGCTCCTTAAGGATCTTCTTCTCCAAGGTGGTCTCCTTGTGGTTGCTATGGGTGCCGTAACCGCCGCTCCGGTCCAGAATCTGAACGCAGTCGCTCAAGTACTCACTGCTTGCCATGTTGTAGTTGTTTGGGTGGTTACCATTCAGAGGAAGTGTATCCATCACACTGGAGTCTCTTGCGTTGTTCAGGATGCCCTCTGGAAATCAATCAAAAAATGTAGAATCTGACAAGATTTGAATCCATTTTAAATATCAGCAAGAACAGAGAATTGACTGCCCACTCGAATGGCAAATACAGACCACAATGCATTGCATTTTAAGGATTTAACTTTTTTTTTAAATTGCGAAAAAAAACTTTTTTTTATACAACTATCTAAGTTCTCATCATCAGAACAAAGTGGATTTATCAATAGTGATAAAAAAAATGTTCCTATTTACAAGGGTTTTTCTTTGGAAGATGGGTAAAAAAAAGGAAAAAGGAAAACAAAAAAGGGAGGGTGAAATCTGGAAGAACTTACTTGTGTCCCGATAGGATGCTACAGGGCAGCAAGAGGTAGGGGGGAGGAGAAAAAAGACAAAATATGAGTTTACACACGGAGAGGAAGACGTTTCAGCAATATTTTTGTCAGATTTAAAAAACTCAGAGCCTGAAGGCCGTGTCACACAGCCACTATGTACATTTTGCACATTTTCCACCCATGAAATTTCTGACTTGTGTGAATCATGTGTGATTTACGTAATTCTTAAGTGTTTCTTGATGATGTCCGTTGAGGGTTTTGGCCGAAAGGTCTTTTCATGAATTCGGTTTTTAGATGTTCAGAATATTGGGACGGTTAAGAATTACGGAGAGTATGTATTTCATGTAGTTTATGCACAAGTAACAGGTAACGTTTACGCAATTGTGCGTGATTTTTGCTACATGCTTACACAAACTTGTAGCTTTTTATGACTGTTCCACGTATGGCTTACAGACTTTTCACGTATATTCCCCCAATGTATAAATGTTATATCTACGGCGCATATATCTAGTTAATAATACGTGACTGAAATCTGAATCAATAATGAATTTAGTTTTTTTATGTTGATTTTTGTGTTTTTTGCGTGGAATATATGTCATTCTTCCGTGGTTCATTTGTGATGCATCTGTGAAAATTTCATGCAAAGATCACAACTTTTCTTGCTTTTTTCCACATATCACCAATTTTCATCTGTGCAATATGCGCAAAATGTGGCTGTGTGACATGGCCTTTAATCAGAGCCTCTCACTGGTTTATTATAGTTCATCCTTTTTAAAAATATTGTGTTAATACGATGTTTCAATAAAAAGCAGAACTCAAATATGTGCGTAAATATAACAAGCTCCCGGTGATGCATGCACAGACAGCATCCATTAAAACAAAGTAAAAACTACAAACGATAAAAGAAAAAAAACTATAATTAAAAAGGTCCCAAATAGCTTCTATAAATAAATCTAAAATGAGTTGCACAAATATAATAGCGTATTTGGGACATGCATATTACGCTGTGAGTCATTATCTCACTTGGGAACAATAACGAAGACACATTTAAGTATTAAACATTTCAAAATGAAAACGCCATGCAGTACACGGTTAAGAAATAACTCCCAACTAACTTTTGAAATGTTGTACGTTCATAATAGGAACATCAGGCACACCTTGGGTGTTGTACATGCCCACGGCCGGGTTGTTATAGACTGCAGAGTCCCCCAGGAGGGTGTTATAGGGATTGTTAGTACCATGGGGACGAAGGAGAGCATTAGTTATAAGATGATTAGCCATGGCTCCTGGTGCAGGCAGATAGAGAAAGAAAGAAAGAAAGAGAAAGAGAGAGATAGAGAGAGAGAGAGAGAGAGAGAAGGAGCAACAGCCAGGGCAAGAGAGGGGGAGAAAGGAAAAGCAACAGCCAAGTCAGGAGAGGGGAAAGAAAGGAAGAAAGAAGCACTCGAGAAGAAGTGGAGACAGAAGGAAAGAGCGTTGCAGAGTGGAAGTCAGCAAAAAGGAGGTGGGGGGGGGGGGGGGGTAAGAAGAAGGGAAAATGAGTGAGTGTGTGGAAGAAAAGGGGAGAGAAGGGGACAAGTGAATCAAACGAGCAAACACAGTTTAGGGAAAAAGCAGAAAAAAACCCAAATAAAAGCTTGTCAAGTCATTGTTGCAGCCACTGCGTTGCAGCCTGAGGGGGGGGGGGCACAGAGAGACGAGGAGAGACGAGGAGAGCGTGGCATGGCTCAGAGCAGGCTGTGCTGCAGTTTAAAGCGCTCGAGCAGAAAGGCATGACTACAAGATAGTTAATGGACGAAAGGTTGCCATAAAGCTGTGTTCTCAGTGCATTTTCTCCCCCAGCTGGGAGATAGATCATGTACACATTAAGACACTTCAAGAGAGAGAAAAACACACACACACTGACTCACACAGGAGACAAATGAACACATCGGTGCATATCTATTTATCCTCAAACCATACTCCCCCGTTGCACGCAACCTCAACCCCGCGATGTGGGGGTATCCTGGGCCAAATGTGTGTTTCTTTAAAGTACAGTGAACAATTTTAGCACAGGAGGGGCTCCAGTTCCGGAGCAGATTGACATTCACGCATGTATTCTTTGTCTCATAAATAGCGCCACAGACTGTCATAGGTGGGCCGGTTAGGGTTGATTTCGGGACAAATCGTTACCGTATTGCAAAACAAATATATATATATATATATATATATATATATATATATATATATATATATATATATATATATATATATATATATTTGTAACTTCCACGTTGGACCCAGTCAGTAAGCAGATCGGTCTAAGTCGATCTGAGTCAACATTTCTATGGCAACCACTCCAGCCAATCAGGAGTGAGATTGTTGGAAATCCAGACCCCCACCACTTGAAGACGGGCTACACAAAATCTATCAATCAAAGTTTCAAACGTTTGACCACATACTTTCATTGAGGCATCTGATTGGTCAGTTTCTAACTCGAATAACTTGAACGACAGAAAAAAATAAAGTTATTAAAAGGTAACAGAGCAAGAATGTTGTTCAGACAAAAAAGGAATACTAGCTATTTATTTCTCTATCGAAGTCTATGGAATTTTGGCTTTTAGGGGCCAGGGGTACTTCCTGTTTGGAGCACAAAGGGGGAGGAGTCACTCAGTCCAGTTCTCATTTACAGTCAATGATTGAGACTAGATCTTTGTTTTTATTCTATACTGGACTTATTTTTCCACTTTGAACAATAGAGAAAACTGTAAAAATATTCACATCTGTCTGAAATAAAAACTGTATGAAGTGTATAGTGAAGATATTAACAGCCTTAAGACATCAATAATTATTAAAATTAAAAGCCAACCACTTCACGTATTACATCTATCGCAGGTTATTTTTAGAACGCAGCTCCTGCGATGAATGAGGGAGCGGATATTTGGTGCAAATATTTACTTTGAGGAAGCAAATCTATCATTTGGACTCAAAATAAGTTCTTGTTGAATAGGTAAAATGAATAAGAATAGAGACAAAAGAAGGTTATTAAAACTTGATAGTAATGAATAATTTATTGACAACCCTCTGCCATGACGACAGGAGACCACTAAGCTGGTTTTTATTTTGTGTTTTTTTAAGTTTAGAATCCACAATTTACAACTACTCAAGCTTATATTTAGTTACGATTCTGAAAATAAACTAAAAATGGTAAGTCAAAAAAACACAACACCTTAGAAATGAAGCGACGTGTGACCAAAGTTTTCAATGGGAGTTTTTTTTCCCCTTTCTTATATGGTCTAAAAAAACGAAAAATCAAAAAGTGAAGGTGTCAGTAACAGGAAATGAGGTAGGAGGCTGCTCTTCCTGCTCTGTCTCTACCAGATGAAGCCCTTTTATCATCATTTCCATTTTTAGCAACTAGATAAAAAAAAAGAAAAAAAACTTTATATGAGACGATAAAGAAATTCTCAACTGGCTCCTACACTGCATGAGTGCTCATCGCCATGAGTCATGACTGACAGGCTGGTTGGTCACGTAAGCACAACAGGTCTAACATTTATCGCAGCATTTCCAGCGCTTTAAAGCGATGAACAGAGGGCGATTAGCCAACCAGTGCAGGTTTAGAAGCTTATGTAAGATGCTTTGCAGCGAGTTTTCCTGATCTCTTTACGGCAGGAATGAACCAAGGCGGGAATCTGTCTCACAGCCCAGAAATACAGTTGTCACAGGTGACGAGCTCAGAAGAAAAAGTCTGTAAAAAAAATGGTTTTGACTGCTTTAAGAGCCTGACAGGAGAGTGTGCAGACCTCTGACATTGAGACAAGATAAAGCAAAGGTTTATGACAGTGTGACAATTCTTTTGCCCTTTTGATGCCTCTCACAGCTTCAACAAAATAGCCAAAATCTTGGCAGCCATTTTTCCACAAAGTTTATGACCATCATGGTGTTGTTCTGTCATAAACGACAGCCCGATTGTGCTAAAATGTTTTTCTCCAAGGAGACTTTGTCAACTCCTGCTATGTGTTTTATAGATTTCAGAGAAATCTGTGGGAGGGTTTGAATACAAAAAGGGCAAAGGGGCATTTTTAGCTTTTAACATTTTAGCCCAAACATTTGTATCATTTTAATACAGGCATTTCTGAGACCCACATCTCATTTGCATGATCAGAACTTTCCATAACCCTTGTGCTATCATAGGAACTTTAACATTGGGAGTTGGGTCACCTAGACCCCACAAAATAAACCTTTTTTCTTCAATGATTTGTGATCTTCACTGGTGTCCATGGATTACATGAAATCCTCTCCACCTTTATCCACCTTTGTCATGGTAGGGAGAACACATCAATGTAAGGGTGGGGTCATAGGATAGCACAAGGGTTAAAGACCCATTGTTTAAAACTTGGTGCACATTTTTTGCCCATGTTAAAAATAAGTGCAACAATTTTGATGTCAATTTTTTTTCATCTTAAACTAACATTTTTGTGAGCAAAACTTTAAATCAGCCAACGTTTTATAATGAATATTATCTATATCTAGTTAAAAAAAAGATTTTTTTTTGGTGGATTGCATGAAAGCGCTTAAAAATCTTACTAATTGCCAAAAAAAGGTGAATTTTATGTCAAATTTTTCATATATTAGGCTTGACAGTGTTATACTTTTTCTATGTAAGTACATATTTCCTTCTTAAAGCAAAATTTCTCTATGACTTTTTCAGGTTGAGAAATGTACAACCTCTGGTTTTTGCACTCACAAAATCGAGACAAGAGGTGTGGGGTTTCTTTAGCTTTGCCTCAGTAAGTGTGTGATAATTTAGGCACTGACACACATACACACACACACACACACACACACTGCTTTTGTATCAATCTGTCATGCTAACAGCTTATTAGTGGCCTGGAGAAAGCCTGGGCCACCCTTCAACTTACAGTCTAAGGAATGGCATCGTGCTTTCAGTGCGTGTGCGTGTCAGGCTGTCTTGCCATCGGGTGTCTACACACCCTCATTACACTCGTCCCAGACAGCCAGACGTATGGATTTGCTACCACATTCCATTAAGGTTTCTTACTCTAGAATGTTTGGACATAGACAGCATAAAAATACTGCAACTACTTTGGACGAACCCTAAAAACGAATTAAAACCTTACAAACTTTTGTGGGCATTTTAGATAGCGGATCGTGGCGGACTCGGTCTGATTGGGTGAAAAAAATAAAAAAAACAATTAGACATGGTTTTCGTTGGTCTGCTGTTATAGAATAAGCGACTCGTTTAGAAGATCTGCTTGTTTGGTGACTGACAACAAAGAAAAAAGAAAACCGTGCCTCTTTTCTAAAAATGAACATCAACACTGTCTGGTTGTGTTTTAGGTTTCTGGCTATTGAGGGGCTGTTACCAGGCAGCTGATGGGTAGACAGAATATTATTCAGACAGAATAATTAAACTTGTTGAAGGTTCTCTTTTAATGTGCTGGTGAGTCCCTGATAACATTAAAATTGTGCTAACGTTTGGTCTTCTTGTTGCGTTGTTACCGCTGACTAAGTTCGAGAAACTGGACCAAGTGTGACATCACCCCTAGAAAATGGCTTACTTCTGGCTCCAACCAAATCAAGTTGATTCAGTTGCCATTTTTTCCCAATATGGATTCCGACATGTTGGAGCCGGATGAAGTCAGTAAGCAGTGAGTCGGTCTGAGTCAACAGTTCCACGGCAGCCACTCTCACCAATCAGGAGTGAGCTTGCTGGCAATCAACACTCCTTCTACTGAAAGTAGGCTCGTAAGAATCCGTCAATCAAACGTTACGAACGTTTGATGTGAGACCACATACTTTTATTGAGACGTTTGATTGTTCACTTCATTACTTTGAATAACTTACAATTACTTAAAAATATAACAGAAAAATAGGGTTAGCAAGAATAAAAGGTAGTAGAGCAAAAACAGTTATTCTGACCAATAGAATGACTGAGTAACAGCTGTTTATTTGTCAATAGAAGTCTATGGGATTTTGGCTTCTTGGAGCCAGCGGGTACTCTCTATTTGGAACATAAGAGGGGAGGGGGGGTCACTGAGTCCAGTTCTTATATGCACTCAATGGTTGTTACTTGTAACAGTTTGTCTGCATCGCTCTAACACTTCACGTCCACGCCGGTCCAGAGCAACCTTGTTGTTGGCTTCTGAGCATCCCAAACCCAGCAAAACCAGCATTAAATAAATGCTAATTGACAGAAACACAGTGCAAAAAAAAGCAAATTTTTACAGTTTGACTCCACTGGTGTGTAATCTAGAGTAAATCCAGATATAAATACGATTATTTTGGCATTGTATGTGTTAGGGCTCAATTTTACAGTCACCAATTCAATCACTGACACTCATTAAAGTTGCACTAGAATCATGTTTGGATCTTTATTCTAAATACGTTTTAAATTTGTGGTCGTCTGCCCCCACTTCCCATCACCCATCTGTTTACCTGCTCTCCCCCTAGCATCCAGCTCCTCACACCCAAATCTAACATTACCAATGCAATATCTGAGCTATCCCGCCGTACAGTTTGGGGCACCTCGAACAAGGGAAAACAACAATGTTCATGGGGCGTGGCCTGACGATTGTAGCATTTACATCATAGCAACATGCTTTTTCCTGTTTTTCTTCCTCTCTTGATCCACAACAATCTGCATAAAGAAATACTTTATGCAATTTTAAGCTTAAAACCCCACAAGAACATGTAAAAAACACCATTTAAATCTCAAAGGGTGTTAATACCTCAAAATAAAAGCTAAAGGTTCAAGCAGGGACTCTTATAAGATTAATGACACTGTTTAAGGTAGTTATAGACCCCAACATTCTCTTAAACATTTTAGGTTTAAAAAAATCATCATAAAGCACTTTAACAAGACTGAATGGAACATTAAACCTGTTGAAATTTTATACAATTCTTCTAAGGGATATAAATAAGGGAAAATGAGACATTTTTTTAGTTTGTTAAGTACTTTGTATTGTGGTGGTTTATTAGAACGACTGTGGACAAAAAGGGGCGTGGCTACAAGGTACTATTGAAATTTAGCCTCCAAACAAACATGTTTTGCTTGAAATAGTTAAACCTTTACAAAGTACTATTTTAATTTCTCAAAAACATACAATTTCAGGGCTGAAATGAAATTGATGAAAATACTTTTGAACATGTGACATTTTTCTGATGATGGATGATAAGTTACAAATTGCATTTTGGAGAACTACTTTATTTAGGTGTTTGTGAATCAGAAGCTTACTCTGCGCCAACAGTCCTGCCCAAGGTTCAGTGGTGAATATCCGACAAAATAAATACACTTTAAGGAAAAAAGCAGGTCACGGGCAACGACTAGGGGTAGAGGGGGTGGGATTGGTGGGCGCTCTACAGAAACTATGTTCTATTTTTAAGCCATTTTAGGCAAAAATGGCAACTAGGAGCGCTTTGAAAATAGCTTACAAGATGATCAGAGTGGATCTTTAAGGGTATTTCCGGAATTTTCACACTTTAAAAAAAATCTTTTTTTTTTAAGTCAGGGTTATGCTGAAATATGGAACCAGTTTACCGCCTACAAAATGAAGGTTCTAATGCTGTTGAAGTCAGCTGCAGCGTGTCAAACGTGCCTTCCATTTATAAATTGGTTGATGTTTCACCGCTGTCATTCAGTCTGCACCTTTTTCTCCTCCATTCCAGTAAAGTCTTTAAAGCAGCATTTAGAGCACTGTGTGGCATTTATGTTCTTCTGTTCTTCCACTTTTTTAAAAATACAATGCAATTATCAGGAAATGCAACTCTTTGCTAAATGACAGTATATGCTGCCTGGGCCTCCTGCTATTAATAAAGCAAACACGGTGACAGTGATGCGGATGCAAAAGCTCGGTATCCCGTGGTTACCTCTGTTGAGCGTGGCGGAGCTGTTGATGTCTCCTGTGATGAAGGAGGACTCCTGTTTCCTCACAGTGTCGTTCCACATCCGCCTGATACGGCTCTATGTGCACAGGAGAAAAGAAGCCAGGCAGAAAGAGAGGAGGAGGAAGAGGAGGGTAACGAGGATACGGAGAAGAGTAAGAAAAAATAATAATAATAATAGCAAAAATGAGGGGAAAAAAGTGGGAGTTCAGAAACAAGCGGGGGAGGAAAGACAAAACAAAGAAATGTGGTAAGAAAATGTGGAATATGATGGGCAAAAGAAACGGCAAATTAGTGCAGGAGAGGCATCAAAGGAAAAAGGCAAAACAACAACCAACGGGAGAGAGGTAGGCGGAGAAAAACAACATCAGCATTTGCGGTTCGGTGTGCCCGAATTCTTAGCAACCGTACTGGAAGTCGGGGTTTGGGATACATCGCCTTTAAAAAGAACAACCTTCCACATTTGAGCAAACGAACTTTGCCTCAAACTGTGGAGCGATAATCTCAAACCCCATTTGGCGCATTCTGGCCTCACCTGAGAGTCTGCTGTGCTGTAGCGTCCAGGTGTGCAGGCAGGTAAGCTCACCTGTGAGCCTGTGGAGTAGCGGCCGGGAGTCCTGGAGGTTGTGGTTTTGCTGGAGGAGGAAATGGAGGTCTCGACGCTCTTGCCGCTGCAACAGTGAGTGCGCAGACATTTGCCATACTCTTTGCGCACCTGGGGGAAAGAAAAAAGAAAGTAAATCTCAAAGAGAAGCAAAAAAAAAGAAAAAAAAATCGCAGACATTGACTGATGGTCCCTCTCAGCCTCACGTATATTGAAGCATACCTTCAGGATGATGTAGCAAGATAAAGAAAACACCTCTTTCCCTCTAATTCCCAGAGTAAACATTAAACTCAGAAAATAAAGACATTAAAAAATTAACTTCATAAACTTTCCTCCATTAACGTCCACCCTTAAAAAAACCCACGTATCTATCTTAAATGGACACATTCCTCAGGGAGACATCCGATGCACTTGTAAACTGGGAGCATCTGCACTTAGATCCCAATCAAGTTAGAACAAACAAGACTGTAATTGATTTTTAACAAGCTTGTTGGACTGGCAGACGCGGATTGCCACACGGTCTGTTTGAACAGCTGTGTGCTGAGTTGCTCCATGCATCTTGAGAGAAGGCGTGTTGGGCCGAGTCCAAAGAAAACCTCAGCACCGTTCCGAAGACGACTCTCTGGGTAGCTGAACCCACAGCCCGACACATACTCGAGTGCGGCGTTCGCACTCGTTCGTCACCAGTTGTAAAAGCTCACCCTTTCAGCAGCACTTCTGTAGAGAAGAACACTGATGGCTTTTTTTTTCCCTTTTCTTTTCCAGATTACCACTAATCTTGGTGATTCACGGGTCCTGATGATTTGGCTCAAACTGAGTGTGACATTTATCTCAAATGTAAAATATCACGCAAGTGAATTTTCAGTAATCCTTTAGAGCTGAGGTGGGCCATCCCAGGCCTTAAGGGCTGGTGCGTCGGCACACTTTCCGGATATCCATTCCCTACTCTTAACTGATTACTTGGATCAGGTGTGTCCAGCTGATTAGAACATGATAAAGCAAGGTATCTTTACCCTAGAACACTTTCACTCTGAAAAGGTATCATTTTTTCCGGGTAATTTTTACCCGATGTAATATACCCAACAAAAAGTACTGGTCATAAAAAATAGATTAAAACACGACAACACATGATAAATTAGACTGGTTTACTTTTATTTTCAACTGTGGTATGTGTAAAAAAATGAATTAGAAAACATAAGTTCTTGAAAACATGCCAGAAAAATTACAGAAAAATTTGGAATTAAAAAATTCCAAAAAAATACTATAATGATACTGGAAACTTGGTCTTTGATCCACCCAGTCATGGGACATGTGAGACTTCCCTGGTGAAGGCACAGACTCCTTGACACAGGACATATTGAAATTCATGTAAATGGTTTTCCTTGGGTGAAAATCACCCAGCAATGGTGCTCTAGGGTTAGAGAACATGCAAAAATTTGGCTCTTGGTGTTGACCCCCGCTTTTAAAACCTATATAGCATATATGATGAAGTTTCTGCGTTGAGCGCGGTTGATGGACCAAATTATAGAAATCAATGATTCTGAAAACTGACTAAAGTAGCAAATTGTTCAACGTAAAAACTGGTAAAGCTGCTCTTCTTGGCTTTCAGAATCAGTTGGATTGAAGTTAGAATTACGCTAATTTTGTAAACAGTTAAAGAGTTACCAAAGGTTTTTAACTACCATTACTCGATAACTGTTTTTTATGCAATTGGTAAAATTCCAAGAGTTTTTTAAAGCCAGCAAAAGTAGTACAGTGTTGCATGTCAACTCAAAACTACCTGTCTTGTCTTTGAGAATCCATTGGAATTACATTGATTGCATGAAAGGTCAAAGTCAAAGAGTTTCTGTTGTTCAACGATTGTGTGCTATTTTCTGTCACCTGCGATGGATCCACAGTTGAAGTGTTAAACCACCCTGCGGAAGTATTGAACCTTTCTCCCGCTCACCTTTTTCTGCAGGATGCAGTGGAAGATGAAGATAAACATGCCCTGCAGGGAGTTGAAGATGGTGAAGAGGTAGGCCATGATCACCGTGCTCTCGTTGATGTACATGAGTCCAAAAGCCCAGGTGAGGCCCAGCAGACACAGCAGAGCGATGGCGCCGATCACCCAGGACCTGAGTCAGTGAAAATCCAGTTAGCAGGACACTCTACGCAATTGAAATTCAGACATGAATTTGGATCTAAAAAGCTAGTCAGCCGAGGCTAAAGCATTGTGGGGGCCAGGAGAGAGTCGTCAAAGGGTAGGTGGTGGGGGCTATTCTGAGACCAGGCACTGTGGGAGAGACGGAAGGAAGGAACAGTGGGAGCTTTGCTTAAAGTATTCATACTTGAACAAATCGCACAGCGTTTTCTCTTTTCAAAAGCGGGTATAATCAAGCTAGCTGCTCTAAAGCGCTTAACTAATACTTCATTATGCATTTGCTAACATGAATAAAGGGCATCTTTATTACCTATTACACCTAATTATTACCTAATATTTTCATATTTAAAGGGTGTCCATAAGAAAAATGCAGTGACATTAGCTGTTAAATAAAAAAAGCTGTCTAGGCTGTGAACCCTCGTTTAAAATAAAAGCTTTGAAAAAGAATGAGTCATAGGCTAAATGCAATAGTCACGCTGAGGTATGTTTACGTGCCGATCTTTTTGTGTGTATCTGTGTGTAGGTCCATTTGATTGGCTTCATAGAGCAGCAAGCAGAAGGACATTACAGCCTTTACAAATGACATTTCCCACAAAAGGTCACAGTTTTGGGTCTGCCGCAGCAGCAGAGGCGATGACTGTTAATTTGATTGGCTGACTGGGCAGTGATCACCTTTAATGCGACGGAGGGGAAACAAAGGAAAGAGGAAAAAAAAAAGACGAGAAAAGAAAAGAGGAGGTGTGGGAGGGAGAGAGCGAACAACACCGAGAGGGAAAGATATTAGCAGCATCATGAGGAGGGAAGGGAGACGGAGGAGGCGAGTAAGTGAGTGAGACTAAGGTGATTGATCTGCTGTTGCCCTCCGTGGCACCATTCAGGCGAGACAGAACCTCCAATAAAGCTTGTCTGATGACCCTCTTCAATAAAAGGAACGCTCATCTTTCTCCTCTCTGTCCCACTGTTTCAGACTCTCCCCCCTAAGCCCCCCTGAGTCAAGGTTTTTTCTCTCACCCAAATTTGTTGTTCCTCTTGAATTCAAAAAACTCCATTGTAAAAAACCAATGGCACATTTTTTATTTTTTTTATGAAATCTTTTGGAAGGCACAGATTATAGAAAGCGGGGTCTAAAGACAAACAAAAGGAGAACTGAAGAGTGATCTTACCAGAGCTAATCCACAACAAGAATAATTAATGATGGCGTGACGTCAAAGGGACAGAGCAAACAAAAGGTAGACAAAATAAATATGACAGAAAAAAGTAAGACAGATGGAGCAATTCATAAATTAGCCACACAAAAAACACAGAAATGTATGAAATGATAGAAAAACCTGACCTAAACCTAATTAAAGATTGAGGTCACTTGCAAAATAAGATGCACTAATGTCTTTGCAAGAGCCATTAATGTCTTATTTTGTCAAAAATCAATAAAATAAAAAAAATAGCAAAGTGTCAACTTTGACATGACTAGGGATCTGCAACCTTTAACACTAAAAGAGCCACCTGGACCAGTTTCTTAATGACCAGCAAGAGTCATTTTTTGAAAAATATACTTTATGTTTTTGCATTAACCCAATAATTGATCATTTTTAAATATTTACAATAATTTGATTACTAAAGTGTTACACTTTTCTACATTTAATTATTTTAACTTTTTTTTTGTTTTACTTTCAACAGCATATGAGTTCCTTTCAAAATAAAATGCCCCCCTGTGTCAAATAAGATCCTCTTGCTTCAGCAGCTTTACTAGAGTTTAAAAAAGCATGAAAGCCAAATCCAACGTGACGTTTTCATTCTTTCATCCTTTTTCCCTCATTTACTATCAAATATAAACACGACAACATTGGTTGTCGTGTTTATATTTTATAAGGGATGAAAGCGTGACTAGACCATTCTAAAACCCTTCATTTCTGCTTTCCTTTGGAGACATTTTCAAAGAGGGCTGGTTTAGGCTTTTATTGTGCTTCATGACCTCAGTGCTCTGGAACGTCAGTCACTAACTGATGGGAAACACTGGCTTCAGCATTTCAGGTTCCCTAAGTTATGGGAAGTTGTTTAGTTCCTGAAGATGCAAGCAGCTCCCTGTCATTACAGAACCAAGCCCTCTGTTTGACTGTCACACGCTGTAACAGCACGCATATCTGATTCCTGAATATGATGGCCGTCTAGCAGTGTCTTTTACCAACTCCACCACAAATGCATGGTTTGTCTTGTCTATTCGGTATTATTAAGTAAGTCATGGACTCTGACCTTTAGTTGAGTCCTGTAAGGCCTGCACTGGTTATGCTCAGGTTCTTTTATGCCCCCAAAATGAGTCACTGCTTCACTATTGGGAGTCATTATAGCCAACCTTGAACTGGACGTTTAGAATCTGCTTTGGAAATTCTTTAATTCACCCCAAATGTGCTACTTTTCCAAACTTTTATTGTGCCTTGTTTTTCACTGATTTTTCTGTGAATTCCTGAAATAATAGTTCGGACAGGAATCAGCCCAAATAGCACAAAAGTCACTATTCTTCACATTTTGGTTGTAAACAGTTTTAAATTTAGAAACAGCTAAAAAGGTTTGGTTTCTTTTATTTTGCTAAATCAAAAATAATATAAAAAAAAACCAGGAGTTTTTTATGTTTACCCTGCTTCCTTTTGCTGAATCAATATGTTTGCTGATCTTAGTCACTGAAAGTGTATAAAAGAAAATAAAAAGTTCTGGCAGGGCTTTGAGCTTGACTGGTTTAAATGTTGCCAGTCAATGACGTAATGAAAACCATAAAAAAGATTTATATGAAAAAAAAAAAAATCAAACAGAGTCGCTTTAGAAACCTCTTATTTGCTGCTCTGCAACATGTCCTTGATTTTTACAAAAGCAAAGATGAGTTTTTATTTCTGAAACATTTCACCCTAGGAATTCTGATTAACTGTGAGGTATTCAAACAGAAAAAAATTATTATCATAAAATTCCCCTTGACAAGCAAACAGCATTTGTGTTATTAACTCTGACCTAGGATTTCAGCCCTTAAAACTTTCATTTTTGAAATTTTGTGAAGCTTTTATTTTGAAGTCGGATGAAAATCACAGGCAGCACCGAAAACACAATTTAGTCGAAATGCACTTTATGCAACATGACGACACAGAACGACATATCATGACGTACGTGGATCTAGTCGTCTTCAAGTGGATGCAACAGAATTATGCTCAGCAGGATAAGTGCTGTGTCTGCGTCACAGATCCGTTCTTTTTCAAACTGTATTTTTCAGGTATGTTTGTAACACTTGAGTAGACAGGTGTGTGGACAGGCCCCGCCCCTTTTGACTAACATTTACACCAGGCAGTAATGATGGTAACCCTCCAGCATTTTGTTGCTTTATGATTGTAAACCCCCCCCCCCCCCCCCCCCCACCACCACCACTTCTGTAATCCTCCTCCAGATTTCCTTAACTTCCCGTTTCCAACAGGACAAGTTGCAAAAAAAAACAGCTGTATTTTTCCATCTACTTCTGATTCAATTCACTTACATTTTATTGATTTAACCCAATATTACAACTCAGTTTTCTCAACTGGCTTCCCATTGGTAATTGTTCAAAAACATAGAATCAGTTATAAAATACAATAGCTGATTGTTAAACTAAACCAAACTAAACTAACTAAGTTAACCTGGGCATCCCTGTCCTTAGACCCTCCTTCTCGGTATGGAGAAACTCCTTAAAAACAAAAAAGAAACAGATTTTGGGGAAAACAAAACAAAAAATCACATTGATTAATATTTGAAAAAATCCTAAAAAAGGCTATTTTTATTTAAATTTTCACAAGAAAAGTCCTCCGTCAACAAAAAAATGCCACAAGAGCATATTAAAAACACTAAAAAACCCAACTTTCCCAAGTGACCCAAGTGAATCTTCAAATTAAAAGCCTGGACAGAACGACTACAGTGACTCTAATATTGGGACAGCACCAAAAGCAAATTGAAAGCGTGAAACAATGCACTCCGTAACGACTCCATTATCTTTTTTGCTGAATCTGTGCAAAAACCCAAGTGATATCCATGAGGATTAATTACTCTAAGTGGTTGCATTTTAGTAGAAAATGAGCAGAATGTGTTTGAACTAAATAGTGCCTATTGACATTTAAAAACACAATATTGTATGTTTTTATTTTGCTTCATGCATTTTTTAATTCAATCTTTTTATAGCGGATGAGCTTTAGAGACGTCACAGATAATGAACAGTGTTTTTTTGTCTGTTTCTCGGCTCCTCATCAATCTTACATCGATTCTTTTTTTGGTTCTAGTCCTGTTCTTAAAGAATGAGAGTCTTGCTTGTGCTTCACATCATGCTGTCTAGATTCATTTTCAAACAACAACAGTCTGCAGAATCATCGACTCGCAGGTTATTCGTGGCGCATTTGTTCTTGGAAGTTATATTAAATATTTTCAAAATCCAACATTGTATTTCATCTCCTTCATCTTCAGCTAAAAACAAGGATTTGGGGAAAATGCCAGACAGTAGAAGCTGTGATGTGACATCTGACTTTGGTGGCAGGTGAGCAAGTGTTGTGTTTACGTCACAGAACGGCGCTGCCGTCTCCTCCGAGAGCGAGTAGAGCAAAAAAAAAATAAAAGTGTCAGACTGCAATGTGAGAGCGGCAAACAAACCTTAAAACCTGTCGCACGCATAATTACTCATCCAGATTTGTTAATCCGCGAACAGGAAGGAAAGTAACAATGGCAGCTGTTAATAATCTTCCACGGATTTCTTGCTGCACGTGAATCCTGACAGCAACATAATCCAACAGGAAAACAAGCATTTGACAGATATTATACTATTACTGAGAGACATCTGTGCTGACTTTCATTCATCCTGGATGGTTCTATAGAAGGAAAAGTTCTAAAAAAGGATCATCTGGACTATTTTCTTGTATTTTAATTAAAGATGTTCTGTCATTAAAAACAAATGCAACTCTCAAAAGCAAATCTCTTCTCTCTTCACTGCAAAGTTTTTGAAGTACTATTCAGGATGTTAATTTCATTTCGTAGCTCCTTGCCTTAGTTTAAGGTCATTTTACATAATGAGGGACCAAAGGGGTTAACCCTGCTCTCCGAAATTAAAAGATGTGCAAACAAAAAGGGCAACTCTGTAGTTGGAAGCAGTGCGCTGTCTTATTTTGTCCTAATATACTTGTGAGTTTTGAAGGTCAGAAAACCCAGAAAACAAATCTGTGAAAACATGCAATTAATGAAGGCTAATATTGATATAAAATGTTGTTTTGTGCTTCATGAAAAGCATGACACCATCTTTATTTTTTTTGGGTTGAACTCTGTTCCTCCTCTTTATCTAAACCTCCTACTCTACTGGACCTTTGTGTCTCCCTTCTTAAATTAAAATCCATCTTTTATTCCTGAGGTTTTATTCAAAGTTTTGGCGTTAAAATTATAAATAAAACAGGTCACCATCAATACATTTGCTCTGAAATGGTGGTTTGATGAAAGATTGGTATGAACTTACTTGATGTTGTCCAAACACCCGGAGTCTGGTTTCAGGATAGCCGTGTGGTGGAACATCTTATACAGGGCGATACCCAGGAAGATCACATTCAGCTGCAACAAGCGCACATACAGATGAATGCCACTAATTAAAGACGCCATATCAAAGCAGTAAATTACTGGTGAACAGCGCATATCATTTAGCCTTCCAGCTGTAATTGGCTCGGGGGCAGAGTATCGGCTCACAATCAACAAGCCTTTCTGTGCCTAAAATAGCCCAGCTTCAGGGATATGCAGCGGCCATTGCATCGCTTAAAGCTGATTGTTACGATAAACCCAATTCTCCCAGGTCTTGTATTTTCATTTGGCCTTCTAATGCATAGTTAGGTTGGTCTGGTAATGGCTGCTTGAACTGTTGGGCCGGGCCTCTTATGCCAGAGGTCAACAACCAGACATTTCTCTTGTCACTGCGTAACGACGTTGAAATAACAAATAAATTAATTCTGAAGGAATATTAAGTCTTTTGATTTGATCTATTTTGCAAAATGGAGGATTTTTTTTTTTTTAATTGGGAAAAATCATAAAAGAACAATGTAGATGTGATGGCAATAAAAGAATAGATGGATAACTAATGTCTTAAGAAAGCTAGCTTTTGTAATACATATGTTTTGGTTTTATAGAATAAATAGCAAAATTATTGAAACATTCTTTTCTAGTCCCGGCCCTGCTTGCCCACGTTTTTTTAATTGTGTTTTTTTTTTTTTAGAAGGCTGGCTTATGCAACACTACGATAAAAAGTAGGCTTTTATTTCTTAACCAACATGGATTTTTTTTTAAGGGCAAACGATGAAAAAAATCGATATTTACATGAACTTTTTTTCTTCCAGTTTGCTCATAAACATATGATTTCATGAGAAATATAGGCCTACAGGCCCCCTTTGGGTCAGCTGACCTCAGGCTGTTAGCCTAGCCTATTAGACCAAAGCAGAAACTGAAAGCTACAACTTTACTCACAAATGGTATAGTTACAAACAGATTAAATTAACAGCAAGGACACATAAAGCATGTTTTTTTCCCAACTAGGAGTCAAATTATACCACATAGACGATGCAGACCAGACTTGAACTAACTAAATGTACAGTTAGGAGCACTGCTGTTTTACAACACGTCTAAATCTCAAGCAAAGTCTGGGGTTTATGAGAGTCCGCCAGAGAAACCCGACTAATGTTTTCCTTTTTGAGTAATGTGGGTGTAATTAGAGCAAAAATCCTAATGGTCCAATGGATGTAATGTGGGGTAGAGTCATTATTTAAACTTTGCTTTGTATCCCAGAACTATGAATGGCTTACATTATGTACATGTTTGTTTATGTAGCCTGGCTGCTTTGTCTAAATGGAGTTCAGAGCATCAGTTGAACAGTCTGCCGCAAACATGTCACTTTGCTGGACTCTGAATGCATCAGTCACTGCGTTTTTTTTCTTCCTCTTGCGTGTTTGCGTCCTTGCCAACTTGTCTAACTTTATTCCTCACTCTGTTTATTTATCCAAGGTTGAGTGTCTTTTTTTTTCTCTCCATCTGAGAGCGATTTGCTGGCTGTTGACTCATTCTGAATGAAAGGACTGGAAAATGGTCAAAGTCTTTGGCAGTCTGAGTTTCACCAGTAGATGTTCAGTTTGTAATGTAGATACACAGCTACAAACAGGAAGGTAACAGGTATGAAATAGTCATGGGAAGGTTTCTACTTTATAGTGATTTATAATCACTCGGGTTGCATTGGTTGCAGGGCCATCGGAAGGGAATCGCCCCAATCGCTACAAAATGTGACACAAGTTGAGGACATCATCCGCGATTGGAATTTTACGCCCGTAGTGTATATCAGGTCTTTCAATCTATTTTGAACGATGAGAACATGCAATGGCCGACCATGATCCATCCAGAAATTTGTAGTATCTACATCCCAGGATTTCAAAGACAAAGCCACAATCACTGCATTCTAAGTACATGAGGGGGTAAACATTATTTCATTCTGACTCAGTTCCAAAGAAATAAAAACAACAACTCAACATTTTCTCTTTCTAATGCAACTATAACTTCACCTATTTTTGGATAGGATATGGAGCAGGTGGAAAATCTCTTCAAATCTATCTTTAAAAAAACGTTATTTAGTATATTGAGGGTATTAAAACAAACACACACAGAAAAAATGGTGATATAGCATCTACTGTACATTCCCTTGTCTTGTCCGGACCATTAAATATCCACAAACTTATTTATATGGATGTGTATAAAAAACAGTATCTTAAAGATTATTTATCCTCCTGAGAACCAACCCATTCATTTCTGACCTCTATAGATACCATTTTATCTCCCCGGGAAACCAATCTTCCCATTATCCCATCCAAACACAAGGGATATCATTGGAAAGACCAGGATGTTCTCATCAGGTCTTAGTAGAGAACTTTAATGAGTCAAAGGACACAATCTAAAAACAAATGTCCCCTACAGAAGACATAAATGAATGGGCTGGTTCTCAGGAGGCTACATCCCTATAAATATATCTATACACCCATAGAAAATAACAAATCACTAAAAAACATCAAGCTTGAAAAGCATAAATACCACTCAGATGTTTGTCGCTGTTATCGCGAACAGTCCCAACCCGAACCGGCCAACAGTAGGGATGCAATAAGTCTAATGCGATGGCTGATCGCTTTGAAGAATAAACCGGCCTTAATGTTAATGGGAACTTTGTTTCTCTTAAAATTCTTGTATGATTTAGTTCCTGCCCCACGTCCCCACCAAATATGTTCCCACTTAAGAGCTAATCCATGAATAGGATTATTGACTTGGTACAGTACTTTCCCTTTTTGCACACCCAAGAAGCTTAAGCCGACTGTTGAAGTCGTTGAACAAACACCTTAATCTCACCTTTAAAACCCCTTTTTTTCCCTCTGTTTGTTTGTACAGAGAGTTTCATGAGAATGCACAAATGTTCCTCACCATAATTATGAGAGTAGCGGGACCTATGAAGCTCCAAATGAAGTATGTGTCCAATCGAAGCCAGCACCTAGAGACAGAAAGATAAAAGAGTGAGAGGTGGGGGGGGCAGAGATATCATGCATGGGAACCACTGAGAAGAAAAACAGGAAGGTAAAAAGAAAGGCACACAGGATTAAAAACAGGCTTCCCTCCCAGATGGATGTAAGCTATAGAAAATTTAGAGGAGAGACATAGATTTCACGGTCACACACACACAAACAGGAGAAAATGGAGGCAAAAAAGAAAGATATTATATGACATACTGTATATCAAATGTTTCATGACTGTAAAAAAAAAAGAAAGAAAGAAATTGGGGTGGATGAAAAAGGGAAAAAGATGGAGGAGTAGAAAGGTGTTACAGGTTGGACAAAAATGGAGGATCCGGACACCATTGGCATCCATCACACACAGAAGGAGAGGCAGCGAGGGGATGAGCACCTGTGATAAATAAACCTTTACGGTCCCCTTTAGGGCACAGATATATGGCGCGGCCACATCCTGTGGTTGCAAATATATGACATGACCGAGATCATTTGAATACTGAGTTATGGAGGCCGACCTCACAAGGCTATTTATGGAGTCTGGGACTGACTGCCATGCCAGAGGAGAGAGGAGGGACGCACAAAAAAACACGCCGGTACATCATTTATGCGCGCCGCCATGCATGAACGACGTGCATGAACACACAGAAAAACCCAGCGTTTCTCGACCTCGAGGTTAGCCTAGCGGTTAAAGAGATAGCGGCGTGTGCTAAAATGATCTTATCACGACACATCTACAGTTGACAGCACCACACAAAGAGGAAGACAAAAAAAAAAGGGAGGGGGGGCGTCCCAAATCGCCCTCCAAGGAGGTCAAGCCCAACTGGTTTGCACAAAGAAATGCCAGACTGAAACTGCTGGAGCAAAAATCGCCCAGCTGATTCATGACCGAGCACTTTTGAATTATTAATCATTCAATTTTCAACACATTAGTGAGCCCTCCATTATAGGTCTCTTACTGTGTCACAGTATCCTCCATTACGGCTTCCTTTTGCTAAGTCACAGCCTTCTTCACTGTGGGACATGAATGAGGCTCGGTGCCACTGGCTAACAATATATTGGGGGGGGGGGGGGGGGGGGGGGGCACGCTCTGCATGACAAGGTGACCCTGCAGGGACTGCAGAGGATATTTTTCAAAGTTTTGCCTTGTTGTGGTTTGTCAAAAATGCTAGCCAGTGTCCTCTTCCAATCACCACAAACAGTTCTTCCAGGTTAATGTTTCAATTAGAGCTTTTTGCTATTTTCTCAATAGAGATCACAGCAAAGTGGATCTGTCCTATCGTGCTCCGTTAGTCTATGGCCTAAAGTGTAATTACTCATCCATTCTAACTCATATTTTATTAACTGGCATGCGATTAGATAATGATCTAAGGGGCATGAGAACTGGTGTTGCTCGATAGTTAAATACAGTAATTTGATCTAAGTCTCTTCAAAGTCTTGCTTAAATAGTGGAAATGTCAAATTTCTGCACTTCAAAAGGTCCCCGAAGAACCAGAAAAGTCTAAGAATTTTTTCTTGACATTTTTTTGAAGCTCTTCATAAAGAAACTAACTTGCAATTACTAGGCTTTGAGTGCAGCATTGATGTTGTTACTTGTTGACTTTTCGTACAGATGTTGGAAATCAGGACAGAGTCCCGAGCCTTGCGTTTGCTCTGTATTCAAAATGCCTTTGAAGTGACTAAAGATCTCTTCAGTCATTGGCCAGGAATTACGAGGGCAGGGCAAAGCAATTTTGCTGACCCATTTTAAACGTCTGTATCAACGTCAGGTACAACACTTTTTACTCGCTACTTTGGTACGCTGAGACATGCTGCCTGGCAGTTACTGAGGAGAAGGTAGCTAAGAGGGTACGTTGATAAGTCCAGTTGTTCCGCTCCAAGCACAGGGCCCATTAAGACTCAATCGGATGGAGACCACCACGGGGAACTGAGACCACTTTGAAAGATGGGTCCGAGAGCTGTTCCTGGTCCCAGGGCAGGATCTGCTTGGGTGTATTCAGACTGAAAATCTTTTCCAGATTATCGGGGAAAACAAACTCTAGTTGACTTTAAGCAAACCAAATGTGTCCGGTCTGAATACACCCTTAGGTGTTGCCAACGACATCTCTGGTGCTAATGGATTAAATTCAAATTCAAATTTCAACTTTATTTATATAGCGCTTTTCATGCTTCATAGCATCTCAAAGTGCTTATCAAAGGAAAAAAAAAAGACCCACTCTACTGAAAACGATGTTTTTAACATGTTTTTATGGAGGACATTTATAAAGAAAATTAAGATTGAAGTTGCTTTTCTGAGTATTTTTTTATTCATGAAACAGTTTTATGCTTTTTTTATTGAAAGGTTACGACTTAAACTCAACTCTGCCCATCCTCGTTTTTCTCACAATCAACCTTTTACCAGCGGTTGGACAAATCAATGCATTCCACACACAGGGGCAGGCTTCATGACAGCTCACGTAAGTGCAAACAAACAGGTTTGTGTGCTAACAGGCGGCTCCATCACCTTCACTTTCCTCAATCTGCTCCCCCGTGCGGACCCTCTTTTAAATCCTTCCATATTCAGACGTTGTCGCTGCTGTGCTTATGTAGACGCTCTGCGGTGCACCCTCTCTTGCTTGTCCCTTTGCCTCCCTCCTCCTCTTCATCTTTCTCAGCTTCTCTCTCGTCTCAGCCTCTCTGTGTCGACTCTCGAGAAGTGCCAAAGCTTGTCGAGTCAACTGCAGCAGGCAAGGCCAAAACGAGAGCGGGCGTTCCAGCTCTCCCAATCCCACCCCTCCTTTCCTTCCACCCATCCGCCCTTCTTAGTATTACAGGATTCTTTGCCCCCATCTACTTACACTCGGTCGGTGCCGTAGCTCCGATAGTCCACCGCAGCCGAGACCGCCACAATGATGGCGGGCACTCCGTATCCTGCCAGGTAGAAATACTTAGTCCTGGAGTGCTCGCTTTCAAACACCTCCACCAGCATGATGTAAAGCTGCACCCCTTCCAAGAACATCCAGGTGAACGCTGCCAAGAAGAAGAAATGCAGCAGGGCCGCAAACACCGCGCAGACAATCTGGGGAAGAGACGGGGAGGATTAACACACACGGTCAGACCCAACACAAAAACTCTCCAGACTGTTTCACACTGCTGACAATTTAAGGAGAGACCGTGAGTATTAAACAAAATAAAAGTGTAGAAAATGAAACAAAAACTGAATAAGAAATAACTTTATGTTTTTATTACACACAATGAACAAGGATCTTAGTAAAATAATCCAAAAAGTTGTATCAATAAAAGAAAAAAAATCTAAATGTACACAAGGTAAAGAATATCTAAAATCATGGCAATAAATGCAATATATAATTTAAACCTAATTTACTTCCCTCAGAAAGAGTCAGGGTGCCGATTTCACTCTGAGTACTTGCTTTTATTGTCGGTCCAAAAATGTTTATAGAATTCTGGGTGAAAAAGTTTCTCCAGGAAACCTTTCGTCAACGATTTAAAGCTGAGGCACATAAATACTGCATAAGGGTTTTAAATGATTGAATGGCTAAAACAGCCAAATGTTGTTTTGCTTGTTTTCTTGATTTGACTAAATTTTTTTATTAACATCTTGTGCGTGAAAAAAGGGGATTTTTTACTGTAAGGTATGAAAACTGGATAAGAAGAGCTTTTATTTTGAAATCCCCTTCATAATTTCCTGTCTTTCTACAGACTGTAAATGAGAAGTTGACAGTGAGTGTGATGTCATCCATAAAAAAGGAATTTTGGTTCCAAAGAAATGAATGAAATGTTCAAAATGTTTCAACGCCATTCAGTCGCCATCTTTTCGCAATATGCTGCAACCAGTGGCAAACAGTGATTGGTCAGAGTCGGTCTGATTTCACGTTTCTTTGGCAACCACTCTCTCCAATCAGGAGTGAGCTTGTTAGATGTCCTTTCACTGAAAGCGGACTCGGGAGAATCTGGTAAAGAAACGTTTCAAACGCTGGATGCGACCAGCGTGTACTTCCTGTTTGGAAGGCGACGGGGAAGGGGGTCCCTCAGTCCAATTCTTATATACTGACAATGCGTCCTGCTTTCATTTTGCTAAAATAATAAAAGGTTTAAAAGGATTGTGCTGGAAAGGATTTCCTTAAAGGATTTTCAGTACTTGAGTTCCTTCAAAAGTATTTTTTTTTTATATCAAAAAGTATTTTTAACAATACATCCAAAGTTTGGACCTACTTGATCCGACCTGTTGTCTACATATTTATAGAAACTGAAAGAAACAGCATTGAACTGCTGATGGTTTCAGAAATGGAATGCTGTGATAGCCCGTTGAAATAAAAGACGGGGGGTAAAAATGTGGTCTTTAAGAAAAAAAAGCCACTGCATAAAACGGAGACTGAATAAACACACCGCTGTGATGTAGGAGTTTGCTGAGAGACAATTACCTAATGTCTGAGAGACAAGGAGTTTAGAGGGCGAGGAGAGTCACTCATTTCCATTTCTAATGAACACCCAGTAAAGCTTTCCCAACTAATGTGCAATCTCACACACACACATACACACAAAGGTATAGAAAAAAAAAGTGTCCCCTTATGCAAAAGTCATTACGTTTTCCTTCTGGAATAACTGCCCCCGGGCTGGGAGCTAAGCGATGCTGAAGATGTTAATGGAGGTCAAAAATAGTTGCCTGTAATTAACGGCAGAACAGCAAAAAAAAAAAAAAAAGACAAATAAATACAAAGCAGAAACGCCGTTCTGTCTCTCGCAAACACACACAGAGAAATGTGTCATTGTAGAGGCACACTTTTCATCAGATCATCCGGCGTCTTTGTTTGCCGAGAGATTGTTTTCTCTCTAAACGCTCGGCGGGACACAAAGGCCTGTGGCGGTTCTTGTGTAGCACTGGGGAGATAAGGGCACAGCCTTTGGCGCTTCCTCCCAACAGGACACACAACTCGTAATGATTTAAACAGATCAGTCACACGCGGGAGCACACTTTCAACACTGTGAATTACACTATGAACACATCAGCTGCTTTTGTTTGGTTGACCCTAAACATCACCTCAACCGTTGACTGTATATGAGAACTGGACTGAGTGACCCCTCCCCCCATTGTGTTTCAAGAAGCCAAAACCCCCTAGTTTTCCGTACAGAAACAAACAGCTATTACTCTGTCATTGTTTTTGTCAGAATAACCATTTTGCTACCTATTTTTTTATATTCACGCCAAAAATTTCACAATATTTTTTCCTTTGGCTGATGATATTCGTCTTTGCGTATTTGCCTGAGACCAAGCACTAAAACGTATGGAAGTTCCTCTTTGCTGACCGTAATAGGTGCCATGTTGTTCACCTTTCGGCTTATCACGTCAAGGTTCGCCACAGCAAATCCGCTTTCACTGATCGCACAGGTGGTTAGGCAGGGACTTTTTATGCCGGATGCCCTTCCTGACACAACTTTATATTTTCAAGGCACAGGCAGGAGAGCAGCCCCCCCGGCGCGGCGGGGGGGCTGCTCTCCTGGTTGGGCTGGGGCGGCGCTCTCTTTCCCCCCATGCCTCCCTGCTCTCTGGCTCTGGGGGCCTCGCGGCAGTCCGGGGGGCGGTTGTTCCCTGCCTGCTCCCGTGTGGCTTTGGGGGGGTTCCGGCTGCCGCTGCTGCTGCGGCGGGGGTCTTGGTGTGGGGATGGCTGGGCACTCTCCTTCCTTCTTTACACATTCCTCCATCCATTTTAGAAGAACATAAACACTCACCTGAGCACAGGTGTTAGCTCACCTTTGCACCAATAGTTTGCATGATTGAATGAATGAAAGATTTCACACTAGTTGGTTTTAAGGCATAAGTATGCATGTGTGAACACTATCTGTTTTGTGTACATGTTGACATGTGGACATTTTGCAGCTAGCAGGTGTGTTGAAAACATTTGAGTGTGTGTGTGGACAGGCCCCGCCCTTTTTGTACTACATTTGAACCTTACCGTGAGTGATTAACAACCAGTAAACTTGTTGCTTTATGCTGCTTCATTGTCTTAAGGCCCGTTCACACCGTGACGAATTTCTTTCGCCGACGTTTAACGCCTCGTGACTAAACAAAGGGCACCAATGTGAGTGTGCACACCGACGCGAAAAAACGCCACGCGTCAAAGCGTCAAAAAAAAAACGTCTCGGGTTCGCTTTTTTTTTTTGACGCGCCGCGTCGAAATCTATTCGACCAATGAGAATGCCGCTTTTGCACACGTGTCTGGAGCTTCTGAAGTTACAGTAAAACACAACTTGGGGGCGCTCAAACACAAAACTGCCTTGCTGAGCACATACCAACGAAGAAGATAGACGTCAAGTAGCGTCTACACTGCCGCGAAGAAATAATGACGGACATTCTAAAATATCCCCGAACGAAGCACCAGTTGGAGCTACTGGTGCTTGAAATATTCATGTTTTCTTTGTATTATTCTGACTAGCGCGTAAATACTGGCTCTCTTCTTCTGAGTGAAAAGCGACTTTAAGAAGCCTAAAGTTGCGCAGCGCCACCTTGTGTACAGGAGTATTTCTGTTTACATTAAGCGCCATCTAATGTCAGGGAATGAAATTGCATGTTCGCTCGGCTCATCGTCAGCGAAAATTGCCTGGGTGTGAACACAAAATACGTGGCGAAAAACGCTGGCGAATAACGCCTGGCGAATATTCGTCCCGGTGTGTACGGGCCTTTATCCCCCCATCCCCTCCTATTATCACCATCCTAACCCGCCCCCCCTCTCTCTAACATCCCTCTCTCTTCTTCCCTTCTTTCCTTTTCCGTCCGGTCCAACACCAAAGATTTTCAAACATGGTTGAAATTAATAAAGTTTGGCCTAAATTACAAAAGGGGTTTATTCAGACATACCTTTGGTTTGTCTGAAGATTAATAACCCCTCTTGTTAAAGTAAAATATGTCCATATGTCCAACACAAGAGGCCCTCAGCTCTCATCTGCCTGCGCAGCTGTTGGACAGGACAAGTTAAAAAAAAAAAGGCACAGGCAGACCCAGATAGACAGCAGCGCTAAGGATCTTGCCTAAGTCCTGATGACACAGACTGGATTTTTTTCTCTTTTGTTTCATTGGGCCCCTGGGAACCAGTTGCAGGTTTCCTGCGAGCCACTCCTACACCTAGCCAACTGCGCCATCCAGCCGCAACACACAAATTTCAAGTGAGTCCAAGGTTAAATGTTGTTGTTGGTTGCAAGTATAACCTGAAATCTAACAGTAACCTTTCCTCCGGATCCTTCCCTCCTCCTGCGGCCTAACTTAGTCCAACTCAGGCCAATCACTGCATACAGACAATGTCCGACTCCAACATGTTGGCATCCATTTTGCAAAAAAAAAAAAACAACAACACAAAAAAACAACTATTGACTTCATCTCGTCGGAGGCAAAAATAAGCCATTTTCTATATGTGACGACAGACTGACTCGGTTCAGTTCTCATGTACAATCAACAACACCACTTCACTTTTGTGGGAAGGGAGGGTCAGAGTGGAGACCAGATCTTTGACATGCAGTGAAGTACTTACCCAATCAACGTGAATCAGCTGATTCCATTGCAAAGAAAAGCAGCTTTGGCTGGAATTAGCTTATCCACTTTGATTGCACAAACGGTCAAAAAGTTACAGCTGTAAAGCGTTGCATGTCATTGCAGGGATGCTTTTCACCAGAATCCACTGGAATTCTTGCATCAACTTTTCAAGAGTTATGGTAGTCAAAAAAACGTGAAATTTTGATCATGCGTGATATATACGTAATTCAGGAGTGTTTCTTGCGTTCGTCATTTGTCGATGTCTGTCTTGGGTTTCCAATGAGTCTGTGTATGTTTTTGGTTTTGAGCTGTTCAAAATTTTGGGTCGGTTGAGAATTATGCACTTGGTGCGTATTTCACGTAGTGTTTATGCAATTATTATCTAAGTCTTACGCAGTTGCGTGTAATTTGTGATGCACACGAAAATTTGTGGCTCTCCACGACTGTTCCACGTTTGTCTAATGGATTTTCACAGCATGTACCACCGATGTATAACTTTCAGATCGCGTATACGGCGCACATATCACATTAAAATGAAGTAATTGACGTAAAAATCACTAATAAACTACATAAAAACAGTACAATAATCACACATGGTTCACATTACTCGTACTTCTTTGGTGGTTTTAACGTGGTTCATTCGTGATATATCTGTGAAAATTTCACGCAACTTTTCTCCCTTTTTCCACATATATTCACGTATGACTAATTTTCATCTGTAGAATGTGCTTAGTGCCTGTGTGATACAGCCTTAAAAAGATAATACAAGAATGTGGATAATAGAGCTAATAAGAACTGCTGTACTTTACAGTCCATTACTTTTTTTTCCTGAATTCCTGCTCTTCACCCACAGAAATGAGTAGGGTGTTGAATTCTGAATCATAAAAAATGATTAAACTGTGACTAAATACCAACATGTGTTGTTTGTTCCCTGCCTGACCTTGCTTGATTGGAAGGTTTCAAGATCCTATATTTTCGTACAAGAAAAAAAGCAGGTATATAAATTATGAGGAGAAAAAAAAATCCTTGACAATTATTGCAATACCATATGGTGTGCTTTTACTGGCAACATTTACATTAAAAGCATTTTTTTTCAGGCTTTGCTTCGTCTCAGCAGCACTAAAGCTGCAACTGCTTGCACAGCATAAACCTTTAAGAACACCACTTTGCTGCAATCAATATCTAAGAAAAAAATGTTTTATAAGTATGCTTTCTTTCCAACACAAAGGGCTCATTTTTCTCTGCAGCTCCCAAAATGTTTTTCTACTCTAGCAGTGACACCTTCACACTGAGGCCTCAGATTAAGTACAGTAGGAGTGCAGGATGAATTCCCAGATGCAGGTCATGCAAGGCTTCATTTTTACAGTTATTTATCTTCAACACAATCAACAGACTCCTTTGGTCAAACAGATATACTGCAGAACTTATCTCAAGGGCAAATATGGCCAGTGAAGACTGACATCATCAGATAAAACTCATAAACCTCTAAGAATTACTGCTGCAGGTCTGCCTGGAAAAGCTTTGCATTGTAAATATAGTTCCCTTTTGGGGATGGATTCAAATGGGACAAATTAAAGTTTTAGACACTTAAATGTATTAGGTTGCCTTTTGCATTCACAAAGTGCAACAATTCAATCCAACAGTCAGTGATGTGGCTCCAATTTGCAGTGCAATTACTGTGAGGCTGTGTTCTGTTTGGTTGGTTCATGAATGTGTTGAGTAAAGGAGATGTCAAGAATTCACTTCTTTAAAGTCCGACATAAAAACAGTAACAATCCCTAAATCTAGTCTTCTTACCGGTTGATCTGCCTTGTTGATCCCAACCAGAAACAAGGACTCTGCGATGAACAGGCTGATGCAGAGGTTCTTGTGAATGGTGTTGCGGTCACTCTGAAGCCCTCGGAAGAAGCAAAAGGTGAAGATGCAAATCAGCAGGCACACCAGGGACAGCAGGATGCCCACCCACGTGATGACGTCCAGGAGCACGTCGTGCATGCTGTCCGTTTTCTGCAAGAAGAGCGAGATGGAAGTAGAGCGTTTAAAAAAAAAAAGACACCCACTTACTTGCTTGCACACGGGTGTTCCATGTGACTTTGTTTTGCAGGAATCGCACATGAATCGAATCCTTGAAAAATGAAACCCACTGACAGACCCCCCCCCCCCTTGCCTCTCTACTCTCGCCATCCCTGACTGATGTGAGCCTCGCTGTGTGTCGCTGAACGTTCAGGGCCGCGGCGTTACGCTGCATTGCACAGGTGTGCAGGCTCTATCCATCAGTGTCCTGCAGGCTGGCAGGCAGAGCAATGTTCAACATAACATTGCTGTGATGGATCTACTGTTCAAAACCTCACACAGCGTGCACAGAGGGCAGCCAAACTCCCCAGCTCTGACCATGACCTCTTTGGATGTAACACACATCCTCTGGCTCAGATGGAGAGAATAGATGTCACGCGGCTGATTCGTGACAAAAGAGGGAGACAAACCCCGCTAAGCCTGAGCCCACAACCTAGACAAATAGCACTTTTACCATTCCAGCGTAGGCACAACACAGCACGGCTGCATAAAGGCATACCTTCACTTCCACATGAGCCATGAGGACCGCAAAGCTGGTCAGGTGGGTGCAGGAGCAGGTGGTGTGTGTGCGATTGGTGGCCAGCAACCGGCAGTCCTGCGTCGACCAGAATCCCGTCATGGTGCGCTTGGAGTAGCTCCAGAAAGAGCAGTTGGGATTGAAATTCTTTTCCGAATGCTGAGGGAGGGTGGGAAGGAAACAAGAGACACGGCGATCAGGATGCACCCCAGACAAAACGGACCAATCTGACAGACAGAAAAGCAGGAGGGCCAGAGGAGCTTGATGGCAGAGAATAGACACTTGGCCACGAGAAACGAAGTAGGCAGAAAGCACGGCGTGGCTGAGGAGCCAAAACAAGTGAGAAAAGTGGTGGGAGGAATTGGTGGGAAACAGAAAAAAAAAAAAAAAAGGACGGGAGCAAGTGCACACACAAAACAACACAACAAACAGACGCAACAGAATGCAAAAGTTCAGCAACAAATAAACATAGCGGCCATGGCAGGAGGTGACAGCGCGGTGTGCGTGGCTGTTGTGTGCGGTTCTGGAGTGCAGAAGCGGCTTGTGTTGTGTAAACTGACGACATCGTCTTTGTTCGGTTTGCAAAGTAACCCCCAAAAAGACCAAGTGAGGATTCTGTCGCTGCCAACAAGCTGGGTCACCAACTGGATTCACATTTGCTTGTTGGATGAGAAACATTTAAAAGTTACTCTCGAGCTGTCCATCCCGATTGAAACAATAAGAGGCAAGATGGAGTTCACTGGAAATGCCAGAACTCTGCGCAAGGTCACTTGCCGCTACCATGATTCTTAGTCTTAAAATACGAAGTTCTAACATTTCCCTGTCAGAGCTGGGACTACCAACATGTTATGGCAAAGAAAACAATAAAAAATTAAATAAAATTGGAGCTGTCAGGAAGCCAAACAACAGTAAAGACTTTTTATCGTTTCAGTCCTAAGTTAAGTAAAATGTCAAGTGAACGGAACTCTGGGTAATCGGTGTGATAATTTTTTTTTTGTCTTTCCCAGATAAAAGATGGCCAAAGTCAAAGAGCTGTAGCAGTGTCTTTGATCAAGGCCGAGTCAAAAAGTGAGAGCAGTTCAAAGATTTGCTGTTGGGATAATTTCACCAAACGAAGACAGAAAGAGACGTGTCAAAAAAAAAAAAAGATAGAAAATGGGAGCGATCCAAACTGTGAGATGTGTCTTTTAGGCACCTATGGAACGCTGGCCTCATTTTTTTATTTATTTGACATCACAAAGGTCATGACCTCATCATCTCCTGCCTTCCATCTAATTTATTTTAGTGTGCAGAAAAAGAAGAAGCTGTTATTGTTAAAACGCACAACAGAGGCACGGCCAGGCTAAAGTTATAGCCAGGGAGTATCAAGAGTATAAGGATCAGTGACGTGCAGTCAGGAGAGGCAGGTGAGGCACAGCCTCACCTGTCATTATGGGAAGAAAAGAGAAAAAATAAATTCAATTATTATATTTAATCAGTAAGTTGTGCTTTGCGGTCATTTTCCATTTAAATGTACCATTTTTGGGTGTTTTTTCTTTTCAAAATCGCTGAATTCCCGCATTTGCCGTTCAGATACTAAGTGACCTGCGATGAGGCACCAGCCCGCTGAGCCTCACCTTGGATTGCGCAATACCTATGCAGTCAGACGGTACTGCTGTCTCTCTGTATGTCGGTTCAATCACTTGTACTATATGAGCTGAGTTTAAATAATTTAGCAGATGTATATGATGCACAGTGCTTGTTTTTATAAATAACTGTATGTGAGGGACGTGTTTCTTGTGCTGAGCGCTAAACGACGGCGAAAAAGCCGCTGGGTGAGGCCAGACATTCTCGTGCCTCATGTTGCAGTTCTCGTGCCTCATGTTAGGGGGCGCCGGTGAGCCCTGAGATTATGACGCTAAAAATACTAGAAGAAGTGATAGCAAGCGGCAAGTCATTTTCTTCAGAAGGAGCGGCGTATGGACTTTATTTACAACTAAAGGTAAGACGATAATAACGTTTGTGCTTTTTTCTATGCTGCAGTTTGTATATGAAAAAAAACATGTTGAAATTATATTTTAAACAAAACGTTAACTGTTGTCAATCAAATGGTGAATAAGTTACTCAGTTATTTATACTCATGGTTCATATGTTTGTAAATCTGACTGATGACGTCAGTGCCTCACCAGCCATTAACCTCACCGCACGTCACTGATAAGGATATAAATAAGCACAGAAGTGTTTACTTTTCTTTAAATCCCTTTAAATAAACAAGTTATTTTCTACACTATAAGCAACACTTAAAGGTCTTAATTTTATTTCGAAAACCACCAGTGCTTTTAATGACGTAGTAGGGCTGTTGATCATGGCGATCTAATTTTATTCACGAATCAAGATCAATAATTCACAGATCAAACTACGATTCTTATTTTTATATTGTTATTGAATGGTTACCGTGGTACGCTTAGGGGTTGTCTTTTTACTGGATGTATGAAAATCAAAATAATATGTATTGAAGAACAGATCAGAATCAACAAAATATAACAGATGGAAAGAAGTAAATGGTATTTGTCACTTTCAAAAAAGGTTTTTCTGTCAACTGCATTGTTAACTTTAGCAGTAAAAAAAACTGAAATGCCTGAACATATGAGTATTCAGATACAGCCCTATAAGTGAAGCATCTTTACAAAAAACAAATGTCTGTCCTTGCATAGTGACGGACAGACTATTCAATGTACATTGAAGTTTAACATTAAAAGACAGTCTATCAAGACAATTAGTTAAGGTGTAGATATTTAATCCAAGATCGTGTTGCCCCCCATCAATCCATACGTTATAGATCTACACTCTCATTTACTACAGGTTTTTTCTAAGCAAAAAGTACTTGAGAAACATTATTTGTGCTCGTCTTAATGACATAAAGTTAAGATTTTTAGCTTTCAACAAAAGCTTTCAACAAAAAAAAAAAACCCTACAGATTAAGTCAAACCTCAAATTTAGTATTGTACTCTGTTTTTATTAGTGCTGTTTTAGAGGGGAGGCAGTGCTTTCACTGCTGGCTCTTGTTATTTAATTTTCAACCACAGCGGCTGTTGATGTGTTGCTGAGAGCCGGCGGGGTGGCTCAATTTGCTTTTTTCTCCTATTTAAAACATTAATGTACACTTGAGTCATTTTTATGTGGAGCCTATTAAGAATTCATCCTGATCAAATCATCCCTATTGATTAAACTAAAACTCTGCACAAGTCGGCGCGCATGATCAGAGACGGCGTGAAGACTTTTGATGGTAAATCACTCCTTTTCAGCCATCTTTGGCACAGAAGGGAGCGTTTGCAGGCGCTGCTGGTGCTGCCAATGCAGCGTTGTTGTGGAGGACCCAGATGCAGGGATTGGATGGAGGGAGGCAGATGGATGAGGGGCAAAAATAATTTATGAAACTCAAAACAAAAGGCCTGCCAAGCAGGTGATCCACAGAACAAAACATGGACATGGAACAAAGGGAAACCAAGGAAGCTATGTGGGGCAGTGGCTAACAAGAGAGCACAGGTGTAAGACCATTGATGGTAAAGCAGAACAGGAAGGAAATGAAATGAATTACCATGAAAAAACAGATCAACAGACAAAAATAAAAAAATAAAAAGGACTAGAGTACAACACTGCAGCTGCTTATTTCATCTCATCTAGAAAATGTCAGTGGTGTAGTTTATCAATGTTTGAATATGAAATACAGTTTATAAACCAATTTGGGGAATATTGTCATTTTCTTTTAATAAGATCATAGGCTTCACCCAGAGGATGTAGAGTGCAAAAAACAAAAAAAGTCTGAGGTGGGTTGGGTCATGTTAATTTGCTCCGCCCCCTCTATAATGTGTGAAAATTTGGCCATTACCAAATGTGAGTTTTGCTGAGTCCAACCACCTGCCAATCAAAAAAAGAAAACAATCCCTAATTATTTTTTAAATATGGGCTCTAATGAATTAGATTTAAGTGTAAAATTTCTTTTTGTTGAGAACTAATGTATGTTCCCCACAATAAGGCACACTTAAAAACCTTAGCTAAAAGAAAATTATTATAATCTATTCGACATTATATATGGATTAATGCTGGTTATTCTTAATTATATTAAATCTATTTTGAGAGGTACAGTACCTCAGGTACTTCAATATGTCAGTCTGTTGTTTTCACAAGGTTGAGTGGTATCGCGGCTAACATGTAGCGGTGTCCTATCATGCTTTTTTAGAATATTACCTACAATGTTGGATGTTATTGTGAATACAGCAATGCGGCTAACGTGTACCGATATTGGACAGTAGTTTTTTTTTTTTTTTTTTAACTTGTCCTGTCCAACAGCTAGGCAGACAGATGAGAGCTGAGGGCCTCTTGGGTTGGACATATTTTACTTTAACAAGAGGGGTTATTAATCTTCAGACAAACCAAAGGTATGTCTGAATAAACCCCTTTTGTAATTGAGGCCAAACTTTATTAATTTCAAACATGTCTGAAAATCTTTGGTGTTGGACCGGACGGAAAAGGAAAGAGGGGAAGAAGAGAGAGGGACGTTAGAGAGAGGGGGGGTAGGGGGTGATAATAGGAGGGGAAGGGGGATAAGACCATGAAGCAGCATAAAGCAGCAAGTTTACTGGTTGTTAATCATTATGGTAAGGTTCAAATGAAAAAAAAAACAAACAAAAAAAAAAGGGCGGAGCCTGTCCACACACACACTCAAATGTTATAAACACACCTGTTAGTTGCAAAAATGTCCACCTGTCGACATGTACACAAAACAGATAGTGTTCACACGCATACTTATGCCTTAAAACCAACTAGTGTGAAATATTTCAGTCATTCAGTCTGTTGAGCTAACACCTGTGCTCAGGTGAGTGTTTATGTTCTTCTAAAATGGATGGTGGAACGTGAAAAGAAGGAGGGAGAGTGCCCAGCCATCCCCACCCCAAGACCCCCACCGCACCAGCGGCGGCAGCCGGAATCCCCCCAACGCCACACGGGAACCGGCAGGGAACAACCGCCGCCCGGGCGACCAAGCCCGCCACCCAGGCCAGGGCCAGCAGGGCCGCCGCAAGGCCCCCAGAGCCAGAGAGCAGGGAGGCACGGAGGGAAAGAGGGCGCCGCCCCAGCCCAACCAGGAGAGCAGCCCCCCCGCCGCGCCGGGAGAACCCAACGCAGGGCCCCACCGGAGAAGGACGCCCACAGCCCCAGACGAGCACCCCACCACCACCCAGGAGTTCCGGGCATCCCCCCGCCCCAACCCCAGGTACGAGCCAGGACCCCCCAAGGGAGACCCACTCCGCACTCCAGGCAGCCATCCGCCCGGCCCACGGTTGGTCCAGGGAGGAGCGAGGCAGGGGCCCGCCGCCCCCGTCCAGAAGGGGGGAACCCCGGGGAAAAAAGAGGGCCCACAAGGGGTGTTGTAAATATGGCCCGACCAGGCTCGGCCACAGTTGGAAATTTGGCGGGGCCCAGCACTCAGGAGCAAGGACCAGAACCCACCCCCCAGGGACACGAACACCCCCGGCTCAGATGTAATGTGAACCCCCCCACCGCGCGGAGAGAGCACCGCCGGGCCCAGGAGGCCAGCACCCCGGGGACACAGCCGCCGTTGCAAAGGGGCCCGTACCCCCCACCAGGGAAGAGGCAGGGGACAGATGGTCCTAGGTCCCACCTTCCTTGCAAAATGTGTGTGCGTGTATGTGTGTTTGAGAGAGTGTGTGTGTGCATGTGTGTGTGTTTATGTTGGGATGGGCTAACGTGTACCGATATTGGACAGTAGTTTTTTTATCTGTTACCCAAAAGGTTGGTAGTTAGCATAGTGAAAGTAGTGTTTTTATAGTGGTATCAGTCTGTATTAAACATGTTGCAAACAAGGTTGGGAAATATAGGTAATGTAAATGCGTTAATGTGGCTTCCACGCTTCCAACATAGCTAACATGTGTCAAGGTAATGCGCCTTTTAGTGTCTTTTATAGGAGCTACGTTTGAAAATAGAACATTGTGGAAGATACGGTGCTTACAGTTACATAATATTTAAAAAGAAACAGCTGAAAAAATAAAGAAAATCATATAAAATAAAAATTGATACCAGTCTATAGAAGATTTTGGTGTCAAGTTGGACCTTTTAACGTTGGAGTTGTCATGGTTTGGGTTTCTTTGTATTGGTTTTTGCTTTCCATTTTGAGTTTGTCATGTTTCAGTTCTGTTTCCTGTCTTATTTTGGAAGGTTTCCTGTTTTGTCATGCTTTTGAGTTTTACTTCCCTGGTCTCAATCTCTTCTGGTCATGTTCACCTGTGTCTTGTCAGTCCTGTCTGTATTTAAGTCTTGTCTCTGCCTTCCTCTTGTTCTGGTCCATTACCGTCTCTTCTCTGACTGTCTTCTGCCATGTTTTCATGTTTTACCCACAGTAAGTTTAGTTTTGATTCCCTAGTCTGCAGCACTTTTTGTTAGTTAAATAAACCCCTTGCCCTGGAACCGTGTGCCCCCCGTCTCTGCATTTGGGTCCTTCACGCTCCCCAGCCCTGCCCAACCTGACAGGGGTCAATTGGAAATTGCTACATTTTGAAGCCAGCCTCCAGTGTTCAGTTGAGGAGTGCAGCATTTAATATTTTGAGCTTGCCTCAAATTTCAAAATAAAATTTGCGGTGAAAAAAACAAAAAACAAAGAAAAGTAGTTTCGTCAAATACTATTTAGAATAAAAAAAATAAGATCAAGACAAAGGAATTAATATTTTTGACTATAAAAAAATAGTGGACTGTGACAGAATGCAACCCTAGTGGAGAATAAAGACAACTGAAAGAAAAAAATAAGGTAGGAATAGACGGCACAGCAGTTGTCCAGGGATTAGATGTAGATTATAAACATCTTGAGCTCAGTGTTTCAAAAGAGTCTTTTTTTTTTTTGCTCCTCTGTTGCTGCAATAACAAAAACCAGGAAAAAGTGGACTAAGTTTCTTCTTTTGTGAAAACATTTTACACCCCCTCTACATCCTGTGATGAAATCCCTCCTACCACAACTTGAATGCACTCTGGAGCCAAATATGTGGCGCAAATGAAATGTTTGTAAACTGCAGATGGTAAATGGACTGTGCTTATATGGGGCCCTCTCTTGTTTAGTCGACCGCTAAAAGGTCTTTTACACTGCAAGCTACATTCACGCTGCACTTCTTTTTTTAGTCAAGTACAAAGTGCATTTGTCACATTCACACGTTCACAATAGATGCATCAGGGTCAACGTGGGGTTAAGTGTCTTGCTCAAGGACACATCAACATGGGAACTGTAAAGGGGACTTTGTGAGGAGAGGAACAACACGCATGGACATAAAACATACAAAGACGGGTGAAGGGCTAGAATTTTTAGCACTAGAACATTTAAATGTGAATAAAATGCTTCAAGGTTATGGAAAAAAGTGTGAGAGAATAAAGATTTTTTCTTGAAATATCCTCTTAGAGGAAAACCCCCCCACAAAACTAAGAGCTGGACTCTTAAAGCCTTAGTCACATGCACTCGTAGGGTGGTTCACCCGCATGGGTACTGCAAGGGTTTTAGGGCTGTCTGGGTCAGTGAATGGTAAATGGTGTACATTTATACAGCGCTTTACATTCACAGTCCAGAGCACACACATTACTGGTGGTTCCACTGCGCCAACCTATAACCACCAGGAGCAATTTGAGGTTCAGTGTCATTGCCCCAGGACACTTGAACACACGAACGGGCACGGCAGGAACCAAACCTGCAATGTTCAGATCAGAGGTCGACCGCTCCACCTCTGCACCACGCCTGCATCTTAAAGGGAGCGCAGGTGTGTCTTAAAGTTCCCTTAAAACTTATACGGCCACCTTAGGGGACGTCAATAAAAATGGAAAGTACCATTGTGGTACGTGTTGTGAAGTGCACGGACTTATGACATATGGGTAATGCTGTTGTACGGTCCCCTTACCCCAAACTCTTGTCTTTGGGTGTCAGACCTCGAGGGCCGGTCTCCAACATTATTTTCCGACCAACCTGCTATCGAAGCTCCTAATTGGCTAAACACTCGGCAGCAGATAAGGCAGGATTTGTGGAAAAACAGAAGGAGGCCAACCTTTGAGGCCTGGAATTTGTTAACCCTGCATCTAGTCATTAGTGTTTAGTGCAAATATTGCACGATCTGTGTGTACATTGTACCTAGGATGAACATAGAGTCTCAAACTACGCTTTGATTGCCTTAATTCCTTATTTCTAACAGTCAGGCTGCCTGCAAGGAGGCCACAAGAAGCCTCTGCTTTCACCAGGCATGTGCGCATGCGCGCTTAGCATATTATGTTTATACTGGACAAGCATGGAGGGGATTCTTCTTCTTTTGTATTTTCACTGTTAACAAGCGCATATCCACCACCTACAGTTGGAAGAGGCTTAGTGCAAAAAGTGGTCTAAATCCTACTATTCCACTATATAAAATACTTAGTGTCATATAATTCTGGTCAAGCACAGACCACAATTACTAACTTCTCTCCTCCATGAACAACTTAGGGTTGGCACTTCCGTGAATTAAAAGGCGCGTCATCCAAACGTCACAACCAAATTCGATTCCCTGATTGGTCAGAGTTAAACTGGTTATCTTTCAATGCACGTTTAATGGATGTTTTGTATGTAGAGCTCTAAAACGGTCGTAGAAACTTCTGTAGCGACACGTGAATTCGAGAGTTTTTGAAGGCGGAAGCTCAAAACGCGTATATACAGACATTTGCATAGACTTTCCATTAAAAGAGGCCACTTGAACGCACGTTGCCAGGGGCGGTGTGAACTGCTTTGATATTTCGTGTCGGGCACCTGTACAGATTTGCCCATATTTCCCCCGCAGACAGCCCGTTTCTACCCCTAAGGGCATTTGTGACTGAGGCCTTACTTAAAGCTCTGTCTCGTTACATGTGTCTGACCTACCTGTAGGTGTTTGACAGTGAAGACCACCGGCTCAGACAGGTAAACCTTATTGCTCTCCTTGTTGATGGAAGCTGTGATGACCGGTGAGTTGACGATGACCGAGTAATTCGGATAGACTGCTTCACCGCCCAGTCGGACGCTGGCATTCTCTGTGGGCAGGTATGAGCCCAAGTTTCTGTACAGCACAAACGCCATCCTGATCTCACCTGTAGAGAGATATATGGGATTGTTGCTCTCAATAATGGCTGGCATAAACCATTATGACAGAAATAAATGGTGGATGGGAAGTTTTCGAAAAAAGGGCTTGCACAGCAGTTCCATGCATGGCTGTGGATCCTGCAGTGAGCGAAAGGAAAAGCAAAAAGGTGCGAGTTTTGTCCTCTACCATTTTTGCCGTGTTGCTTCAGAGTGCTGGCTGACAGCTGGATGGAGTTTCCGTGTTGCTCGGACTGAGGGAACGTCAGGTCGGCGAGGTTTCCGTCCGTGCTCAGCCTGGCCACCTCCAGCTCTGCAACACACGTGCATGCAAGTGTCAGGTCTTAATGCAACACATTCCATCAGATCTGCTTTTTTATTCCACCCTGTTTTTTTTCCTACTAAGTGCTGGGCGGCAGTTGTTTCCGAGCTTCAATAAGAGGGAAAAAAAAAGACAACTTTTGAAACTAAAAAAGCTAATGATGTCTCCAAGCAACTATTTTAACACGATGAGGTGGATTATCTTGCCTCTTTCCTGAATTGTAGGAACCACAGTTCACAATCCAAGTTTGTTAGCACATTCCTGATTACAGCTGCTTAATGTGTGAGATAAAGTTTCTAATTAAGGACTAATTATACCTTTGGTATACCACTATCTTGTGCCTCTGAATGATTCACTGATTTAGGCTGCTGCTTTCATGTTGAAGCAGCTCGATAATCACATGAACAAGTCAGTCGCATCTGCAACAAAAGCGAGAGTGCGTGCAGAGGGGAGAACAAAAAAACTAAAAATCGGTTGAGGTGGAAAGGAGAGGAAGTTGAAGAGGTCAAGGGAGGAGAAGGAAGAGATTGAAAATGGAGGGCTGTCAGAGAGCAGAATGGATGAGAGGAGAAACTGAGCAGATGCGTTGAGAAGAGAGAGGGCTGGAGTGGAGACAGATGGAAATGAGACTATGGTCTTTCACTGAGTTTAATATATGGGGGCCCAAAAGCGGGAAACTGCTGCCGAGAAGCGGAGAGGCCGCAGAGGCGAGACGTAAACACAGACAGTGATGCACACCAACTGGAGGAAAGAAAGAAAGACAGAAAGAAAAACTCTGGTCAAGTGTTCAGAACAGCAAAGCTAAACATTCAAGGGAGGTGTACCATTGAGAACTGGACCGAGTGAGTGTGATGTCACCCATAGAAAAGGACTTACTTCCAGCGCTAATGAAATAAAGTAAAATCAGTCGCCAATTTTCTGTGATAAAGACGCCACCAGGTTGAAGTCAGACATTAAACGTAAGCAGTGATTGGTCCAAGTCGCCCTGAGACATAATTTCTTTAGCGACCACTTTTGCCAATCAAGAGTGAGCTAGTTGGAAGTCCACACCTCTACCACTTGAAAGCCTTGGTACTGCTATCACAAAGGATACAAAATCTGTCAGTCAAACATCTTGAACATTTGACGTGGGGAGCATCCATTGATTGTATATGAGACCTGGACCGAGTGAGAGCAACATCACCCATAGATGTAACGTCATCCGTAAAAACTGTGATTGGTCCGATTCGGTCAGAATCAACGTTTCTATATCAACTACGTTTGCCACTCAGGAGTGAGCTTGTTGGAATTCCACAACCCCACCACTTGAAAGCAGTCTACACACAATCTATCTATCAGACGTTTCAAACATTTGAAGTGGGGGCCAGCCATTGACTGTATATGAGAACTGGATCGAGAATCCAAAGAAAATGGATTACTTCCGTCTCCAACAAAGCAAAATAAATTCAGTCGCCATTTTGTATGCAATATGGACCCTGCCATGTTGAAACCAGAAATGTTAGTAGGTAATGATTGGTCCAAGTGGTTGTTTTTATGTCTAGAAAATGACTTGCTCCCAGCTCCAACAAAATGTAGTTATCATTTTATTCCGGGATACAGATGCCACCATGTTGGAGCCAGGTGTCGTCAGTGAGCAGTGATTGGTTGGAATCTGTCGGAGTCATTGTTACTCTGGCCTCCACTTTTGCCAATCAGGAGTGAGCTTAATGGAAGCCCACACCTCCAACACTTGAATGTGGTCAGCACAAAATCTGTCAAACTAATGCTTCAAATGTTCCATGGAACACAACATACTTTTATTAAGGCTTCCAATTGGTCATCCTATAACTTGATTGGCCAATACTACAAAAAGAGTATAATGAATATAAATTAGGATTAGCAAGAACACGTAGCAATGACTGAGTAATAGCTGTTCATTTCTCAATAGAAGTCTATGGGATTTTGGCCTTTGGAGCCAACGGGTACTTCCTGTTTGGAACGCAAAGGGGGAGGGGCCACTCAGCTCATTTCTCACATACAGTCAATGAGTTGCAGACCCAATCCTGAAGATCTGGGTGGTATCAAGACACACTGAGGCTAATCTTGTTAAAACATGTTAGTGACGATTCTCCTCCTAGACAGACACTCGTTCATTACTGTCACCACACAAGCGCACTGTTAACCGCCGTCTTATCCTTTCTCAATCACTGTTTTGCTTCTAATAATAACACTTTTTCGTCATCCGCATTGTACTCTGCCTCATTGTCTCACGCACACATTCTAACGCAATAATAGCATCTCTCCATCGCTAATAATTAATCCTTGTCACTCATCGAAAGACTCGCCGGAGGGGAAAAAGAGGGTGTTTGAAAGGAAAAAAAAACAGTGGAGAATTAGAAAGAAGAAAAAAAGAAAGATATATACATCTGGGGAGAAATAAAAAGAGATGGTGTAGGGATGAATACAAGCGAGAGATAATCGCGGTGGATCACTGGATTTAGCTGGGAGGGAAGATTAACGGCACAAAAAGAAGAAGACAAATTTAGGGGGGAAAATAAAATAAAAACTTGCTATTTTAAGTTCCCCTTAGAGATGTTGGAGCCTCCGTCTCCATTTATGTAACCATATTTATGTATTTCATGCAGGAAAAAAAAAAAAAAACATAAAAAGGAGGAGATTGAAGCCAGATATTACGTAAGTTGTGTAGGATGTCAGCTGTTTCAGTTTAGGTTTCATCCAGAAAAATATGATGAAGATATTTGGGACAGGATTTTTTTTTCTTCTCTGTAGTTTTTCTTCTCTCTGACGGGGAAAACTACAGTAATGTAATCGTCACGCCGTGTGACCTAAGCAGCAGTCATTTCTCTGCTTACTGATGTGAAAGTGAGGAAAAGAAAACCCCTCAGAGCACCATTTGACATTCTGCTGCCACCATCAGCCATCCAGCATGCACTCAGCCAGCTTTTTTTCCTTATCTTCCTGTCTCTTCTCTCCCCCTTTGCGACTCCTCGTCTGTCATAGAAGCGGCACACAACCACGCTTACGTAAAGTGGGGAACATATGAGACTAATTTTTTTAGATTTCATATCAAACGGAGAACACTGCAGGATGACTAAGCTGAACGTACGTGCATCCAGTTTTCTGGTAGGGCAGGGTGAAAAATGACTCAAAGACATTTCAGCAGTTTAGGCGGCAAAATTTCATCTTTTTTTTTTTTTTTTCTAAATCGCAGTTAAAGGACCTTCCAGTGACCTCCATCCAGCTTCTTTGCATATTAACGTTAAATAATAACAGGCAAACCCATAAAAAGATCTCCCTCTTCCTTTTGTATGACTATACTTTAAGCAGGTAAAAGGCCACTGTAATTATACAAAGCTTTAATTCCACACAAAGGGAGCCATTATCTCCAACACAAAACACTTAATGTGAACCAATTGAAACAGTTCATTTAAAAACCTTTTTTTTCCCTTTGTTACTCAATAAACTCATCTTGAAATATCATTCATATTCCTGCTGATTAGATAGATTGGCAAACCATAAACATGTACCAGAATTAGGGAAAATATGCTGTAGATGTGGATCATATGAGCAGAAACAGGAGCTAAAAATCGTCCATTGCAGCTTCTCATCGCCTCATCATCGCAATGAGGAGGTGCTGGGATGATGAAAATGTGGGAAAACAGGATTTTTTATCTTTTAGCATGGAGCATGTAAATGACTATAGGAGCTAGGAATTATAAGCATTCTAAAACACGTTCTGGTAAAGTCTGGTAAAGTCTTTTAGGCTTTGCCACACCATTTAATGAAAACGTCTTAGTGCAGTTGCGTTCAAAATTCAAAATAGAGGCACAGTAAAACAGATTAAAATAAAATAAAATAAAACAAATCACTGAAGTTGAGGATTAGAAGTCTTTTTTTCTGAAGATCTATTTAAAGATAATTATTTTTTATTTTGAAGCTCAATTTTTTAATTATTAGATTTATAATTGATTATTTACTTGTGTCAGCATGTATGACAAGTGCTACATTAATAAAGGTTAATTTTATTTGAAGGAAAGTATGGCAAGAATATTGTATAGCATATATATATATATATATATATATATATATATATATATATATATGAAGGGCATTGGTAGAGAAGGGCATTGGTAGAGACTCCAGAGGAGCCAAACACCAACTCCTGGTCGACAGAACAGCCGCCCAAGACTGCAAGTCACGACACACCAACCTGTGCACAGCCTGGATTGATTACAAGAAGGCCTATGACTCAATGCCACACACATGGATCACTGAATGCTTGGAGCTGTACAACATCAACAGGACTCTAAGAGCCTTCATAGGAAACTCAATGAAGCCGTGGAAAACCACCCTTGAAGCCAATGGGAAACCACTTGCACAAGTGTCCATCAAATGTGGGATATACCAAGGCGATGCTCTGTCCCCACTGCTGTTCTGCATAGGTCTGAACCTCCTCAGCCAAATAATCAACAAGACTGGCTATGGATACCGACTCAGAAATGGGGCCAACATCAGTCACCTCCTCTACATGGATGACATCAAGCTATATGCTAAGAGCGAGCGTGACATTAACTCCCTGATCCACACCACCAGGATCTACAGTACTGACATTGGGATGTCATTCGGGCTCGAGAAATGCAGCCGGATGGTGACAAAGAGAGGCAAGGTAGTCCACACAGGAGGGGTCTCACTCCCAGAAGGAACAATAACAGACATCGAGGACAGTTACAAGTACCTTGGAATTCCCCAGGCAAATGGCAACCTGGAGCAGGCAACAAGGAAAGCTGCAACAACTAAATACCTCCAACGAGTAAGGCAAGTCCTGAGAAGCCAGCTCAATGGCAAAAATAAGACCTAGGCAATAAACAGCTACGCACTGCCAGTTATCAGATACCCTGCAGGAATAATAAGATGGCCAAAGGAAGAGATACAGACCACGGATGTTAAAACACGAAAGCTCCTCACCATGCATGGAGGGTTCCATCCCAAATCCAGCACACTGAGACTGTATGCTAGCCGCAAGGAAGGAGGCCGAGGACTAGTGAGTGTAGAAGCCACTATCCAGGATGAAACATCCAAGATGCATGAGTACATCAAGCTCAAGGCCCCAAATGACAGTGTGCTCAGTGAATGTCTCAGGCAATGGAGAGCAGAGGACACAGTGCTGGAGGACAGATCCTCATGGGAGGACAAACCCCTGCATGGGATGTACCACCGGACCATAACTGAAGTGGCTGATATCAAGAAGTCCTACCAATGGCTAAAAAAGGGCTGGCCTACAGGACAGTACTGAAGCGCTCATCCTGGCAGCTCAGGAACAAGCCCTGAGCACCAGAGCAATAGAGGCTCAGATCTACCACACCAGACAAGACCCAAGGTGTAGGCTGTGCAAAGAGGCCCCTGAAACAATCCAGCACATAACTGCAGGGTGTAAGATGCTGGCAGGTAAAGCATACATGGAGCGCCACAATCAAGTGGCTGGAATAATATACAGGAACATGTGTGCAGAATATGAACTGGAAACCCCAAGGTCAAAATGGGAAACACCTCCGAAGGTGGTAGAGAATGAAAGGGCAAAGATCCTGTGGGACTTCCAGATCCAGACTGATAGGATGGTAATGGCAAACCAACCAGACATTGTAGTGGTGGATAAAGAACAGAGGAAAGCCGTTGTGGTGGATGTGGCAGTGCCAAGCGATGGAAACATCAGGAAGAAGGAACATGAGAAACTGGAGAAATACCAGGGACTCAGAGAAGAACTGGAGAAAGCCTGGAAAGTGAAGGTGACAGTGGTGCCTGTGGTAATTGGAGCACTCGGGGCAGTAACCCCTAAGCTGGAGGAGTGGCTACAACAGATACCTGGAAAGACCTCAGACCTCTCAGTCCAGAAAAGCGCAGTGCTAGGAACAGCTAAGATATTGCGCAGGACCCTCAAGCTCCCAGGCCTCTGGTAGAGGACCCGAGCTTGGAGGAGAAACCACCCGCGGAGGGTGAGAGGGGCGTTTTTTTTTTTTTTTTTTTTTTTATATAAATACATACATATTTCATTTAACTATAATTTAGGACTAAATTATTTGGACTGATTGTGCATTGACATAACCCACTGGTTTGTATCATCTCAATTTACAAACCACTTTTTCGGCTCTGTGGTTTAACAGTTTTTGGCCAAATATGACATATATGGCAAAACAAAAACATGCATGCATATAACATGTCTTTATTTGAGCCACTTTTGTTTTTAAATAATTAAATAAAATAAAAAAACTACATAATGAAGTTCCTCCAATGACCGCTGGAAGCTGGTTTCAAAAGAGAAATATTTTAAAAGTCCAACTTTACACTCGAAATAAATCCTTTACAGGCTGGTATCAAAAACTTTGCTTTAACTTCTATTAATGGCAGCTCTGTGGGGTGATTTTCTTCTTCCCAATCTGTCATTTTGATGTTAATTGTTTATTGGCAGGTGGGTGGACCCATGAGTGTAGTCCACAAAACTGTCATCTCTGTTGTTCCCACTCAATCATCTATTTTTGGAGCATTTCCGAGATAAATAAACTCCAGTCAACATGTCTGTCCCACTTCAGGCTTGATTTTTACCACTCAGAACTTGACGTGAGAGATGTTCATTCCTGTCTAAACATGTCAATGACTAAATCCAACCACAGAGAACAGAAAAGGGTTTTAGAACTAAGCTGTAGGCACAAAAGCTGAACTCTTTAGTACTATAGTAAAAAGGGACTTACTTTCTTGCAGAACTAACCCAGTGGTCACCTGCTGAATGTTACCTTTGAATTGCAACCAGCTTTGAACAGGAAGGAAGAGTATTGCCATTACTGTATGTATATTGGAAAAACAGGATGGAGTTTATACATACTTAAGCCAACAGGTTGGCTTTCTCAAGTAATGTTTGCATTAATCCTTTAACAACGGAGCTTTGGCTTCATTGTTGACATTCTTTTAACTCTTCACCTGTTTACACAATTATCATATTTCCAGCAGATTCGGAAGCGGAGAAAACAAAAACAGCCTTGCGCCGAAATACAACATGGTAAAGTGATATATTGTTACACAATTAACGTGAATCTGCAGACTCTGTTATAGACAATAGTGGCTTTGCACCGTTACGGAACACTTTACATTAGTAATTTACTAATTACTGTTGTATATCAGGGCAAAGTCGTTATGAAAAATCCCTTTTCTCTGTGTTTGAATCAGCTGACTCATGTTGATGGCGTAAATGGTCAAAGAGTTATGGTAGGTCAAAAAGGTTGTGATCAGTGGTGTCAGCAACATCTCCGGTTTTAAAGAGTTAAGCAGGTTCCTTAAATCTATGTTAACACCGGGCGTTAGACGAGGGAGGGGCTTCCTCTTTTCCTTTTCTACTGTTTACTAACTCATGTCCCCCACCTTCAGCTGGAAGACGCTTGGTGTGTAATGTGGAAGTGGTGCAAATTTCACAATTTGGTAAGATAAACCAGCTACACTGTGAGTTTAGTGAGTTTCACCATCTGCTCCAGTTGCTGCGTAATGATGTTGGTTGCTTCCAGCGGTACTTCCATCTCTTACGTATGGCGAGTCTCTACCATTGGTCACTACCAAATCCGAGGCTCTGGTTGGTCAAAAAAATCTACCAATGGTTGAACTTGCAATGCGAAGTTAATGGCCGGAAATGGTCATAAAAACTTGCGTAACTTAGAAGCCGGAATAATGTTTTTTTGTTTGTTTGACTTTTTACTTGTCCTGTCCAACAGCTGGGCAAGCAGATGAGAGCTGAAGGCCTCTTGTGTTGGACATATTTTACTTTAACAACAGGGGTTTTGAATCTTCTGACAAACCAGAGTTATGTCTGATTAAACCCCTTTTGTAATCGAGGCCAAACTTTATTCATTTTAATCATATTTGAAAATCTTTTGTGTTGGACCGGACAGAAAAGGAAAGAAGGGAAGAAGTGAGAGGTATGTTAGACAGAGGGGGGTACAGGAGGGTGATTATAGAAGGGGGGGGGGGGGGGTAAAACCATGAAGCAGCATAAAGCAACAAGTTGCTGGATGGTTATAATCATTACAGTGAGGTTCAGATGTAATACAAGTCTATAAGGGCGGGGCCTGTCCACAGACACACCCAAATGTTATAAACCCCATTTATGTATTCTTCAAACATTGAGAAAAACAATCTTCATAAATACTACTTTGCTTATTTTTACTTTATATTGGTGAAGTGAATAAAGAAAAAAACAGCTGTTGAGCCTTGTAGCGGTGGCTATAACACAGATTCTATTTAACCAGTGTGAATTTTCCCAGATTGCTCCCATGTTTTGACATTTCAAGAACATGCCTGTTTGGTCAATTCCTTACCTGTGCATTAGAGTAGTACTGTGCTTATACTGTATGCAGTCCTTTGCCAGGTCCTGAGGACAGTGAAATGCTGGTGCATCCTCCACTACAGCTCTAAACTTACGAAAGTCTTGCACAGCAAAAAAAAAAAAAAAAAACTGAATGTGTCTGCTTTCCTATACCGGATGGACACCTGTTAAATGGCAGTGCAGCCGCAGGTCACTGCTCGAATTCACTTTAGCAAATGAAAGTTAAGTGCTGTGCTCGAATGCACCTCGGCTGCAGGGCCCAACTGAGAGTTGGTGGAAAAAATAAAATAAAAAAAGGAAGAAAGAAAAGTACTCACGGATATATTCTGTTGTCTCTTGCACAGTGTCAGTCTTCAGGAGGTTGTCAGCCAACATAAAAGCTCCCGTTTCCACCGTGTCGAGGAGCATAGTAGCTGAGTGCAGCTGCTCGCTGGTGGGCAGCTCCCTCCACGCCGTCTGGGCTCGTGGATGCAGCAAATTATTTACCGTTTCGACCATTGCCTGGGGCAGCAACAGAGACACTTAAGGTTACATGTTGCAACTAAAAGCAAAAAGCAAAGACTTTTTTTTGTGACTTTCAGTCAATAGCATGAAAATGAATGTAAATCTATTCAGAGTATGAGCAGCGTTGCAGCGCACTAACAACTGAGGACAGAAGTCAGTGGGATGCAACAGTGAGAATGCGGTGGCTTCTTCATTTATCACGTTGATAAATCGTGGCAATCAAGACAACAAGATGCCAGCCATGCAAATGCGACATTCCCATGCAGACACAACAAAAGCAAAAACAAGGCATCGACATATATTATATGAAACAGTACATTCAAATGCCTAATATACTTTTCTTTGAGGATAGGCAAAAAAAACCCTCAGAGCAGTTCTGAAAAATTAAGCTAAGCTGATTAGTTGATTGCAATCACTGTGTGTTGAAACCCCAAAACCTGGTTCAGCTTTTCTCTCTCTTTTTCTTTTTTTTAAAGCGGCTGTCTTATCTTCAAGTTGGGAAACTTGTGCTTGAGGGTGTGAGAAAAAATTTGAATTTCATCAGATAATGCTTGCTTGGTCCAAAACTCCAGCTGTGCTGTAAATCTAAATCCTCCTCAAAAGAAATTACAGAAATAAATTGAAAGGGTGTTTGCTTTTGGCACTGTGGGGGATGTTTTTCTATAAGACAAAGCCAAGTTTTAGTGCACATTTCCTTATATGTTTTTTTAAGTCTCACTTTGATCATCTGTTGATCTATTTTCAAAGCGTTCCCCAATATTTTTAAAGTTTTTAGTCCAAATCAAAAAATCCGTGTTTTTTTCTAGGACATAGTTTCTGCAGAGCGGCAGTAGTTCATTAGAAATTTGCCAATTGTAGTAGTAAGTTGTTAATTGAGGGCTGATGCCGAAATGCAACTTGTGATGTGTTTTATACGTCACATGTTCTTCCATTTTTAAGATGCAACTTTTTCGTCGGAAAAAAAACTCAGAAATGCAACTTTGAGCTAAATGTTTACAATATATGTCCTCCAGTCTTGAGAAAAGTGCGTCAAAAACACGTTAAAAACACCAAAAACTTTATTCTCTTTAAGAGTTGAACTACTACCTGTATACGAATATTGAACCATGTGAATGACATCACCCACGGAAAATGACTTATTTCCGGCTTGTGCCGCCATGTTGGTGCCAAAAATCCTCAATAAGCAGTGATAAGTCCGACTCAGTCTGGATCCTCATGTCTATAACAACTCTCACCAATCAGGAATGAGCTTATTGGAACGCCACACCCCTACCACTTGAAATCGAGCTTGAAAGAATCTGTCAAGCAAATGTTTCTTTTGAATGTTCAACATAATGACCTCATACTTTTAGGAGGCATCTGATTGGCCCTTTTATAACTTGAATGACTTGCCCTACAGAACAAATATCATGAAACAAATAGGATTAGCAAGAATGTATATATAAAAAAAAGTTATTTTGACAAGTACCATATTTTTCAAAGTTTTGGTCGTGTTTTTTTTAATATTTATGCCAGGGGTGCGACTTATATTCAGGTGTGACTTACAGTACAGACCAAAAGTTTGGACACACCTTCTCATTAATGGGAAGGTGTGTCCAAACTTTTGGTCTGTACTGTATATGTGATTTTTTTTTAAATAAATGCCAATAACCACTAGAGGGCACTGTCGGTGTGTTTGCAGCATTTGCAGCTGACAGCAAAGTAAAAGAAGAAGAGCTGCTTAGTCTGGCGCTGGGTTTGGCGGAATTGCTCCAAAGCAGCACAGAGGAGGAAGAATTAAACGAATTTAGTGATTTAAAGAGTTTAGTTGACTTGCTAGCATGTTCTTTATGGTTATCAGAATTAATGTTCATGATTTGCCTTTCAAAATATTGTTTTCCGTATTTTGTTAAATAAATGTCTTTCAAAAGTGCAACTTATATATGATCTTTTCTTCTTTGTTATGCTTTTTTTCTTTTTTCTTTTCTTTGGGTGCTACAACAGATAGTCTAAAAAAAAAGCTGTATATTGACTGAGTAAGTCTATGGGATTTTAGCTTCTTGGAGCCAGCGGGTGTTTCCTGTTTCGAAGATGGGGAAGGAGGGGTCGCTCAGTCCAGTTTTCATATACAGCCCAAAATCCAGCTTTTGTAAATCTAAATCCCTCCTTACAAAATTCACAAATAAATGTTTGCTTTGCGTGCTGTGGGTGAGTTTTAGCTATCCTTTCCCTATGTTTTAAAAATTCCAACTCTCTTCTCACTGCTGACGCTCGCACACGCGCGTGCGCGAACTCACACAGCCGACACACGTATCAGAAGGCCCGTGGAGAGATAAAAGAGACAGAGAGAAAAGAGAACTGGTGCAGAAGAGGAGGAGGAGAGCCATGGGAGAGGGATAAAACAGTCCAGTGAGTCCATGGTGACAGGCGTCCACTGGGAGCAAGAGAGGCGGAAAAACGAATACAGGTGCTATCAAACACGCGCATCACAAACTCCCCCGGCCGCCGTATTTTTCTTTTGCTCCGCGCGCCACCTTTCATGCAGACACGATGCCATCCTTCGCTCATCTTCCCTACATCTTTCAGGGGAGAAAGCAACAAAAAAATAAATAAATGACACAGGTGCCATTACACAAGCAAAAGGGCTCTCCAGTGGGAAATAAAAGGGGCTGGGAAAACGGACTGGAGTTTATTGCCGTTCACATATTCTTCACTTCCTCCTGGAGTTTGTCACTCCAAGGAAAGACCGAAGGGGGAATGATGTGTTACATCAATCAATACAAAATAAAACAACAACAAAAATAATCCCAAAGTGTTGGAATTAGGAGAAATACTGTTCATTTTGGTCATGCGTTGTTCACATTTATGTAGCACACATGAACACTGCTGCTTAATCAACAACCTAATATGATAATGTTATGTCCTCTTTTAGCACAAGCCGCTAATTAGTAGGAATACATATTGAATGAGTCTGGGAGGGGTACATGTAAACAAAAACTAATTAATTCACTTCTTCGGAAAAAAAACAAAAAACAGAACAAACAGGAGTGGATGTGATGCATGCACACGCATGCCTCAACTTATCGGTCTCTACCTGCATCAGTCCAAAGCCGGACGACAAGACTGCAAGTTTAAAGTTTTTTTTTTTTCTTTTAAATAAAACTTTGTGTTTAATAACAAAAAAGTTCCTTTTTTTGTTTTTAAATCAAAAACTTTACAGTTAGGGAAGAATTAAGCCAAGTTGGTCTAAATTCCTCCAATGTTTCATTAAGCTAATAGCATCAATGTGTTACGGTAGTGAAACGGGCAGATATCCTGTCTATCATTTTTATCTTTTCTGTTATTAGGATTTGCCTTTCAAGATAAAATGTCGGATTTTACTCCCATATTTTGTTAAATACATTTCTCTCAACTTATATATATAATCAATTTTTTCTTCTTTAATATGCGACTTTTACTCCGCAGCAACTTTTTCTGCGATTAATACCTTCTGTTTGTATGTATGTCGAGTTTTTGTGCCACCTCCTCTGCAAAGGGTGAACCAGACTTTTCTAGTTTAGTTTACTGAGTCTCCATTTCCTCTAAATTATGCTTTAAGGTTCCCTCCAGCTAATTTTATTGTATTTTCATTGTATGCTTGCTGTTGACCTATACCCGGTAAAATTATGCAGAATACATGGAAACTCGCTTCATATTTTTCCCTTAAGCAATTGTCAAAAATGTACTTCCAGTTTAAAAAAGTGTTTTTCTTTATTCATTTACTTTAAATAAATCTGATTTTATAACTTTATTCTGTCTAAATGGGTTCCCTGTGACGTTCCACGGCCGATGAGGCCTTGCTGCCTCAAGTTTCCATGAATGTTGGATGGCACATGTTGAGCAGGACTGCGAGGCATATGTGCTTCTATCTGGGTTGGCATTGTGTGTCCTCAGCGCCCATGTGTGTAGTTGAGGGTGTGCACAAGGGGCTCGGAGAGGCATTGTAGTGCATCATTCTGCTCCACTTGCTTTACAGTAGCAGCCCCGGCAACAGAAAGGAGACTGAGGCAAAAGGGGGTGTTCTGTACTGTAAGCAAGGCAGATATTAGAGCGGCGGCGGCGGCAGCGCTGCTTTCTGCTCTGTGGGAGCCGCTCACACATGCTCACAAGGACGGATTCCAGATAACCCGGCTTTTCTACCCTTATTAAACTTCCCGCAGCTTTTTTATTGAAGTTTTGACTATCTTGCATTTTCAATTTCATTTTTTCTCTCTCAATGAAATTCAATTGGTGGAGATTACATCTGCAGAGGAAAGAGATAGGTAAAGGAAGAGAAAGGGTTGTGATTTTCTTTGAGTTGCACACATTTCTAATATTGGTGGTGTGTGTGCGGGCATGTGTGGAACAGCTGGGTGACTTTTTTTTTTCCTCACAAGTAGAAGCACTTCAGGGCTAAAGGTTTTTTTTTTTTAAAGACATGTTCACACACTCAAAAAAAAAGACTGCAAATACAGATAAGGGGGAGGGGGGTTACAATGAGTGTGCAAATGAGTGCATTTGTGTCTAAGTTTTGCACACATGGAGACACACTTCAGTAAATGGGGCAGAAGTGAAATGCTTTGAAGCGTCGGGGTAATCCAGCGTAAACAGCTATGGCAAGACAGGCTGGAACTGAGTCGGGCTACTACTCCCAGCTGCACGAGGGGAACACGGGCACACGCTTATGCGTGTTAGATTTGCGGAAAGAGGCAAGAGCGGAGAAAATAGTTTTTTTCCCCCCGTTTTTTTTCCGTTCTCGCCTAGCCGAGCTTACTCTGAAAGCGTCGGAGGAGCGGGCCGACCTTTCATTTGTTGGTAGCTTTTTTTCCCTTTTTTTTGTCTCGGACAGATGAGTCTGCAGCTAAATCAGGCTTTGAATTCACACATTGCCATGTCCTGACCTGCCATCTATATACAGAGGGCAAATTAGACACTGTCATTGAGCATCACTGTCTCCTCACTGCCCCCATTACTGTTTTTCTTTCTATCTCACCCCCCCCCCCCCCCCCCCCCCAGTTTTATTCTGTTTCTCTAAATTTCCCTCCTTCCCCATCTACCTGGCATGCTGCCTCCTTCCATCAGTGCACCCTAAAGCATCAAAGCCTCTCCACACCACCAACTTCATCATGAATAAATTGCCAATTTGGTACACATGAAACGAGTCCCAAGTTCCCCAAATGAAGTGAGTGAGGAGGGGAGATGAAGTGTGGGAAGGAGATAGAAATGGAAGAAAAAAAAGAAAAGAAAAAAAAGGAGGGGGGGGATTCAATTACTTTTTTTGTCTCTATTAGGGACCCAAACCTCCTGCCCACTCTTTTTCACTTGACAATTAGTGCTGTTGATAATTAACGAGGAGAGGGCACCACCCTCGGTCTCCCTAATCACGCACATTTCTATCAGGCACAGTCATGGACTGTTGCTATCTTTTTTTTTTTTTTTTGGGATATAACTAAGATTAATTACATAATCGATTACTTCCAGGAGTTGTGATCGAGCTGGAAGGTTTGGATTTGAACCGGCAAGCAGTGTGACCGGCATTAGTTGGGATCACGAACTCCCGAGCGTGCTGACATGACAGCGCGAGATCATCGGTGAAAGTATATTTATATATTTGTCGAGCACGCGTGGGGTGAAGAAGTGTGTGCGTGTCAGCTTGCATACAGTCTCTAAGCTGTGTTCTATGATGTGACATTGCTGACTGGTGCTGACGTTAAGACTTTTCGGAGGGGGGGGGGCTGCGAAAAGCCTGCATCAGGAGAAAAAGAGCTATCCTATCAGGAATGCGCGTGGGTGCCCGTTAGTGTGAGTGCACGCGGGTTTGGGGGTGCAGAAAGGGAAAACGCTGCAGTCTATGTGCTGCACATAAATGAGGATGTCGGGTAAAGGGGGCGGGGGTCCTTTGATGTTCTCAACAGTGATTTTAGCTGACCAGCATAATCCCAGCGCCACGCTAGATTAGCGAACAGCGTGAGCTCATGCTATGACACAAACAAACATCAGTGTAAGCAGACAAAACATCACGTAAAGGAATATTAACAGTTAAAAACCACAAGCTGGTAATTTTTCTGGGCAACAAAAACAGGTTAGACATAACTCAACCTCAAAAGAAGGCTCTTTTTTCAGCAACAGCAATATCCAAAAGAAAAAAAAAAGCAAAGACTTTGAGGAAAGCATGTGTTGGAAACAGCTGTTTGTAAAAGAAATTCAACCTAATAAAAATGCCAGATCATTGACTGTATATGAGAACTGGACCTAGCAAGTGTGACATCACTACTAGAAAATGACTTACTTCCAGCTCCAACGAAATTAAATCAAATCGGGGGGTACAGATGCTGCCATGTTGGAGCCAAAAATCGTCAGTAAGCACCGATTTGTTCGAGTCAACGTTTCTATGGCACCTCAAGGGAAGTGAACCATTGCCTGTATATGAGAAATGGACCGACAGAGGTTGACGACACCCATAGAAGATATTTTACGTCTGTCTCCAACAAGATGAAGTCGATTCAGGCGCCATTTTTTCGGAATATGGACGCGCCCATTTTAGAGCCAGAAATCGTCGGTAACCAGCGATTGGTCCAAGATAATGTTTTTATGATACCCCAAGGGTGGCAAACCATTATCTGTATACGAAAACTGGATCCACAGAGGCGATACGGCTTAATCCCGGTTCCAACGAAGTAAAGTCAATTCACTTGCCTTTTTTGGTCGTAATACCGACATCGCCATGTTAAAACCAGAAATTGACTCTGAATTGGTCTAGATCACTGTTCCTATGGCAACCACTCTCACCAATCAGGAGGAAGCTTGTTGGATGTCCACACTCATACCGCCTTGTTCAACATTTTGAACATTCAACATGAGACCACATAATTCTATTGAGGGATCTGATTAGTCATTTTATAATAAATAATTTGAACTACAGAAAAAAAAAATAGGATTAGCAAGAACATGTTAAAAAATATGAATATGACTAAGTAATAGCTGTCCATAGAAGTTTATGGGGTTTTGGTTTCTTGGAACCAGCAGGTACTCCCTTTTTGGAACACAAAGGGGGGAGGGGTCACTCAGTCCAATTCTTATATAGAGTCAATGAGCCAAACACCGTTCTCTTAAGCGACTGCCCTCCTCAAAGGATTGGGTTTGCCAAATCACAAGACAATCCCCGCTGCGTGGAGCTGCAACTCTACACAGACGGTTGTCATCACACACATTTGCAAGCGCGCTTTCCAGATGCTGAGGTGTTAAACAATAAAAAAAAAAAGCAAAAACATGGACAACTATGGTGTGATCTACCCAAGCCAGGAAGCAGATACCTGTGTGAAAAACCTGCAGGACCTTTCTCTCTTCTGAAGCTGCAAATTCAAACAGTGCGGCAGTTATTAGAGATTCCACACATTCAAATGCACATAAAAGACAAGAAAAAGCTGCTTTTATGCTTGCCTGGACAAATCGTTGGTTCCCTTACCTGCATATCCGGTGAATTCTTTCTATTGCAATCATATTTTTGTTTTTCTGTTTTTTTACTCTTTCCTGCTTTTTTCTTCCATATTGAGTTATTTTGTGCATCTACTGTCAAGCGAACTGATGGCAATAATTACAAATGCACTCATGTGCGATTGGTTGCATTTAATTTTTCCTTAGCATAATTAGCATAATTAGTGAGCATCCTGCTCTATTAGAATTTAATCTATTTTTTATTTTTAGTCCATTTCTTTAGTAGTAAAACAGACATTGAATCATTATATTTGTCTGCGTTGATTGCAAGTATTAGTGCATTACTTTACTTTAATTAAGCTAAACAATTTTTTAATATGTGATAGTTGGTTCAAATGCTGCTAGAAAGGAGAAATGAAAGCATAAAAAAGACATGAGGTTCAAACTTTACTGCTAAAGGCCATGTCACACAGCCACTACATCCATTTTGTGCATTTTCCATGTCAGTTGAGTATCATGCAGTTTACGCGTAATTTACATAGTTTTTACAGTTATTAAGTAGATCTTATGGAATTGTGCATTTTTTTGCGAGATGCAGATGCAAATTTGTGGCTTTCCATGACCCTTCCAAATATGTCCACATATGTCTAACGAACTTTTCGCAAATGTACTGTACCACCAATGTGTGATCTTTATATCACATGTACAACACACGTCACGCTAAAAAAAAATCACGTAATTTTTGTATAAATCGCTAATAAATTGCATGCACACAGCACGATAATCACACACGCTTCATGTTCTTCATTGATTTACGTGTCCTTTGTGTGGTTTATTCGTCTGTGGTTCATTCGTGATACATCTGTGAAAATTTCAAGACCACAACTATTCTCACTTTTTCCTTGAATATTCACCAATTTTCATCCATGCAATATGCACAAAATGTACTAAGTGGCTGTGTGACACCGACACGGCTTTAAGATGGGATAAATATGCGTCTTTTGGCAGTTGTACAGCAGAGGTTTATGCTAACTGATTGGCTCAATTTATAGATCTTTGTCAGCCTGATTGGTTGACAGCTTAATTCAAACCAGCGTTCTTAAAAGTTCCAGAACAGCATTCTATGGAAAAATTACAATTTGTTCCACCTAAGGGAGATTAGTCGGTTAAACCAATTTGAAGTAGCTGTGGTAAGGGATTGTTTGAGTTATAGTTAATCTAATCCCAAATAGGGACTCCAGCCTGATTGTCAGCATCATGTTAAAAGACGAAGCTAAATGGCCGAGTTATATTATGTGATTCATGATGTAGAATCGGTCCCAAGACCGTGCTGTAGGTTGAAACGAGAAGAACCGAGATGGGGTATTATTGAATTTTGGTTGTGATTTGTAAAGAGTTGAGAGACCCTGCCAAAGACTAAAAGCAGCTATCTGTCTCTTCTAACGTTAGGCAAAGCTTGTTACAAAGATCCCCACAGAAATGAAGATGAGAAAATGTCTAAATGCAACAATACATCATGTGGAAATCTGGAATGTTCCGTCTGCGCCTTCATCAAACTCTGCATACAGACTTTTTGTAACTTCTGAAAATGACTTAAAGGAAAAAAGGACCGAGCCAAGTTGTTTATATTTCATTTCAGAGATACTCTACCGTTAGATTTGTTTCTCCTGTTTCCTTTTTGTTGTGAGCTGATTCATATACTTTCATAGAAAATATTATTTTCACTGCACATCTTTCCACTAAGAGGGCAGTACCTTGGTGAGGCTGCGAGCAGCGCTGTCTTTGCCACCAGGGGTTAGGTTTCGGAGTTGAACGTCCAGCAGCTCAACCAGCTGGGCCATGGCCCTGACCGTGGACGGCACGTCACCCGGCCGCAAAGGGCCCTTGGTCTGCTCCGCCAGCTCCCTGGCCACTATCGCCGCCGTCTCTCCCGAGCGGAGCTGTAAGGCAAAAACAAGGACAGAGCATAGGATAGAAAAAAAAAGATGGATGGAAGCTTTGTTTTAATGTCAGATGAGGTGAGAAGTGAAGGGTAGGTAAAGGTAAAGAAACTAGAGCCATAAAGTATCAAGAACAGGGAGAGAGGACGTTACGGCTAATAAATAAGAGCAAGGACAGAGATGGAGCACAGAGGATCAAATACAGACAAAAAAAAATGAAGCCAAAGAAAAAAATAGGAGTAATAATGTAAAATTGTAAAGGACTTTCTCAATTATATACTTTGACGGAGCTTGGTTTAACTAAATCTGGTGCACCCTGGTCGTTATCCAAAACCACGGAGTTCTAACCATTTAACACCAGAGCTTTAGCTCCAGTGTTGACATTCTTTCAAGAACCGTAACTCTTCAACTGTTGACGTTATTAACACAATTTCAACAGATTTTGGAGAAAAGCAGCCTTGCTTATACAACTGACATAAATCAGCGGATTCTGTCATGGAGAAAAAGGACTTTTCGCCATTTAGCGACCCGTCGTATAACTTTACTAACGTTTACATTGATCAAGTGCTGCATATTGTTGCAAAGCTGATACGCAAAGCCCCTTCTCTCCGCGTCAGAGTCAGCTGATTCATGTTCAGTGTACGCTATTTAGGTGACACCTGCTACATTTCCAATGTTAAAGGTTTCATCTAGCCAAGAGAGAATTATCCATATATCCATCCATTTTGGATCAAGATGGAGGATGGGTTGCCAGTATCATTGCAGGGTCCCAAAGAGAATATATACAATGAATCTAAGTCCAGTGCGGGCAGTTGCAATGATAGTGTGACAAAAGCCAAGACAAAAGGATAAAGGTAGAAGCTGAAACAGTATGACAGATTAATTTCAGAAGGATACAGACTGACAATATTTGAAAGAAGTGATGGGAACACTGATCAGAGCCACATGGGAACTGCGTTTGAATACAGAATAAATGGAAGCTGGGATCAACCACACCAGGAATGTGTCCAGGCTGTACTGAGATCCAGCACATTACAAATTAAGTTGAAAGGTTGTTGGAGGTAAGGCAGATAAAGAATGCCATAAACAAGTACAATGAATAGTCTTCAGAAACATCTGTGCGAAATATGAGTTTGGAGTTCCAAAGTCATACAGACCATCCAATGGTTGTTGTTCACCTTTTAGCATATCCCTTCAGGGGCCGCCACAGCAAATCAGCTTACATTGATTTGCACAGTTGGTTTGGCAGAGATTTTCATGACAGATGCCCTTTCTGACACAACCCTGTATTTTATTCAGACTGGGAACTGACAGAGGGGGACCTGGACTTGGGCTCCTTTGTGGCTACATAATTAGGCAGTAGCGCAAAGGGTCTTGCCCAAGGACCCACACTGGATGAGGCTCATCATGCACCTTGGGAAAGGAACCCTCACTTCCCATGCTCCAGTCCTACACACAGCCAAATGAGCTGTCCAGCTGCTATAAAGACCATCCAAAAGTGGTGGGGGTAAAAACAACAAATCATGATGGCCGACCAACCAAACATTGCAGTACTGGACAAACACAAGATAAGGACGCGGTGGTGGAGAGATATATACATCGCCAAGTGACCCAAACATCAGAAAAGAGCTCAAGAAGACCTACTAGAAGAGTAAGAATAGTAAGGAAGGGGAAGACCAGGGTTGTCCCAGTAACAGTTGTAGCGCTTGAGGCCCCAACAGAAGTCTAAAGTCTAGAAGAACAGTGTCTTCAAGGTTCTCTAATCATCATTTATCTTTCAATTGTCCTGTTTTTAGAGAAAACTTTAATAAAATACCAAATAAAAAGCAAAAACACTGTCTTTTCATCACCAAAATGAATATTGCCTAAATGAAGTCATTATTAGCCCTTACAAAAATGTTGTGCATTACAAGTAAACATGGACACACCAGTATATGTCAGTCTTTGTAGAGGCTTTAACTTACCTTCTGCATGATGTGATTCACCCAGGGTGAGGTACAGTTGCTGAGGTCGGGGCCTTGAGGATCCCAGTAACCAAAATGTGCCATGCACACGTAGGTAGCAACTCCTGCAGAACAAGCGAATCATACTGGGTGACCCGTCCTAACCTACCATAAACTGTCTTTGGAAGCGCCTTCTTCAAATGAACTTTTGGATTAAAACCTGAGACATAAGCCCTGTTCACCTGTGCAGTGCTGGCCCTCTTACCTAGTGTCCCCACAGGGCATGGCTGCTTGGCCGTCTGGCCTTGTTGTGTCCGGGGCCACGAAATATCGGCTGTCACCCTCGGACTGCAGAAATCTTGGGGAGGAAGGGCAGGGGGCTGTGGGACTGCCGGGGGGATTAGCACCGGAGGGGATCCCCCAGCTTTTTGGTTGGTGTCCGGAATCTGGTTACTGTCAGACACCGAGCCTCCAGCGGGAACCAGGATGGGCTGGCGGACAGTGGTGGTCGTCCGATAACGCTGGCCGGGGGAAGTGGTAAGAAGGGGCCTGGGGGTGGTGTAGTACGGAGGAGAACGGGTGGTGGTACCTCGGCCAGTCGACGAAGAGGAGGAACCCCCACCGCCTGTGTGACCTCCTCCCCGGTTAGGTGGGATGATGGGAGGCGGCCGGAAGTCTATGGAAAGAAAAAAATGGTAGAAAAAAAAGTAGATGTGAGTACAAAAAGATCTCATGAAAAGAAACACACACAGCACCGGCGATGTAAGCAATGGCCTCCAGGAGTAAATAATATAGAGCAGACACAAACACATTTGTATACATTCATTTTCCCAGCAGTAAACGGCTGTGACAGCTCGTGGCTCATGTTTCTGATGGCTTCCAAATGCTAGTCACTGAAGTCTCATATCAGACCCCAGTGATACTTTTAACTGTAAGTTGACGACATAGTCATAAAAATTTTAAAATAGAGCGCCACAGTGAGCAAGTGTTGCTTTTTGAGTCCTAACAAATGACTTTTTATTCTGATTTCCACTCATTGAGTAAAATGATCACATCTTACAGAAAACAACATTCTTTTAGCGTAATGCATTAATCATGACATCACATGACGCAGAAAGGCCACTTTTGACGCTCTTCTATAGTCAATATTTTATTGTAAAAAGGCTCCATTATTCACAGTGACCCTTTTTGAGTGACAGATATAAAGAATGGATGGATAGAGAGGTGCAAAGAATGAGGAGTTAAGCATCTTTGTCGATGCAAAATACCCCTTTTACCATCTGGCTATTACTCACATTTTCCATAACTACAGGCCATTTAGTTTTTCTCCATTTTCATTAAAAAAATGTTCATTAGTGTTAATAATTGAAAAGCATTGTGTGTAATATTAGCATAGATAGAAACTTTTATTGGAAATGATTGATACGTGAGAAAAACAAAACAAAAATTAATTCATATACCTGATTTGAAGTCTTCTTTACTATTTACTGAGTCCATAAACTTGAATAGATTTGTTAAACGTTTCAATGTACTGTTTTATAGAGCTATCTGTAATTTGCATACCAATATGAAACAGAAAAATGGAATTTCCACATCATGTACAAAGATGTACTTTTAGCTACCATATTTTCTGCATTATGGGGCACACACACCAGATTATAAGGATGGCCATCAATGAATGGTCTATTTTTAAACTTATATCATATATATGGCGTATTAAGTGAAACAAATCAAAAATAGGTCAGTACATCAATCAGATCTTGTTACAACTTTTTGGTAAAAAAAAATTAAAAAAATAGGTTGTGTCCAAATTCCTTCACTACTCACTACGTAGTGCACTATGTAGTGCGTTCGCCATTTTGTAATGATGTCCCAATCTAAAATTCCTAAATCGAGTGCCCTAGAAATTTCCCAGACGTTTCTGTGAAAAACCAGTGTGATTGGTAATAACAGACCACAATGCATTGCGTCTGAACAATATTTCCCCAAAAATGTGTTTTCAAGATTCAAGATTCAAGTTTTATTGCCGTTTGCACATGCGGTACATCGGAATTTTTCTTTGGCATCTCTCATGTCAGGATAAGTTAAAAAAGGACAAAAGAAAAATTTGAAGAAGAAATAATAAAGAAAATAAAAATAAATAGAATAAAGTTAAAAGTCAAAATTAGACAACAAATTTACATGGTGTATAAAAATATAAATATCAGTAAAATATGATAATGGATATTGCAGAGACCCAATCTGTACAGAAGCATTATTGCACATATAATTATTGCACATATTATTGTTTATTGCACTTAGTATTTTAGTCCAGTCTTCTCTCTCTGATGTCCTTAGCCAGCATTCTGATTGCAGCTGGGAAGAAGCTGTCGTGGAAGCGTGTGGTGTGTGCGTGGATGCTTTCAGGCCTGCGACGCCTGAGGTTGTGGCCTGAGTCCACGCATTGGATCAGTCCATGAGCAGGGTGGTGTCTGTCTCTGATGATCTTAGTCACTCTCCTCCTGCAGCGCTGTTTGTAGATGGTGTCCATGGATGGAAGGTTGCAACCTATGATTTTTCCAGCTGTATTAATGACCCTCTGCAGCATCTTCTTCTCTTTTAAGGTGGTGTTACCGAACCAGGCTGTTAGTCCGCTTGTGAGGATGCTTTCCACAAGCCCCCTGTAGGCTTGGGTGAGGGTCCGGCGCTTGAGACCGGCCTTCTTCAGCAGCCTGATGAAGTACAGCCTCTGCTGGGCTTTCTTCACTGTGGCAGCAGTGTTTCTTTCCCAGCTGAGGCTGTTTGTGATCTGCAGACCAAGGAACCGGTGGCAGTCGGTCCGCTCCACCACAGTCCCGTTGATGATGAGCGGTTGATGTGGCGGTGCTTTCCTTCTGTAGTCCACGATTATCTCTTTTGTTTTCTCTACGTTGAGAACAAGGTCGTTGTCCTCTCCGTAGATGGTGATCCTGTGCACAAGGTCTCTGTATGCAGACTCGTCCCCTCCTCTGATGAGGCCGAGGACGGTTGTGTCGTCTGCATACTTAATGATGATGTTGTTGGAGTCGGGGGAGGTGCAGTCGTGGGTGTAAAGTGAGAAGAGCTTTGGACTGAGGCAGCACCCCTGTGGTGTACCAGTGCTAACTGTCAGCTCAGCAGAGACCTGCTTTCCCATCCTCACCACCTGTGGTCGGTCAGTGAGAAAGTCAAGGATCCAGTTTCTGGTGGGTGTTGGTATTCCCAGATCTGCGAGTTTATCAGTCAGCTTCAGGGGCCTGATGGTGTTGAAGGCAGAGCTGTAGTCCAGGAACAGAATCCGGGCGTACGTGTTCTTGGTGTCCAGATGTTGCAGGGTGGAGTGAAGTGCCAGTGCCACCGCATCTTCTGCTGATCTGTTGGGGCGGTAGGCGAACTGGTGGGGGTCTACTGATTCGTCGACCAGGGAGTTGATGTGGGACAGGACCAGCTTTTCCAGACATTTCATTGCTGCAGGGGTGAGAGCCACGGGTCTAAGGTCGTTCATCGCTGCGGCGTGTGTTTTCTTCGGGACCGGCACGATCACAGAGGACTTGAAGATACGGGGCACTGTTTCCTGCGATAGCGAGAGGTTGAAGATGTCTGTATACACCTCTGCTAGCTGCTCCGCACAGGCTTTCAGAACCCTTGGTGAAACGTGGTCCGGTCCCGTCGCCTTGTGTGGGTTCACCTGCTTCAGGGCCCTGAGGACCTGTTTGTGAGACACCTGCAGCGCAGCCTCTTCTGGGGCCCAGGAGGTCTTTTGGGGGACCTCTTTGTTGTTCTGGTCGAACCTTGCGTAGAAGCTGTTAAGGCTGTCTGGTAGGATGTTACTCTGGAACTCTGATCTGCTGGTGTTGTTTGTCTTGTAGTTGGTTTTAATGTATTCTTTAAATAAAATGTTCATAAAACGCAGATATCAATTCGATTTTGACTTTGTGAGATTGATGAAGTCATATTTACACTTAGAAAAAAAGAAGTAGTGAGCATGGTGTCCAAACTACATTTAAAATCCAGGGGGCTACATAGTCCTGGATTATATAGGTATTTTCTAGTTAGGGATGGGAATTTGGACACTGTATAGTAGGGAAAATACAGTAATCTATTAAATGTCATATCTTTATTTCATCAGTAATCCTTGTGCTTTTCATTGTTATGTAGTACAAATGTTTGACTCCCATGAAGGCCACAACCTAAAGTAAGGTTGTATGAGGTTGAGAAGTCATACATTATGCAAGACATGGAGGCTTTTGACGGACACTTTTGAAATAACTATTTCATCCACAATCAAAGCGGGGGATCAAGTGCGGGATAGTCTTTATTACAACACTGTAACAAAAGTTTATTCGATTTTGCAAACGTTCCCTTTTTGCAGAGCTATTGAGGTCCCAAAGCAACATCTTTACCCCCCCCCCCTCTATTTTGTTAAAGACTTGCAGCTGTGCTTGGAAATCTTGTCCTGCATCATGAGGTCATGTTGGATGAATCATATGCTTTCGGACAGGCATCGTCTTGCTTCATTCTTGAATACTTAGATAGAGTTGTGGGGTGGGTCTCATCGCTGGAATGTCGCCTAAAAGCTGTAAAATAAGCTTCACTCCACCGATATTAAGCTCAGCACTTGAAATGGGCCGCACACTATGGAAGAGGTCAGGTTTGTTTTGAAGTAAATTATCAAAACATTGTACAAGCTTGTAGGGCTGTAACAAGTATACTCGAATATTCACGATCTGTTCCCGGAATATTGAGGATGAATAGTTGTGACGTTGGAAATCGCTCTTTTGCAATCTTTTTAAATGTAGTAGAGTAAAATTACTCTTCAGGCAAATAAATTATCGTTCTGTTATTAAAAAGTAGTGTTGGATTTTTTTGTATAAAAACCAAACAAACCTAATGTGCTACTGTGATCAGAAGTAAATGAATCTTCAAAGTAAAGTGTGAAGGTTCCCCTTTTTTAAAAATAAAATTATGAAATGTTTATTTTTGAAGTTGAAAAAGTGAGACTACAGTTCAGTTTCCCGGAATAAGTTCTAAAAACAGATTTCTTTTTGATACAATCACCAATCTGAATCAAAAAATGATGAATATGAAATTAAAAATATTGTTAAAATCTTGCAACCAATTGTGTGATGTTCATCAAATATATAGATGAACATTCAATGCATTTCCAGTTCAGAATAAAAAAAAAGTCATTTTTAAAGCATCTATTTTGGAAACAGTGTTGTCAGTTTAGAATAAAGGACTGTGAGTGTTTTCTAATCATTTTTGTTTGGTGTTGCTGTGCCTTCATTTACTATCTTCTTGTTATCTATCCACTGTAACAGCAGTCAGCAAGACTTTGAGGATAGAAAAACATTTTTAGGATTTGTTGTAAAATGATTAAAAGCAACAGTTACTTTTATGTTTTGTTTAATGCATAAGTTAACCCGGAAGTTGACAGCAAAAAAAAAAAATGTGAAAAATTGTTTAAAATGATAAATATCAAGTTTAAATGTTTATCATTTTAATTTTCCTACATCCTCTAAACAGACGTACTTGTAACAACTGTTCAAGGATAAAATATGAAATAATAAGAATCGTGGTTTGATCTGTGAATCGTTGATTTGTTAACCGAATAACTGCCAAAAGTTTTAGTCACTACTGGGGTTGACCTGTAGTCAACCATGGAGGGTCGTAGACAGGGGAGTGCAGGTGTATCCTGCAGCTCTATTGAGGCTTGAATGGCCACCCCAAGGGCCATCGTGAAATCAGAACAATTGTCATGCGTGTGGTAAATGTATCGTGAAGTATTTATTAGGCTAATGTAAGTTCTATGCAGTAATAGGTGCCTGTACGCTACACTCTAGTCAACAGTAAAGTTCGAGAAATGGCCCCTTATTGACCGTTTGCAAATGTCACTTGCATGTGTTATTTAAGTTCTTGCTACAACCCGTCCCCCACTGGAAGCCTCTAGAAAAAATGTGCATGACAATTTTCGGCTCTACAGGCTCCCCGAGCAACCTTGATACTTTGTGCATCCCCCCTGCATGCCCCATACAGTTTTGCCCCGCAGACAGCCCGTATCCACCCATAAGGGCAGCTGTGACGAAGGCTTAGTGACAATCTATCACATAGTTGAACACCTTAGTCCTGTTTGTTTCCTACATTACATAATGGGTTTTTGGACGGATCCTTTCGGAGGACTGTGTTCATGTTTCACTATCCAGTTTCCTTTTTAGCAAATGTTTACAAAGCCTCTGTTAATTGGCAAATCACAACCTGGTTGTTAATCATCCAGTGCAGCTCTTCAAACAGACATGGTCATGGCCTCGTTATTGTTAATGCATCTCCCTGTCATATTTATCCTCTCTCCCATGTGTAGTCAAAGTCTACTAGTGGATTTAGACACATTTAACCTTGTACTTCATAAATTTTGAAAACCATTTCTCAACATTATAAGCACTTTTGCTGACGTTTAATCTAACACAGCCAATTAACGTGTGGAGAGTGATTATTTATTGATTAGCTTGCAACACATATTTTTTTTAGATTAAGCCAAAGACTTAATGTATACCTGTTTTTTTTTTTTTAATGAGCTAACTTCAGCTTAAATTTTGCTTCAATATTAAAACTATTGATGTGAAGAATCTTTGCCGGACTGTGAAGCACAAGCCCTCGCTTTTTTCTTCAAGACTGCTTTAGGCAAGATGGCATACTGTCAGAGGGGCACCCAACTGACAGCTCACTACATGTGGCTGTACAAAATAGACTGTGAGTGTGTGAATTACATTAGAGTAAATTTATGCTAAATTTATTGTATTTGGCTTTTTAATCAAACTTGATTTAACTTTACTGTAGGTTGCTAAATGACTATATTAGACTGAAGAAGATAGATCCCTAGAGATTACTTATTCAAGGATGCTCCTGCTCATGCATTTCAATGTATTATTTTCTCACTTTTTCTGCAGAAAGGTCTGTGAGTCTCTGTGTAAAAGGATGTTATAAAAGTCTAATATTGTGAGTGGATGTTCATTTTTCTTACTTTGAGCTCAAAGTGACAGTTGCTGTGGGTTTTTTCGGATCAATTAAAGAAACCATACCTCCCTCCACGATTTCTAGCGTCTGCCTGTTTTGACAGACAGCCGCGTCAGATCTCCGCCGTTCTGTTCTCTGCCAAGACTCGACGGAGGGTTTCTCTCTGCCTAAGCCGCGCACCGCTCCCGTCATCCCGACTGCTCTGCCTCGCGCATTCTCCGCAGAACATCGCCATCAATCACGCTTGGCAGCAGCGGCCTGGGGACTACCTGTCAATCTGGCTGTTTGTGTGACTGCGTGTACCTATGAGGCAGAGAGGCGGGGCGTGCCTCTCAGGGCTTCGAATGAGAAGCTCCATTAGGAGTCCTGCCTCAACAATAGCAAAGTAATGATGTGTGTGTTTGTGCCTGAGGTTGATGCCTGCTGTCATTTGAGTACAGGCCAGAGAACACAGGCGGTTGGCAGCTTACTTTTAAAGTAACACAAAGCTTGAAAGCATCAGACAGAAGACCACCTCTTTGCTGACCTTTTTTAAGTCTTTTTGAGGACATTGTTTTGCAACATCTTTTCCATTGATATAATCTGTATTAAACTCATATTAAGTCCAAAAAAGGCAATCCTTCTCCTCAAAGACTCCCCCAGAAGATCTCCCAGTGATTTCTTTTAATTATGTGTATGCAGTGTCGTTTTCTAGGACATAGTTTCTGCAGAGCGGCAGTACCGGATTTTCAGCACTATAGGTCGCACTGGATTATAAGGCGGACCGTCAATGAATGGTCTATTTTCTGATATTTGTAGGCGAGACAAAATAGTCAGAGATAAGTAAGTACATGTACATCAGTCAGACTGTATTAACGGCGCTCATAGAAACTTTGGTACTTGTTAGCAACAACATTAGCGTTTTCACAACACCTGTAACTCCCAACCTTGTTCACAACTTGTGGAAGAAAAAAAACAGACTGATACAGCTAAAACAAACAATACTGTGACTAAGCTTACTCCCAAACTTGTTAGCCATACATTAAAATAACACTACACATTTGCAATGTTAGCATATTAACGATATCTGTAACTCCTAGCCCAGTTGAGAATATGTAAAAAACAAACTGATACCACTAAAACAAACATTACAGTGACTACGCTAACTCCCAACATTATTTGCGTGAATATGTTAAAATAATAGTCCGACACAGCTAAGCGTTAAACACGTTAGTGTATTTACATTACCCGTAACTCCCAACCTTGTTTGTAACATATTAAAAAGACACACTATTACCGCTAAAACAAATGTTACTGTGACTACGCTAACTCTCAACCTTGTTAGTAGCATAGAAATAAAAAAAAACAGTGACACCGCAACACATTAGCCACTTAGAGTAGTCACAATAACACCCAACATTACTTACAATTTGTAAAATAAACAGACATTTTGACAGAGCGTTGTGTACCTCTCAGGGTCACTTTGAAATAAGTAGCCACAACCTGAATTAATCCACATATGAAGCACTCCAGATTATAGGGCACACTGTAATTTGTTGGAAAAAAATAAGACTTTTAAGTGTGCCTAATTGTGCCTCTGCGTTGTGGGCGGGACCATTAGCACAGAGCAACCTAGTCCCCCTTCTCCTCCCCGTTGCTGCGAGTTCTCTGTTTACACTCTTCTGCTAGCTTACAGCCCCTCACACCGCCAACCTAACATTAGCGGTACTACAAAAATGGTACAAAAAAGCGATATTGGAGCTATCCACTCGGACAGTTTTGAGGCAGAGGCCAGCTCGGACGAAGAAAACAAAGACTTAAATGGATCTGTCTACAAGTGGATGCATCAGAATGGAGCCGAGCAGTGAGCCTGTGGCCCACCCAGGGTATTTCCTACGCTCTTATTTACAAACTGCTTTTTTTGTGTGTTCTTGATTCACAACATTTTCAATAAATACGCAGAAATCCAATTTTGAGTTTAATTTTCTTTACACTTGTCCTCCATTATCAGAAACATGCCACAAGAACATGTTAAAACACCAGAGTGGGTCTTTAACTGTACTTCCTTCCATTCCTTTTTTTTATTTTTTATCTTTTTGCAGTACTTTAACATGCCAAAGATGAATTCATCAATTGCATCACTCAAAGCTCAACGGCACTAAAGGAACATGACATAACAGGTTTATAAAACATTTATAAAGAGGAGGGAATAGGTAATGCTCACAGGAACTGACATTACCCCCTACCCCCGCTTTGTGTGTTTAAACTTACGAAGCTTCGAGTAAATCCGCTTTGACAGTTTCAGTTAGCCCAAACATTTGCCTCTTTGCTATGCTTTTACTGTCATAAACCTCAGGAAGAGGTTCATACACTGTTTATACTCTCAGTGACAAGTTTGACGAAATACATTTTAGAGGAAACATCAGTTATCACATTCACTGCTTTTGCCTTCCTGGAGTTTTTATGTAAAACAACAACAACATTGAAAGAAACGTCCTCTAATTTCTATAGTTTTATAGCCTTGGTGATGTCTTTCTTTCCTGAAAAAACAAGGTCCTGCTGCAGTATATTAGACTTTTCTGCTATAATTTTAAATATTGCATAGTAAAAGGAAATAGTTTGATAGTAAAACTGAATGTACACAACCTTTTTCAAGGTTCGAACCACATCCTATCTGTGAGAAAGACTGAAATATATTTCCGTATCATATGCCTATTCAATAAAACCATTAAAAGTATCGGAGTACTTTATTCTCCAAAGCTTGTGTGATGCGGCTGAAAGTTGCAGATTTATGGCTCCTAAAGAGACACGGTAGTGAGATATTGTTTTTATCGATAGTGTAAGTCAAGAAATAAAGATTCGCTTTCAGCTTTTAACCCAGGATAGATGAAAAGTGTGTTGAAGATGGAAAAAAAAAACACAGAAACAATACATCTAAATCTTCCACGGGCTAAAGAATGCAAATAATGACTAGAAGATTTTGCCAACTGTTGTCTTCTAGTGTATTGACCTGGAAGTAGGCAGAGGTGAAGGGGACGACTGGACGGACAGTAAGCTAGCTCTTGAAGATGTCATCTGTCACCACACTGTAGGGAACCATGCAGGTTCTGTCCATCAGACTGGGATGTTAAGCACATCTCACCTGCAGACAATGAATGACTGCTTGTGTGTATCGTCGTACAACTCTGTGTTGCTAGGTTACTCTTTTTTGTGAAGTTTCGTACCTTTTTGCCCACAATAGTCTAGTTGACTTACTATTTGGTAAAAAATGAAAGACCATAAAACAGCAAATATAAAAGGTAACAAGGTAGGTATGGAAGAAAAAGGAGAAAGAGATACTAGAATAGAGGTAAATGTTTCTAGGAACTACAATGGAGTGTATACTCTACTATTGACTTTAATCTAATCAAGTATTTTTCCAAAATGATTAAAAACTGCAGTTGTCCAACCTCTTGTAGAGTGTAGATGTTATAGATCATAATCTAAATGTCATTTCGTTTTCCAAGAAATCTTTTTTTTGAAATAGCTGATTTGATCACACCATCAGTTGACTTTACAGGTGCCGTGCATTTTTGGGTTGTCCAGGACAGCAGAGGGTTGTGGGAAGTAGCGACCACGTCTCAAGGGGAGGGTGGGTATGTATTACAGTATTCTTGACCGCCATGGTGTCTCGTGAAATATTAGAAAGGTTACTGGAAGTTGCATGCACTTATGTCGTAGGGTTGATGCTGTCGTATGGCCCCGGACGCCACACTATAGATGTTAGTGGGGTGCGAATACTGGGTCCTTACTGACAATGTGCAAATGCCACAGACATGAGGTGTGAACATGATACGTAAGTGCCTGTAGGACGGCCACATCAAATATGATCTTAGTGCACAGCAGTAACAGGCTCATAGCGGGAGATTTCGTTGGATTGAAAAAAATGAAAAATTCTTGTGTCACTTTTACTTACCCTTAAGTGGGGTACAAGTGTTCGCTACAACCTGTTGCTCACACCATGCATTTTCGCGATACGGCACATGTGTCAAACTCAAGGCACGCGGGCCAAATGCGGCCCGCCTTGTCATTTTATGTGGCCCGCGAGAGCATAAAAGTTTTTAATTTCTTAAAATAAAAAACAAAAATTGGTGTGTTTTTATTCATATCTAGGGGGAATCAGACTTGAAATATTGGATTGGGTAACTATACATTAGGACTTAAACAATGTCCATATAACCTAACCGAATCAACAGAATCAAATTTAAAAGGATTTATGCTAGAGTAACAAGAAAACATATGTTTTCTATTCAACTGTAATTGTCACTTTAAAAGGTTATAATAAATAAATAACGGGTTGTTTAACATTAAGGAGTAGTTACATTTATTTTTCATTACATTTAGTTACATGTATACGATATATCTGGCCCTTTGAGGACAACCACTATGTTGATGTGGCCCTCGGTGAAAATTAGTTTGACACTCCGGCTCTAAGGGCTCACCAAGAGGTCTACAACCTTGATATTCCTTACAGGCCCCATGCGCGCCTCGTACAGGTTTGCATATTTTCAATGATAAACATTTAATATCCGCACATAAGAGCAGTTGTGACTAAAATTTAGGCCGAATCAGAGAAGAAGAAGAAGCGGAGAAGAAGCACTTTTCTTTATGTGGGGTGTGCTTTGAAGCACACAAGTTTACATTTAAATGTAAGAAAAGACTTTTTGTTTTAGCATGCCCTTTCTAAAGTTATAAAAAACATGTTGCAGAGCGCTAGCAGCTCTGCCCTAACGTAGCTGACCGGTAACTATTGATGACGTCATCGAGTGGGAGTAACGTCCAAATTCGAAGACGCAATTTTTTTTATAACTTTCTATTTGGAAGGCTAAATGCAGTGGTAAGGAGAAGCCGTAGGGGTAGTGATTTAGAAAAAAAAACGTTTTTGTTACTTGATCTAAGTGAAGCCTTTGATGTTGTAAATCCTAAAACCCATCTTGATAGAGTGGAGAAGTGGGTGGGGTTATCAAGTACACTCCATAGTTTGTTTAGATCTCATCCTACATTCTGTCACTTCTATTGACGCTCAGAAACTTGAGGGAGTCTCATAGCCAAGTGGAGTTCCGCAGGGTTCAATTCTTGGACCCATTTTGTTCAATCAGTACACGTTCTCTCAGATCTTTCAAACCAAGAATGTTTCACATCGCGGTTATGCAGATGACACTCTTTTAGTAGCTCTGTCACCAGAAGAACTATTGTCCATTAGGCTCTAGACTCGAGTCTAAATTCAAATTCTGGGTTTATGGGCTCACACATTCAGGCCACAACTAAATCCACTTTATCAACTTCCCAGAGATTTGCAGCATCTCTTCATTGCCTGCAAGATGTACTACGGTCACCGATATGTCTGCTCTACCAAAACTGACTGCTGGAAAGCTGTAGCTCCTTCAGAATGCTGCTGCCTGAGTTTTAATCAGAACCACGAGAACTGACTACATCACTACTGATCTCAAGTCTTGACACTGGCAATGATGTCAGGACTAGTCTAATGTTGCTGATACCAAATACCCATCAGATCTACTGACGGTATATAAACTCAATAAAGCTCTGCTACAACGGACGGAATAGAATAAGAACCAAAAAGGGTGAAGCTTCTTTCAGTTGCTATGATTCCATCAGCTAGCTGATGAGCTCAGATGTTCCCCATCATTGCCCTTCTCTAGTGCCTCTGTAGAAAATGCAGCACTTTAACCATTTCCCCTATAATGATGCTTTGTTTTAGCGCTACATCTCTGTAAAGCACTTTAAATGCCCTCTGCATATGGAAGCTGCTATAAAAATAAAGCTGTCATGCATCAAGATTGCTTATAAATGAATAATAATTGTTCCTGCATGCACATATATGCGCAAGCCATCTTAGTGATGCTTCCATAGGGGTAATAGCAAAATGATAGTCTCAGTAGGGGGTGGGGGCGCAAAGCTTTCTAGGTTGCACACACACCCATGCACACACAGTGAATAAGGCTGCATACTGCGATAACACACCATCCCTATGGCAGGAGAGTGCGTGCACACAGACGCGCTCCCTTCTCCAGACCTATTTTTCTCAGGCGCGAACACTTCAACAGACGCGCGCTCATGGAGCTCATGGCGAGCAGCTCAAGCCTGGTGATAAGACGGAACGGAACACTTCAAAGAAGTGATGCTTTAAGATAAAAAAGAAACAGCCTCAACTAATAGAGCCTCCTCTAAAATGGCTGCCAGACATCCCCTTCTTCCACGGCTAATGTTTCGCATCCAGACACACGGCTGCTCGGCCCTGCTGGCTTTGCCTCATAGTTGCACAATCACGTCATCCTGATGTTGAGGTTTTGGGGGCATTTGATGATCTCCTTTTTTTGAGACCAAGGGAAGTTCCCATGTTCAAAGAAATAAACTGAAAGGACAAAATAGCTTCTTTTTTTTTTTGTTCTTCGTTTAATAAGCAATCATCAGCATATTTTTGAAAGCCTTGACCGTTTTAATAGATTTACGTTAATTCTTTGGCTTCATCTGGGAAAATGTCATTTATGAGCTTTAAAAAACTGTAACCTTTCACTGCAAACTTAGTGGCCATTCATCAACTTGGTCTTTTTCATGCACAGTTTGTGAATTTCACAGACAAACTTAAAAAAAGACACACAATGCCATGTTGTCACTTTGTCTTGCCACTCTCAGGATTGTGTATACTTCCTGTGAAAAAGGGAGGGGGGGGCAGGTTTCCTTTCCACCCTATTGTACCGGCCAGGTCTGCCTCATTCGGCGTTTGCTGTTTGGCAGAGGGGACCTGGTGCAGAGGCCAAAAGCACGCAGAGGTTCTGCCTGGGACCGTTCTATTGATAAGGACACAGTGCAGGCGGAGAACAGGTGCAGCAGCTTATCTGAAGCACAAGTTCGGTCCCTGCTGCAACGGCAGTGTCGTAATCTATTTGGGGGAGGATGGGGAGTCGTGGAGGGGAGGCGGTGACGGGTGCAGTTAGGGAAGACAAATGAGAGAGGGTGGGAGAGCAGGCTCACCTGTCAAAGAATGCATTTGTGCGTAGCATTGTAGAGATAAGTTGTGTAACACAGTGACAGTTTGGAGAATTAGATGTGGAGGGAGTATGTTCATATGGGATCTTAGGCAGTTTGGATGCTAGCTCCAGCACAGGAAACTCCCAAATGTTGCTGAGGAGCCCTCGCTATACTCTAGTATCATTGACTGCATAATGAGAACTGGACCTCAAATTCAAAACAGGAAGTACCTGCTGGTTTCAAGAAGCCAATATCCTATAGACTTCTACTGAGAAATACATAGCTATTAACAGTCATTCTATTGGTCAGAAGAACCTTTTTTGCTCTGATAAGAAAAGAGATAAGATAGGCTTTTATTGTCACTGTCCAATTGGACCATGAAATTGAAGCCATCACCATTCAAACTGCAAGGACAAAATCTAACAAGTAGAATATAAAAACTATCAATATGTATAGTATGTACAAGATGTAAAATGGAAGTTTGCAAATATGCAAAATGTGTGAATATAAAATGTCCGTAATTGTGTGCAGAGTGATATGTACAGATATAAACATGTCAGATGTGCAAAAACAGCATGTAGGTAAGGAAGAGTTGCATGTATGCATATACACATATATAAACATGTACATTGTAATGTGCCGTGGCAGATTTTATCTGTGCATTTTGGAGTTTAGCATGGTTAATGCCTTGGTGAAAGAAGCTATTTATGAGTTTGTTTGTTTCAGTTCGGTTGTCTCAGTGGCACCTCCCAGAAGGCAACAGGTCAAACAAGTACCTCTGTTTTAACATTTTCTTGCTGATCCTAATTTTTTTTCATTATATTTTTTTCGGTAGGGCAAGTTACTCAAGCTATAAACTGGCCAATCAGATGCTTCAATAAAAGTTTGTGGTCTCACGTCTGTCGTTCCAAGCGTTTGGTTGACAGATTTTGTGTGGCCCGCTTTTAAATGTTAAGGGAGGTGGAGTTCCGACTAGGTCACTCTTTATTGGGTAAAGTGGTTGCCAAAGAAATGATGAGTCAGACAGATCTGGTCCAATCACTGCTTGTTGACGACATCTGGCCCCAATGACATCATCATTTTTAGTTTTGGCGAACCGCCCATATGCAATGTGCTACCTTCGATCTTGTGGTCACTATATTTTTTTTCCGCCATTTTTGTGACTTTAGATTACTTTTAATTGTGTGTTTAATACAATTTATGCAAGGGCTACACTTAGGTCTGGACCTTTAGGCTAGCTCACTTCTTAACTTCTTGCACAACCCGCCATAACTCTGCGGCGATCCTTGTCTACAGTATCTCTCCGTCCGCACGATGACATCAAACAACCTGACATCAAAACGGTGCGTTCGTTCATATAGCTAGGATTAACTGATAAGGGAGGGCATTTGGATGGTTAGAACATCATTTCGCGCTACTGGTAGGAAAATCAAAAATAGGTCGTTTTCTGTAAAAGACGTCACACCTGCTCGGTCCGGTTCTCATATGCATTGTCCTTGAAAGTGTGATCAATACAAAAAAAAAAAAAAAAGAGTCACATTGTCAATATCCAAAATTTAAAAAATATATAATGTTTATATTCAGGGTAAACATGTGGAACAGGAAGTAACGACACCCAGAATCAGAGTAAAAGACACCTCCCTCCTGGGGGGGGGGGACCTTACCGAGTGTTATTTTTGCCAAAGTCACAGAAATGCCCTCCCATGTGGGGTTTGAGCCTTATTTAGAGAGCAAAGGTTTACCTGACTGCTGCAGCAATCCTATTAACCTCCTTTTTTCTGTTCATTAAGAATTCCCCCTTTACTGCAAGCAGAGCAGCCGCTGCTCCACCTGTGAGGGTGCAGCTTTCCCTTCATATACTGATACTATGGAGCAGGAAAAAAATGATGTCATGCTTTGGAATAAATTCACTAAAGCAAAGAGATGTTAACAAAGTTTTAGTCACTACAATAACATGTTTTGATGAAAAACGTTTTGTTATCCATATTTATGTGTCTATTGCTTTTGTAATAGCAAACTAAATGTGGAGTTTTGGAACAAACCATTTTGAGAATAAAAAAAAGAGACTAAAATGATGATGTGTGTTTTCCTACTTTATTCTTGTGGCTCGGAAAAACCACAAAAATATCCCATGTATCAGCTACTTTGGGTTTTCTAAAAGTAAAATCCTAAATGTTGCTCCTATCTCAGTGTTAGCAGTCAAGATAAAAAATCCAAAACCTTTACAGCACATCTATTTCCAAAGTACAATTCTGGATCAAATGTGGCTTTGAAACGAAGAGTTTTTGTTTTGTTTTGTTTAGATTATATGTATTATTGAGTAAAATTACATAGGAGTGGCTAACACGGGTAGAAAAGGAAGTACCTCAATGTCAAAATGAAGGTGGCCTTGAAGTGTAAATCGCATCAACACAACATTAAACACAAACACATTTTAAAGGTAAAAAAATAAAAAAAACAATTACCAATTAAAAAAGTGGGGATAAAAAAAAACATTTCAGGAATTTAAAATAAAAAAACCAAAACATGAAAAAAAAAAATAATTTCCAGAAATCAAAATGAGATGTTAAAAAAATTCAACAAAACAAGCAACTGGAAAAGTTTGGTACAATAGGACATCACAGACTGGATGATGATGTTGGAGGACACAGAAGGATGTTTTGTTTCTTATTTTTTCAACATTTCATTTTGATTTCTAAAAGTTACTTTTTTTTTGACGAAATGTTTCCTTTCTATTTTGTGTCATTTTTTCATTGTGTTTCTTTTGATTTCTAAAAAGTAACGATCTTTATTAATAATTTTCTTTCTTAATGGTCAGTGTGACCTTTATGGTTGATGGTGTGTTTCTTGATGTGATCTGGACTTCAGATGGCAGAAAAACAAAGTGTAATTCTGGAGAACAAAAGGATGGGAAATTTCGTGAAATTCAGTCATGTGAAAGTCTTCCAGAGCGGCCGTGGTGCAGCGGTAGGGCGGGTGATCGGAAGATTGCAGGTTCAAATCCTGCCGTGCCCGCACGAGTGTCGAGGGTGTGTGGCTGTAAAGCGCTTTGGGCCTTCAAGGAAGGTGGAAAGCGCTTTTCCAAGTATACGCCATTTACCATTTATTTTTGTTAACCAACTATATAGAAAGAAAAAAACATTTTTTTTTTTTTTTTTTTCTGGATTATCTAGAAGAACCCCATGATATTACATTTTTTCAGCACAGATTAATGATATCCTAAAATTTCATTTGAATTTTGACTTTTTCGGAAGATAAACTGTCTATTTTGTGACACGACATAATAACATTCTTTAAACAAATAGGATTGGGGCGGAGCAGAAAAAGAACACGAAGGTTGTTGCCATCAGCGATCCGGTGAAAGACGGTTTCCACATGAATGCGTTCACACTTCCTGCCGAGCAGTCTGGACGTGCGGTTCGTAACAGCGGAGGAAGAAGGCGGTGTAAGCGGGTGGGGGTTTTGGGGGTGGAGGGGTTAGGACAATAGACACTCAAATGGGTGAGTTCCTTGGGAAATGGAACTCTGATTTGGACCATTTAGAGGTCAAAGGTAAACCTTTCAATTGCTCCGAGCAGACAGAGCGGCCAGCAAAGGTCATTTCTATTTATCCGGACAGTTCATGGAACATAATGGAGCTCCACTGTTTCATTAGGTTTATGTTAGGGTTGTTGATTTCACCTTCTGATATGCTAAATAGTCAGTACGGCTAGAAAATATAGTTTGCGTTCAGGTTTGACGAGTGAGGCGACGTTTTTATAACTTTAAATGCTAAGAAATTCCACAAAAAAATAATGATACAACAGCAATGTTTCATAGATTTTTATTTTCTTGGTGGTAGAAGTAACACTGACAAACACATTAGTGCTGTTAGATAAATGAGGTGAACATTAAGGTTGTTATAAAAAAAAGTTTTGCTCCTTAGTGATGAATTTAAATGAGAAAGTGTAAACATTTTGCAAAGACAGCTTGTTTTGCTTCAGTCGTTCAGATAAGGTTAAGTCTTAAAAATTAGGCTCTTCATAGAAACTTTGGTTCAGAACAGCTAGTTTTCTTGCTGGTGGCTGAAAGGCGATGTAGGAGGAGGAGCTGTGAGGAGATCAGACCCTGAACCTCTGCCACAAATGATTACTGGTACTGCAAATGAATGGAATTAATGATATGGAGAACATCTACAGTTATCTGAAAAAAGGGTTATTATCTTTATTAATATTCTTTTTTAACATTGTTATTAGATATGTGGAATCTGTTTGTAATTTAAATATCATGCAGTAGTCCAAACAACAGGTTTGAAAGAGAAGAATCATTCTTTTTTCAAAGGAACACTTTCTAATTTGTGGAATGATTGCATTATTTAGGTGTAGGCAGTTGGCCATTTGAAATTTCCTTTGGGATTAATAAAGTTTATCTATATATATATATATATATATATATATATATATATATATATATATATCTAATAATGATAAAGAAAACACTCAGATAAATTAGGAAGCATGGCAGGGGAAGGATGGTAATGTGGACGAGCTGTGTCAACATAATGGAATGAAGGGGTTTCGAAAGAAGCTACCATTTTTAGAGAACTTTGGATGCAAAAATCCAGCGATTTCATCTAATAAGTCCAGGTCTTTTGTAGGCCTGCACAATAAATTGCAAATTTATCTTTATTGATATATGAAGCTGTGCAATATTCATATCGCAAAAGATGGCAACAATTGGAATAAATGCCAACCTTAAATGTGCTAAAACAATCTTATGGCAGCTTTAAGTATTTAACAAATCAAATAAATCCCTTTATGCCTTTGACCAATCGGATAGACGTTTTTACATTGATAATCAATCAGATGGAGCCCTTTTATGTTAGGTGTTTGCTTCCTATGTAGACGAGGGTCATTTGGGGTACAATATGGGTTATGTTGACTCTTATTTAAATGAAACTGTTGCAGTGAAATGAAAAAGATATTTTTCGTTTTTTTGCTATTTGTTCGTGTATCGCAAGTGATATCGTCATCGCAATATTGATCACTAATATCACAAAGCACGAGTTTTCTTCATATCGTGCAGCCCTAGATCTGACCACGATTGAAATTGTAAATAAATATGGAAAGCTGAATAGCGTTTGGGGATTGATTGACAATAATCTATAGCCAATCAAGATAAAGAGGGAAAACAAAAAGCATGCAAGATTGCACTTAAAAAAATCCACGAAACAGTGAGACCGCCAAAAGGTAAATTGTCATTTAGTGAGAGAAAACTCTGAAATGTTGCATAGTGCTGCAAAGGTCCTTTACTCAGAATCAGATTTACGTTCATTCCGTAGACGCTCTTGCATTTCGGCACAGAGCTGTTTTTCCGTTCGAATTCCGTGAATTACGTAAACAAAGCGTTGTGATAATTCAAAGAATGTTAGCGCTGGACCTAAAACTCCGGGGATGAAGGTTTAAAAGTCCAAAGTCCGGCCAGTGGGCCAAATGCGTCCTGCATTCAAACGTCCACCGGCTCAGCACTGTCCAACAAATGTGTGTGTGATTCCATGATTGTGGTTGGCTAAATACCGTTATAAGCCATTTTTAACCCTTGGAGACACGTTAACGTTGGGAGTGGGGTCATCTGGACCCCACAAGATAGCACAAGGGTTAACCTGTCGCACACTGTTCTGGATTCTTCCAGCTCATTTCTGAAATGTCAACAGCAAAAAATCAAAAATAAAATTTGACAAGAAGAGCCGCCAGCAGTCATGTTCATTGGAGGCAATTTTTCTTCATTTTTTGTGAAATAAAAAAAACAAAGTGTCTGTAGTTTGTACCTTTAAATAAGTTTTTTTTGTTTTTTGTTCACATAGGGCACTTTAGAGTGAGGATTTAATAAAGAATGCCGTGTGTCATTTGTTTTTTCCACACAAGTATTTTCTTGAATCTATTTCTGGTCTTTAAATACAACATTTTTGGTAATTTGGAGAAAAATGTATATTTTTGTTCTATGTAGAAAAACAAAATGCATTGCATTAGAATTTCTATAAAATCAGACTTAATGTTATCAGAAGAGTTCAGATTTTCACCTGACCAAATCTAGCCCTTTTTGCAAAAAGTTGGAACACTTCTGACCTAAAGGTATAAGAGCTAAAGAATAAAAAAAATAAAATAAAATAAAAAAGCTGCTGCCATAACCCGGTTATGGCCTGATTAAAATGCTCCAGCATTGAAATGCCTGCAGACTTCAATGAACTGAGGTATTGAGAGAAGAGAGGGTAAAAACACATCGTCATGAGGGGGTGATAATGAAATATATATTTATTGCTGCAAAAAAAAAAAAAAAAAAGAAAGCTACAAGCTACTAAAAATCAGAAAGTTTACTTAGCTGTTCCTGCTCCTTGTTTCACGTCTCCGAGTAGTTTATATTTAATAATTTGTGACAGAGTAATACATCATGTGCTGCAGTTCATCCAAGGTTTTATTTACTTTATTTTAATGAGCACATAAAGAGAGTACAAAGAATTTAAATGGAGGTCTTCTAAGACTGTTCTATCTGAGAATTTTAGGGGGAAAAAGAAAGAACGATTAAGGAAATTCTTTAGGAAAAAAAAAAAAAAAAGGAGTGGAACTGGATCTAAAATGCAGGAAGCACAAGCTGGTCTGCTCCTGGTTTTAGCCCTCTTTGCCCCTCCCATCCCCAAAATGCAGATAACATGAATAATTTTGTGACTTTGTTGAGGGAAAAAACTTTCTAAAGTGTGGCAAGGCAGACTGGAGGTAATAAATTATTCAAATGCTTCATTGGAGCCACGCTGCGCAGGGGCAAGCCTCTATAAAATGCATGTAAGAAGACGTGATGAAACAGCTCCATAAACAGCGCAGAATGAGCGAGCATTCGGGGGATTGTGGGGTTGGAATTAAAAGGGCCGATGCCGAGACAAGTGACTTTGACTCCGACTTTACATAGGCATTTATGCACTAGGCATCTATAATATATGCATCAAAGGATGCTGGATGAAATAGCCCTGTGTGATGTGGAGGGAACAAACCGGGAGCGCAGAAGGAGGGCAGATTGGAGGGGGGGGGGGAGGCGAGGGAGGGGGCACTGAAAGCATGGAGTTAAAGAGAAAGATGTATGAGAAGGCAGAGAGGAAACTCTGAGATTCCTGCCATTGTGAGTGAATGTTTTTGTGTGAGAAACAGGAGGGGAAAGAAAAAAGACACTTAAAAAAAACGCAAACAGACAATAGATGGAGGAGCAGCTTTTTTCTTTTAAGTGCCAAGGGAGAAAGAGTACACATTTCAAAAATAAGCCTGTACTGTTGCACGCAGAGTGATATATTCATGGGAATAAACCTTAATATTATCTGTTAGCTTGATGGTTTCTTTCCTTTTTCTCGTGATCTTGCTCAAAATCAACCTCTTTAACTATATTAGGCTATGCCATACATCTTTCTTCCGCTATGCTACATTCACACGGGGCTCAGAAATGCGCGTACGAGCCATCGCTTTCAATGAAGTCTCTGTGATTTTAAAAGCAGTTCGGACACTATCTTCACTTTTTTTCTTGTTTTTTTTTTTAAACGGCAAATGTGACATCATCAACTTCACAAAGTGAAAATCGAATTAAAATGAGCGTTCTGTGACGACTATTTGTGAATCTACCGTGTTCTGAAAATGAAAACGTTGATGGTTTAAAAACAAACATTTGAATACATTTTTTGCAAGAATAGTTCAAACGCAATGCATTGTGGTCTATATTCGCCGATCTAGTGTGCATCGGTGCAGACTGGTTTTTCGCAAAGGCTTCTGGGAAATTTCGAGGGCACTCGATTTTGGAACCACAGATTCAGTCAGCACTGCTAAATGGTGAACGCACTATATAGTGCACTAAAACGCACGTACATGATCTTTTCGTCCCTCTGCAATAAAAAAAAATAGTGCATTCGGAATGTATGGTATGTAAACCGGACTGTCGATACCTTGATCATTGCCAATCCAGAATCCCTAATTGGTCGAAATTTCACCTGCCTTTACTTTCAAAGCATTTTCGGATACGGAACCTTGAAATACGCATAACCATAGAATTTTCATCGGTCGTGGTTACTTGAACGCGCTTTACAGAGGGCGGTCTGAACGTAACCATAGAAGTGCTTTACATAAAATCACCTTTTTGCCCTACCAGGTCAGCAGTGGAAATTGGAAAGACCCACTCTGATGAAAATCCGGCTTTTAGGTGTTTTTAACAGGTTCTTGTTGCATTTTGAAGGACAAAAGTAAAGAAAAGTATTCTTAAAATGGCATTGTTGAGTAATTCTTTAAAGAAATTGTTGTAAATCAGGAGCAGATGAAATAAGTCAGGGAAGGGGGGGGGGGGGGGGGGGGTTGCTTCATGCTCACGGTCCTCCCTGCAACTCGGATGAATTTCGAATGAACTCCGGCCGCTCTGCAGAAACTCTGTCCCAGAAAAGGAAGGAAAAGGAAAGATAAGGCAGCTCCTACATTTGTTTTAATACCGGGATCCATCTGCATATATATTATTTTTATCACTGATTAGAGCATTTGTATCAAAGTGGGAACAAAAAAGCCGCTTGAGAGTGAGAACTCAGTGGCGAAAAGCGGCCGCTGGAAGGGCAGAGCTCTGCGTCTAGAGAGGACACTCAGCTGACACCACTCTATGACAAATGCTAGGCATGCTTTTAAGCTGAAAGTTCACTGGCGGGTGACGCTGTCAGAATGTGCGATTGCAACCCCACCGAAAAAAAAAAAAAGTCATAATAAAGCAGAACAATTAAATAAAAGGTTAGGCGTCATCGCAAAAGGTTATGTTTAGCAATGCATTAGCCATCGCTGCTTAATAGATGTGAGAAAATGCAGCAGCTAGACAATGTCCCACATCAGACACTGTATTTCAAAAAGAGCATGACCCCCCCACCCTACCCCACCCCCAGTAGCAGTTTATTTTCAGTGTTGCCCTTCCTATCCTCATCGATATCATTTGCAACAACATGACCCTACAAAACATCCATGGTGTTGGATGAAGCGCCTCTCCGACTGAATGTAAATGTGTGACAAGTGCAGTGCAGATGACATCCACTTAGTACTTTTCTAAAGCCTGATAAATGTGTTTGGAAATCCAGAGAAATGTGTCTAGAAATGACTAGCTTGAAGAGCCACTTTTGGTGCTTTTATTTTGAAAGGCAGACTTCACTTAGGTTTGTTGCATTTCTTATGAATATTCGCTATTGGCCTTGTTAGAAAATCTGTCCGTTTGACAAAGTAGTCGTTTTTTTGGAGGAAAAAATATGGCCGCCAAACAAATGGGTTTGTGTTTACTTCTGAAAAAAAGAAAAAAAAAAGGTTGATGGTCTGCAAACTGCCCACATCCTTTAGCTGCAAAACAAGCCCCAACAGTCACCCCCTCCACTCGAGCACTTCACAGCCGGTGTAAAGTGTTTGTGCTGATATGCTGCATTTGACAAACATAATGATGTGCATTAAAGCATACCCCCCCCCCCCCTGCCCCCGCGTTCTGCAGGAATTTACGCAAAGGTCGGAATGCTGTGGTGTTTTTTTTTAGCTTTCTGATCCTTGGAAAAACAAAAAAATGAAAACTGCAGAAAATAATCTGGATAATAAAACAAGTGACATCTGTCTTGCATTTTTTATGGCCATTTTACGCAAAATATTGGAACCCTGACACAAACTCACAAACTCACCAAAATTAGAAAAACCGAGTACCAGGTTAGAATGACATTTTTTTACATTGTGAATGACGCCCCCTACAGCCGGTGTAGTGTACAATCTCCTATTAGGGATTTCGATTTAGCCTCAAGCGTCATCGAGAAGCTACTTAAGAAAATAATGTTGGCGATAAAGTTTGTAGATTTTGAACGGCGTCAGCGTGGCTATCTGACAAAAGTGGCAATAATGTTTCTCACACTTTTTTTTTTTTTTACGAGTATGAAACTTTCATACATGAATCCCTGGCTCAAGATGAATAAAATGACATTACGTAGCATATGAAAATATTAGATGTGTGGGCGTGGTTTACAAAAAACCTATGTTGCCAAGGAAATCTAAAAATTCACTTTTGCCGATTCTTCCAAAAGTTACATCGACCTGTTCATCACCCCCAGATGACCACAACATAAAACCAACAGAAAACTGGGCAGGACAAAGAGGGGGGTGGCGAGGCAAGGTAGCACCTGTGGGCCATGCAATGCTGCTCGAGTTTTTGTTCTGCTCCTTAACGTCCACATTACAGTATTGTATGCAACCTTTGAATAAACTATACAAGAGCACTGGCATTTCAAATCTGCAAGATTTGGCCCTACTTTTACAACCCTCTTCATTATTTCTTCACAGGGTTATCCCTTTAGAACACTTTATCCAAAATACACACAAAAAAATGATTGTGTGTATATTTCTCCTTTTTTGAAGCCGAACAAAGCAACCGCTTTCGACTTTGCCTCTCCAGAGCGCCCGTCTTTGTTATCCAGCCAGATAGCTCCAACTAAGTAATATGCGCTGTCTGTGTTGTAGCCCAATTACTCTCTGTCCTCTTGGCCGGCTTCTTGGTCTCTCTCATAGTCCGTGGCCCATTTCCTGTCTCATTTTATGGCTTAAAAAGCTCACATGGGCAAAAAAAACACAAAAAAAACAGAAAAAAACTAAAACAGGGTGAGCTTCCAAATAGCCCATTTCCTTTATCTGTTCCATGATATGACAAAAGCAAGCAAAACAACTTTAAAAAAAGAAGGTAAAGAAAGGGCTTTAGTGTGTGTTTATAGTAAAACTAAATATTAAGTGTTTCATTTTCTCCGAGGAAATTTATAGAGCAAAAATTGTATCAACAGACAACAAAAGCAAACTTCAAAGTATCGATCAGTTGCCTTATTTTCTGAAGAATAGGAAAATCATGCGCTTCAGGTAGGTTATTTATTCCTTGAGGGAGCGTAGAGTGAGGAGGAAAGTAAAAGAACACAGTGTTGCATTGATTATATGTATTTATCTCTGGTCAGCAGTCTGGCTTGTTGCTGTGCACTGGAGGTCATCCTCCACATTGAAATCCTCATTGATCTTCTCTGCAGAGCCCCCCGAGACAGGCCGGGCTCTATAATGAGAGTGATCACACTCTCATAATAAACACTCATGAAATGAGGAAACACAAACTCATCCAGCGAGTGCATTAGCACATATGTGTCCCGATCATTATTCGCTGTAAATACCCGTTTTTTGTGCAGAGGCGTCGCGCTTCGCGCAAACTCACACACGTGCCTGCAACACTGATCGGTGGAAACCGGGTTTGGAGCTGTCTCTTTCTCTAATTTCTTGTACTGGGCCTCCTAACTGCATGTAAGAGCATGCGCTAATTCAGACATCATTTAATAAGACACACAGCCAGACTTCCTCCACCACTCCATAGAAAGGTGTTGAAAGGCAATTACGCCGGGCAAATAGCCCTTCAGGCTCCAGGGGCCCGGGCCCTTCCATTCGGAGCAAAACGACCAAGGAGGAAGCTGCGCTGCCCACCACGGCTGAAAGCGAGCCGCAGAGTTGGGGCGGTTATCCAGGTTTCCTCAAATGGATGCAGTTAAAGATTTATGATGCAGATTAAACACAGAGATGAATTGTGTCTGTGGTACTCTGAGGAGTTGAAACAACGGCTGATTTGTCAGAATCTTTTAATGAAAAGCGAGGAACGGCTGTTGTGGCATGAACAATTGTCATGAGGCTGAACCACATTAGAGAACGGAGCTGAAATGTGCTTAAAACGCTTAGCTTATGTACATAATTGAATCCCAATCTTTGAATTCTTGAATTGTATTATGATCCGCAAATTATATATCATAGGAACCAATACCTTCACTACCTTTCCAAATCTTTGGGAGCAACAACAGGTCAGTTGACCAAACACACAGGTGTGGTCTGCAGTCAAAACCGGCTATCGGGACACCTTTGGTGGTTTCACGCCACAATCAAACCCTTGATGTTGAGTTTCACGCAAGAAGACATTTAATCCCATTTTTTGAGTATCTTGGAATTGAAGCCCAATCTCCAAGTTTTAAGCAAATCACCACTTGAGCCCTAAGCTAGATTTATAGAAGGTTTAAAGTCGCGCTTCCCCAAAAGGCAAAGTTTTCTGCCTAAAACTGGAATTGCTTGAAGAAAAGTAGTCTTGGACTCACCATTATTCCCGAAGTCCAGTGAATATTTGACCACATGGTAGTTATTCCACACGTACAGAAGGTTATCTCTTGGGTTGTAATCCACGGCAGCGATGTACTGGTAGGAATTCGGGAAGGGTATGTTGATGGTGGTCTCCTTGCTCTTATCAGTGTTGTACATATAGTCAATCTTGTTCCCCGTCCCTTCATTGTCATCGTCTTCGTAGACCGTTTTGACCACATAGAGGACGCCGCAAATCATGAAGGCGTTGGAGGCGGAGCGCTTGTCGTAGCTGGTGTCCCAGGAGCCCTCGATCCGCAGGGTGTAAGGGTTCAGCTGGCTCACCACGATGCGCCCGTTGTTTTGCTCCGTTGCATAGATCACCCACAGCCCGTTTTCGTCCACGGCGAGGTCAATGTCCGACTTGCCGCCCCAGCGGTACGGAGACGTGTCGTGGTAGTTGGCGTTAGCGATTATGGCCTCGCCGCTTTTGATGCGCGTACGCAGGTCAAACTTCACAATGTTGCGAGTGCGCTCTTTGTTGAAGAAAAGCGCACCATCGTAGACGACGAAGCCCGTCCCGTCCACCCGATGGGGTAGTTTGTACGTGGTCGTTGGCCGGCCTGCTATGAAGTCTTCTTTTGACGAGTACTCTGTCAGAGTGTCTGTACGGTAAGGTGTCCAGGGCATATAGTAAATCTTATCGGAGGCCTGCAGTGGGTCTTTGCACCACGCACCAGACTGGTGATCCGACTCAAAGAGATGCTCACTTTGGTAAACTCCCCGCAGAATACCAGGGCACAGAAAAACTGAAACAAACAAACAACAACATTTTTCACATTAGATAAGCTTCACCCCATTGATGTTAAATGTCAGCAATTCTCTCTGGAGTTTCAGCAGTTTGTTTGCTTCTTTTCTTTTTGTTGAAAATGTCCATAAATAATAAAACTGTGTTCTAGGTTACCTTTAACAACCAGTGACTGATAATGACATGATAGGCTCACTTTGTTGTGTAGTCACTGTCATCCTTAAGCACAGCAGCCTGTCTTCTATTCAACAGATAATACCCTGCTCGCACAGTAAAGAAATGAAGAGAAAATGGCACATTTTGTTCCACTTTCACTCCTTCTCTTTATTCTTGATTCTCCCTCCCGCTTTAGCTCCTCATTAGCTTCACAGCTCAGTCTTCATTTCTCTCCCTTTCTATTTTTGTCACTAACCACCAACTATGCCAGCCAACAGAGCAGCATTTTTTTTTTTTTTTTGCAGATGTTACAATAATTATTTTCACACACCCCGTTCGGTATTCCCATCTTGGAATCCCGGGGTCGTGTCTTACGAGCCATGTGGGAGATGTGGTAGGAAGCCACTGTGACCAATCACAAGGACTTTTGTAATGTATCTGGAATGTTGCATCTGTACAACACAGACTCTCCGAGATGCCAGATGTGCACTGCACTATTCCCTTTTTTTGTTTTTGTTTGGAACAATAACAGATTTCACTAAAAAGCATGGAAATCTTTAATGAATATTCATCAGCTTTTTATACAAAGCGCTTAAATATCACGGACAGACAATCAATTAATAAATATCAATGTGATTCTCTGCTCATCGGCTCATTGTGACCTGTAAAGAGTTTGTTAAGTGAAATTCTACTCATTCAATGCAACCATAAAGTGTGTCTAATTAGAATCGCTGCCTATACAGTAGTTGCAGGGACTTTGAAGGGAAATGTCATGCAGCCAAAAAGTACAAATCATTTCAGGCTTTGGCTTCAAAGTGACTCTCCATTCCAGATTTTGGAGCGTGTGCGTAATATCAGCGTGTGTTTGGAGTTGGAGACTTACCTTTTTGTTCCACTTCTGCATAAGCCACGGGCAGAGGATTTGAAAGCAAAACGCAGCAAAGAAAGGTTGGGGGAGTGGGGAGGGGGGGCGAAGACAAGAGACAAAAATAGATTAATGATGCAATAATAAGGAAATCATGATAATACAATCTGAGATCTTCATAATCTTCCTCATATTTCATCCTAACCTTGTGAGAGTGCCAGAATGCTCTCCATGTGTGATTGGTAATAAAATTACACAAACGTCTGAGGAGACTGCACTGCAGCGAGGAGACACTATTGCATCTAACATATGTTGTGCCACACATGTGAAGGGAGACAAAAGATGAAGGATGACACAATGTGTACCAACACATACATGATCCCTGTTGGTTCCATCACCGGTTTGGAACGAAATAAAATCCAGATTTCCTAAATGTACATGGTTAATGCAACAGCATAACCTAAAAAAAAAAGGAAAAAAAAACTGATGGGATGACTTGGATTGTTAGCATCCTTAGAAGCCAGTAAATGTTGTGTATAGGTCATGGAATGTGGTGAACTGGGTAGGCGTGGATGACAAGGCTGGATGTACCAGTTATCGTCAAGCCTACCAACCATTTGATGCACAAAGGACTGTCTGCAAAGCTTCCTGGCAGCCCTACGCTGAAACATGGACGCTTGCACAGAACCTCTTAAACATATGAATTTCATTCCACCTTGCTCCCCGTGGGACCGAGTGGAATGTGAACAAGGCAGAAACCTTATCCTAAAGGCTGTGCCCTTGTGTCTTTCAAGACCGTTAGAGACCTGCCACATGGAACTGGTCCCATGAGAGGGAAAGGAATGGAGTGGAGGCCAAAAAGCACCCCCAACACACACACACACACACACAGAAGCAACATTTCGTGGAACTTCTGGATGTTTATATATAGAACTTGTGCACTATATATTGCACACATTAATCTTTCAACACATTACAGCAAAAAGCCAACGACATGACAAACAGCACACGTGACACACGCTCACCCAACACACAAGCAACCATTAAATCTTTGGCTCATAAAAAATGCATGCTAACTGGTGCAGTTTAGCACAACTCCTGATAAATAAGCAATATCTGGAAGGGGATCGAGTTGAACTCCGAAAAAAATCCAAACAAGTGTGTACGAGTTTGTGTGCGGCATGAGGAGTCAAGACGTATAAAATGGTTTCATTCCAGGAAGTAGAGCTTCTCTCTGAGGAGAACCGAGGAACGCAAGCCGATCCTCTTTTTTAGGAAAGGAGGGCGTGACCCTGGGCTGGGCGATAAATCAATGTTAGCGATAAACTCGAATTTTTTGTTTGAGGAGATTTATATTTAGGAAAATTAGGATTTTATTTCCCTGACACACTGCTTTCTTGTTTGGAGAGGTCACCTCGCCATTTCTCCCCAACGAGGAGCTTGTTCCCCAAACAGGAACAGTTTCGTCAGTTTTATGGAACCGGTTCAGTTTTGGGACTTTGGACTCGAAGCAACAAACCACACGCTGCAAAATCTATTTGAAGGCTTTTGCTGTAGTAGCGACTTAGGGCTGATTATTTCTCTGCTATTTCTCCGTAGGGGGATACGCGGTGCGGTTGTGGGCGGAGGGCAGGAGTTTACATTTTAATGTCAGTATTGAGTTTTTGATTGTGATTGAATTTCTAAAACCAAATTTATGTATTTTATTAGCACTGGCAGCTAGACATTAAAGTAGATGACCGGCGATTATTGATGACATCATCAAGTGGTAGTAATGTCCGAATTTGAAGACACTATTTTTCTGACTACACATTATGTGTAAAAAGAGAGAGAGGGTTTTGTTTTTGGCAGAATAAAACCGATTACAATTTGCAATTCAAATTATGTGTAAAAAAAACAGAATTTTGTTTTATGGACCAAAAAAATTGATTGAAATTGTATATCAAATTATGTGTGAAAAAGAAAAGAGATTTTAGTCTTTGGTCGAAAAAAAAAATCGATTTAAATCAAATTTTGGGTAAAAAATTAGGGACTTTAGTTTTTGGCTAAACAAAATCGATTAAATTTGCAAATCAAATTAATCGTCCAGTCTTAGCATGACCGTTGACTGTAAATGAGAAGTGGACCATGCGTGTGACATTGAAAAAGACTTACTTCCGCCTCCAATGAAATGACTTCAATTCAGTCGCCCTGTTTTGTGGTACGGATGCTTCTACGTTGGAGCCAGACGACGTCAGTAAGCAGAGATTGGTGAGTGAATCAGAGTCAATGTTTCTATAGCAACCACTCTCGTCTATCAGGAGTGAGCTTGTCGGAAGTCCAAAAGTAGGCTACACGAAATCTGTCAATCAAATGATTTGAATATTCGACCTGAGACTACATGCTTTTACTGAGGCATCTGATTGGTTAGTTTATAACTTGAATAACTCGCAATACAGAAATAATATAAAAAATAAATTAGGATCAGCAAGAAAAAGTATCACAAAAAAAATGGGGGTTATCAGAGCAAGAATGGTTTCTCTGATAAATATAATGACTGAGTTTTATTTTTTTCTCTTTAGAAGTCTATGGGATTTTGACTTCTTGGAGGCGGGTGGTACTTCCTGTTTGGAACGTGAGGGGGGAGGGGTAACTAAATCCACTTTTCATATACAGTCAATGGGCATGAGAGGTGAAACAATTGATGTTAGTGAACCAAACGCAAACACGGGGCACACACAACATTACGAATGAATCCTATTGTGGGCCAGGAGGACGAAGATTGATGACACCAAAACAGCAAGGCCCTTCGCAATCCCACGAGGCCCTCCAACAGCGACTGGCAGACACCAGGCAAGAACCCCGAGAGTTCAAGGTTGCCAGAAACTAATAGATTTTAAATGAAAGTCTGGCAGCAACAAGTGTACCAAATGGCAAAGAAAATGTCAAACAAATGTCATTCAATTTGTACTGCAACTCGGTGCATCGCTAGATTAATAGACGTCTCTGCTGGCGGGCTTATTGCGGGAATTTATTTTTCAGGTGTCCCTTTTTTTTAATCTGCGGGACAGGATAGGAAATCAAATCCGCTCATAGATCACGGGCGTTCTTTATTTTTTATTTAGCGTCTAACTTTCAACAAGGGTAATATATGTCAGTGTGACATCTGCTGGAACTTCCAAGGTTTTCTCAAGGATAGCTGAAGCAAAAACTAGGAAGTCTTCTTCTACCTTAGTGCTATTTTAGATACTGCTAAATGGAGGTAAACAATTGCTGGAAAATGTCCTTAATTCCGGGAGAATCGGAACTAGACAGCATTTGTGTGTGTGTGTTTGTGTGTGTGCGTCAGGTTCTGCTTTTATCTTATTCCGTATCTTTTGACAGATCATTTGCAAAATCACTTAAACTGCAGCGTTACCTTATGCAGCTACAAAGACAGTGTTCTCATTAATTCTGAGCGGGACGTTGAATGAACGTAAAACACTTGCAGAATAATAATAAAGATCTGTTGCCTTGTCTAGTTTCACATTTATTAAAAATCGTCTAATTATTCATTAAAATGCGCAGCACAGATCTCACTCTGTACTCTGGATACCATCACAACCCCCCACCCCTTTCTTCTTTTGCACACACACACACAACCACACACATATGCATAGATAGAAGGTAGGAGTGTTAACCTGCCTACGCTGCAGTGTAAAGATAATTAGCATTTTTATTGAAAACGTATGGTTTATTAGGAAGGTGTTCGTCTACGAGGAGAGATGTGTGTTCTTGAGGATGGGGTGGGGGGCACGTTTCCACGGGCAACAGCATCCTTCCCCGTGATTATCGCTGATCTCCAATCAGCTCAGCCCAGCTGAATCTCAAGGTCATTTCTGGACACGGATGGATTTTTTTTTTTTTTTTCTATTGTTCTGTAACCCCCCGCCATCCATCCATCCTAACCTGCCATTCTATTTCATTATTTCATCTCTCCATTTCCCCACCCAAACCAAACGGCCTTTTCCTCTCCTACACCGGCGTCTCTTGGAAACCGTCCGTGTCGTTTGCTCCCACAAACATGCTTACACTCACATAATCCACATGTGAGGAAGGAATTACGCTGGCGGGCAGCTGTTTCCAAGACTACATGCACACACACGTGCATGAAACCGCTCCACTCGTGTCATCGTGATGAAGCTATCCCAACGCTTGTATCTGACAGAAGTCCTTAATTGGACAGAGAAGAAGGGGATTTTATCTTTTAATTAGCTTTCCAACTGAGTCAAGTCCTATTGTCTAAAATAGACTGCATGGGTATTGCATAACATATCACTGGCTTTTCTGATTAATAATTGCTAATTGCTTCCCAACAGCAGCTCCGAGAGGCAGGGCTCGCCGAATGAAGATGAGGCGATAGACACCAGCCCACGTGTTGCTACCTGTCTTTGACGGATACTGGAACTACACCCACTTTTTTTTTTTTTTCCCCTTCCTGAATCTAAATCTATCTGTGCATGACATTTGCCTTAGAGAAGCACTTTGTACAGCAGATGTTAATGGATGTATGGATATTTATAGAGAGCCTGCAGTTCTATCAGAGCGTATACACAGGTGGCTAATTACTGCAGGAGCTAGCTGGCTAGCTTGGCGCACGGCCGCCTCGCACTCGTACGAGACAAAAGTGTTGAAAACATCAAAATGTGCATAGAAAGAAAATGTGAAGAAGAAGAAAATAATAGAAGCAGACACGATTTAATTACCTGTGCCCTCTTTGAGACTTGTTTACAATATTTGCAGAGTGGGAACTGAACCAGTTCGACTGCAACAGCCGTTCCCCTGCAAAAGTAACTACATTTGCAGTGTGCGGCTGGGTCTCGGTGGAGTTCAGCTTATTTTCTTGCCATGCACTTACTCAGTGATTAGCAACACCGCCCTCGGAGACGATTGCTAAGGGGTCAGGTGTTTACACCCAGCAAGCAGCGCAGCGGTGTGCTTAACGTCGGGGGACGTGCGCTCTGAGTTATGGATGTCCCTTGATATTACAGTTGAGTTCACACAAAAAAATAACCAAAAAAGAAAATAGCCTAACTTGCCTTCATAAAGATTTATTCAAGCCCGTACACATCCTTAAAAAGGCAACTTTGAGTGCACTGTCGTATATTTCAGAGCACCGCCGCTGTTTATTGAATCATCGTAATGTGATTTACGGCAACATTTTAGAGATATTTCACCACTTAATGTCCAAGAAAATATATCCCCTCGCACCATTTCCGTTGACAGCGTGGATCTGCTGTGTCAAGTGCGCCGTTTGATCGTTGACGGCCAAATCTCCGGCCAAGATTCAGACATTATTACGTTTTTAAAGAACATTGATTTCATAAATATTTGACGAATTGCAATATGAGGCCTTTGAAGGAGTGTGCCATGTCAAGGTTGAGGTATTTTCAGACAAAACTATCTAAAAGTGTCAAGTTATACCAGGATTTCTTTAATCTTTTATTACATGTTCCCCTCTGTAACGTTGTAAAGAAGTTCTCCAAACACACCTACAGGAGTCAGGTAAGGTTTCCTGGCGCTACCCGATCCAGCTGAGCGCTTCGGACAGAAGATGCTAATGCGCTGCCAAAAGCTGCTCTCTTTTTTTCCTTAGAGTCCTTTCCTTCCCTGGGATGCTGTCTGTTTCTTGCTGGGGAAAAATCTTACCCAGACCGACTTTATCAGATCCCCTAGAACCCCCCCAACCCCACCACCACCACCACCCTTTTGATCTTAAGCTTTTTCCACCCCCCCACCCAGTGATAAATTCCTGAAACGAGCAGCGCCGCATTATCAAACAGACATACAGTAGCGTTGAAGATAAAGACAGTTTGCGCAGACAAGCCTCCCCTGAACGAAGCAACAGTGAAATCCTACAGTGCATCGATACTTTCTGATGCCAGCATGTATGTGCAGTGGCGGCGTGCATGCACACGTGTATGTGTGTGTGTGTGTGTGTGTGTCTGCTTAGCAGGGCATTAAGCAGGTATCAGGTTGTGTTTCCATCTGCTCCAGAGAGGGCTCTGATAGTTCTATTATTTAATCTGCTGGTCATTCTAGACGCCAGGCAAGAGCCGTTTAACCAGACATAATTGAATGCTTCAGTGTGGGAGATCACCTTGGCCGTCTGTGTGGACAGCCGTGCCAAAACTTAAGACCATGTTGGAGGAAACATTTTTGCTGAATTTTACAGAAAAAGGTAATCCCCCCCCCCCCTATTTTTATTAATATACATCTTGATGTTGATGCTGTACATCAACATCCAGCTGCTATTGACTCAACACCTGAAGGTCTTTTTTTTTATTAGTCCTTGCTGTTTTTCTTTTTGTACTGATGTTGCACTTCTGTTATTTGTTTATTGGGTATTTATTTGGTGAATCTGAGTTTTTTTTCTCAGCTTTGAAATAATAAGGGGGATTTTCAATGCTCCAAATGCAATTTTATTGTTTTAATGACAATGAAAAATAAAAGGAATCTTGAATCTTGAATGTTGGATTGTCATTTTCGCATAGAGTTTCCAGATTCCGGTGTATAGGGTCAAATTAGGATCAGTCTAAAGTGAATGAAAAACCAGATTTGTACATTTGAAAACAAAAACTCTACAATTAAAATAAAGTAAGTAAAATATTTAAACCTAAAATGGTCACCAAAGTGAAAAAAACCGTTTATATGTATTTTCAACTTTTTTGTTCGTTCCTCCCTCTTTGCTTTCAATTCTCAGTTTTCCGGTTCAATTCACTTTTTTCAAATTTTAGATGCTAAGGTGACCCTATTTTTATGTGGGGGCGGGGCTTTGAGCTCATTGGCTACCAGAACATGTTTCCCATTTGGTGACAGAGGCGACTCCCCATTACACATTTTCTACACTTTTCTCTCTTGTTGTTTCTCTCTTGTTTAAACCTTCATAGAAAATAAGTCCAGTATTAGAATGAAAACGAGAATCTAATCGGGATGAAGATTTATGTAACATCGGCAAGCTGTACGTGCCACGTCTCCGTAAAACACGGCACAGAAGAGATTCCTTGACCAGTTTAACAGCAAAGTCGCGCTGAAAATACATCAACCAAACGGGGAGACCGCAAAAGGAGATTGTTTGGTGATAATGATTTCCCAAAGTTTGGTACATCAGAGTGGGTTGGCACATGAACAGACATTGTTCTGGAGCATAACCATAACCTCTTTGAGAATCATGGGAAATCATGTCCTGGTAATTGTACAATCTCTTTTTAATTTTTATTTTTAAGCTGATCCTACTTTGACCCCAGACCGGAGTTTGGTTGCAGATTTGACTAAAAATCCAACTTTCTTTGGAATTACACAATTATGTACATGTGCAAAATGTATATAGTGGCTGTATGATATGGCTTTAAGATCAATGGGAGTTTGATAAATGAGACTTTTCTATGGTTTATTAGGTGATGTACACAACCATATCTAGTTCATAGATTTTTTTATAGTCATCCCATAAACTTACATGAATGGTGAAAATGTCAACAACTGTCTTACATTTTGGACAGAAGGAGCCATCATCTGAGTTCTTCTCTGCTTTTCTTTTCTTTTCTTTTTATGTTTTTCTTTTATACAACTGTGAGAATTTACAGAGCAATCCATAGCAAAATGTTGGTATCAATGGAATAATCAAGCTTAATGAAAATACCCTTTATTGAAAAAAAAGTTGTTTCAATTGATCCAATATTGTTTATTTTTGATGCTTTCTCTATGAATGTATCCACCAGATGATTATATTATATGTACTATATGATGCATAACCTTCTGTTTTATTATTATGATAGGCAAAGGTAAAAGTTTAGAAATACTATACATTTTAATATAACTTTAATAAAATAGAAGTTTAGAAACAAGCAATTATCAATTTTTAACAGCTAGTGTTGCGGGTCATCAATTATTTAGGTCAACTCCATAATGTATGTTTAAATTAAAACACACATTTCATTTCACTGTTAATCAATAAACACAGAATTGCATTATGCATTTACTTTTATCCAAACTGTTATGTTAAAAATTGCGTATGGCATCACATTAGGGGCATAAATATGTTTGGCATTCACTATAAAGTAGAATGTGACCTATTTTTCTTGGAAAACTAGTGTAACTTACTAAAACCATGCAGGGAAGAAAAAAAAAAGGATCCTGTACTGAATGCAGAACTTCCAACCTCATAATTTAGTTAAAGGTTATCTTACTTTCTTTCATTTGTCTTTCTTATCCTGTTTACTTTTAGACACATTCTGACCTCCCCAGTGAATTAATTAATTCATCTTCCTCCGTTTTATCCCTTTCGGGGGTCACGGGGCAGCCGGAGCGTATCCCAGCCACTTGCGGGCGAAGGCAGGGTACACCCTGGACAGGTCGCCAGTCTGTCGCAGGGTCAGTCTAGTCCAGGGGTGTCAAACTCATTTTCACTGAGGGCCACATCAGCATAGCGGCTGTCTTCAAAGGGCCAGATATAACTTATACATGTAACTAAATGCAACGAAAGATAAACATAACTACCCCTTAATGTTAAATAACTCATTTATTTATTTATAACTTTTTAATGTGACAATTAAAGTTGCATAGAAAACATATGTTTCCTTGTCACTTTAGCATAAATCCTTTCACATTTGATTCTGTCAGGACAGTGTTTAAGTCCTAATGTATAGTTGCCCAATCCGATGTTTCAAATCTGATTCGATATGAATAAATACACACCAATTTTTATATTTTATTTGAAGAAATTAAAAACTGTTATGCTCTCGCGGGCCACATAAAATGACATGGCAGGCCACATTTGGCCCCCGGGCCTTGAGTTTGACACCTGTGGTCTAGTCTTTCACACACTCCCATTCACACCTAGGGACAATTTAGAGTGACCAATTGAACTATGAAGCATTTTTTGGAACGGTGGGAGGAAGTGGAGAAAACCCATGCATGCAAACTCCACACAGAAAGGTCCCCTATTAATGTTCTGGTTCAGGTCCTAAAGCCGGGTCTTGAACGGGGGGCCTTGTTGCTGGGAGGCACGTGCGCTAACCACTGCGCCACCGTGTGTGAAATGAATGTTCAGACTCTACAGAATGTTGTAGCCCGGTCAAAATACTGAAGCAAATACTTTATATGTACAAAAAAAGGTGGAAATGTAGAAAGAACGGGAAGAAAAAATAAATAGAAGTACTTACTGTAAGGGACACACTCGTACTGGACTTCTAGGTACTTGTACGTGCCCGGACAGGGATCAGGAAAAACATCAGGACCGGCCACGACTGCACACTGCGTACGGTTGTTGCATCTATCAAGAGAATAGGAGTTAAATGTGAATACAATACACTTCTTATAATTTTTTAAAAGAAAAAGTTATGTTAAAAGTGATTTTCTAGAGTGAGATGTACAGACACATTCACAGAAAGTTGTTTATATTTAAAAGAAAACGTAAAAAGTTATATTGCCAGGGAACTTCTCAGTACTGTAATATTTTAAAGCAAAGTAAAATAAATTATTTTAATTAGTAAATCTGACAAAATTATTTTTCTTATAATTAAATCCTAACCAATACTAACTTTTACAACTGTAACACAAAGTCTCTGATTAAAAAAAGAATACATCTATTATTAAGATATTTAGATAATTATTTAGTAATCATCACATGATTTATCTTTATGCTTAATTCTTAATTACCTCAACACTGTGCAAATTGGATGTGGATAAAGAACCTCAACATTTTTGCTTAAAATGTTATATGACCACTTGTTTTCCATCCAAAAACATGAATGCACTATACAATGACATGCTGATAAACATTAATAATGAAAGAAAAGAGGGAATTAAAAGCCAAGAAATGTCTTTTCTTAACGTATACTTGCAAGGTTAGCATCTTTCTGACAAAGTCCATTCTTTTGTACAACAACATTTCATTAAGTAGCAACAGCTTTCAAATTATATATTTGATAATTGGAGGGGTTTTTGGACAGACTCAAACCAAAAACATTTTTATCATTTTCGTAAAGACCCACTCTGAGGAAAGTCATGTTTTTCCTACATCATTTTTTGATGATTTGGGAAAATTCCAGTTTAATATTGGATTTCTGAGTATTTCTTTATTGCCGTGAACCAAAAGCAGATGAAAATATGCCGTTTGAAAAACAGCTTCTTTGTTACGCAGTAAATACTCGGGCCGGCCCATAAACTCCCTGCTCTGCTCCATTCTAATGCATTCACTAGGCAATGACTAGATCCTTGTACGTCTTTGCTCCTTTGCTTGCCGTTTTTGTCACACCAGTAATGCTAGGTTTGGGGTGTGAGAGGCTGTAAGCTAGTGGGAGAGCGTGTAAACAGAGAACTCTCAGCAACGGAGATGGAAAGGGGGGGCGGTATTTTTCTGCGCCAACGGTCCCGGCCACAACTCAGAGTCAAATTCCTATAAACTGTTCCCGCTCTGCAGAAACTTGTGCTATGTCCAAATTCCCACCCTAACCCCTAACTACTAATAACGATGTAGTGCGGGACTATGTAGTTCCCTGGATTTTAAAAGCAATTCAGACACCATGCTCACTTTCACAGAGTGAAAATCTAATTGATATGAGCGTTTGCAACGATCATTTACGAATATTCTGTCTACTGAAAATAAAAGTGTTGATGGTTTATAAAAAATATACATTTAAATACATTTCTTGGGCAAAAACTGTTCCGACGCAATGTATTGTGTTCTATATTCTACAATCTAGTGAGCATCAATGCACACTGGTTTTACGCAGAGACTTCTGGGAATTTTCTAGGGCACTCGATTTAGGAATTGTAGATTCGGACAGAACTACAAAATAGAAAATATATGGTGCACTATGTAGTGAGTAGGGAAAAAAATTGGACAGAGTGTATGTTTTCGAAAACGAAAGCGTTTTTAAAAGACCACTGGGAACGATTTTAAAAGAGCTCAAGAGATGATTGGAGTTGGTGTTTAAAAACTGGCATGTTTTGTGTACTTTGCAATGACAGAGCACACCTTTAACTGTACTGAGGTGATTGCTAATCGCGAGGAAGTAACAAAGAAAAGATGATGAATGTTGTCTTTTCTTTTCATGCGCAAAGTTAGGAGTTATGACAGCTATGACACGACAGATAGTGCCATGACAGTTCAAAAAAAATTATCTTGTCCAAACTCTCTGCAGACGTCTTTTAATTATACAAACAGTTATTATTTCGCCGACGTCTTTGTTATTACAAACTCCAAACAGAATTCCTGGCTAGCAGAAGCGTGTACACACACCCTGCATGGAGACAAAAAAAAAAAAAATGTATATTCGGTCTAGAAGAAACAGATGTTCTAGCTTAACTGTCACGATGTCAGCCTTATGTGCCTCACCCTGCTTTAGCCCAAAAAAAGAAGAGGAGGTTGTTAAAAATTACAGTGTAGCTTTGCTAATCTGGCCTCCCTGTCTCTGTCCCCTAAAACAATCTGCTTCACCTCCCCACTTACTCCGCTGCTAGCAAGAGCTGAATCCCATTACCACACAGTCAGTTTGAGAGAGATGACATCCATATTAATAACCACCATAAACTTATGATAGCTCTGACTTTCTAAGAGACTGACTCTCTTCATGGCATATTATGATATTTTTTTTCTGTGTCTTTTTAGCCTGCAGGAGAAGGTATGCTAACGCCGGTTTCTATTTACACTTTGGGCTTTATTCATATCATTTTACATCTCATTTTGTTGGGTGTGAAGGGGGCGAGAGATTTTAAGGCTTCCTGTGTGTTTTATCATTTTATTCTCAATTGTTTTAAACCTGTTAAGCCCTTTTTGTTGCTGCTGTGTGAAAAGTGCTTTATGAATAAAGTTTGAATTTGACTCCCTACTTAGTGAACTAAAGGTGTTCGCCACTTTGTCGTAGGCTCTGTTCGAATCCCGCCTTAACCCCGAACTACTAAAAAACAACATAGTGTGAGACTATGTAGTGTCCTGAATTTTAAAAGCAATTCGGACCTCATGCTCACTACTTTTTTCATTTTTATTTAAACAGCGGACATGACGTCGTTGATTTCACGAAGTTGAAATCTAATTGATATGAGCGCTTTGTGACGATTATTTATCAGTCCACTGTCTTCTGAAGATAAAAACGTTAATGGTTTATTTAGAAAAAATACATATAAATATATTTTTTGGGCAAGAAATTGTTCCAGCACAATGCATTGTGGTCTATATTCGCCGATCTAGTGAGCATCGATGCACCCTGACTTCTGGGAAATTTCTACGGCACTCGATTTTGGAATCGTTAATTCGGACAGAACTACAAAATGGCGAACACACTATATAGTGCGCTATGTGATGAGTAGGGAAGGATTTGGACACAACCATAGGGTATTTAAATCAATTTACTTCCTGTCTTTTGGTTGCCCCACCTTTTATCATCAGTCAGAGCTCAGATTTTCTTAGTATTTGTCATTTTAGGATTTTTTTATGTCTATTTTAGTATTTGACAAATTCCTGTGTCTGATGTAACTACATAGTGCATTGTGACTACATAATTGGGAATGTTTTTGCACTACCTGATCCATGGCCCTCAAGTGTTTATCATTAGTTACATACTTAGAAGTTCCCTTATTCATCCTGAAGCTCAAGAGTCGTCTGTGATAGAGAACCCTTATTGTTGTTAATGTGGCAGACAATAAACCCTCACTGGTGCTTCTAGAGTGGACATTACAGTAATGGAATCATTGAGTTCACTTGTACACAAGGTGGCCCATTATGGATACTAAAAAACCTGTCTCACAAGGACACTCCTGGGGTGTGTGTGCAGCGAGAACAATAACCCATGTCTTTAACAGTATTTTGACCCAGACTCCAGATAATTAGATCTAATCATCAGGGGGGCCCTCTCCTCTGACACACTAAATGTAAGTATTTCTCACTCCTGCTAGCACTAAAACTATTATAAGGTAGCACGCTATTAGTTTTCAGACTGAGTGTATATGTTTACATGAATGTATGTAGTTTGTATATGGCTACAAAAACACACATCAAATTTATGTGTGGGTGTAATTCAGGTTGAGGATGTTTCTCACTGTCAAAGGTGCTTTAATTTTGGATTGGGGGAAGACTGGTGCTTGTATGTTATCAAGATAGATATATGCAATATCTCAAAATGCTTCTGCTTCGCGCAGAAGCGCCACTTTGTCTCAATTGGAGTTCTGGTTGAGAATAAATGATTTAAATAGTTGAAATGAAGACTGCATGAAAACAGACAAAGAAAGCATGAGATGATGAAAAGGGGTTTCCACAGATTTGATTTTTGCCTGGATGGATGGATGGATGGATGGATGGATGGATGGATGGATGGATGGATGGATGGATGGATGGATGGATGGATGGATGGATGGATGGATGGATGGATGGATGGATGGATGGATGGATGGATGGATGGATGGATGGATGGATGGATGGATGGATGGATGGATGGATGGATGGATGGATGGATGGATGGATGGATGGATGGATGGATGGATGGATGGATGGATGGATGGATGGATGGATAGATAGATAGATAGATAGATAGATAGATAGATAGATAGATAGATAGATAGATAGATAGATAGATAGATAGATAGATAGATAGATAGATAGATAGATAGATAGATAGATAGATAGATAGATAGATAGATAGATAGATAGATAGATAGATAGATAGATAGATAGATAGATAGATAGATAGATAGATAGATAGATAGATAGATAGATAGATAGATAGATAGATAGATAGATAGATAGATAGATAGATAGATAGATAGATAGATAGATAGATAGATAGATAGATAAAATATTATTTGCAGTCGGATTGACTTTATTTCCATAGAAATTTAAAGCTCACGCTGGCCTACTGGGCACTTTCGGTGTCAGTTTCAGACCACTTTGAGGACTTAATTGGGGGCGTGAAACTTAAAAACTATGTTTATTAGAATATGTCTGTCATATTTTAATAACAACACACGCCCCCCTCCTTCTCCTTTCTCCTCCCTCATTTTGCTTTCTCGCCTCTGTGCTTTTTAATTTCTTGCCCCAGTGCCTTTATCATCACTCACCTGTCACCAGTGCAACTCGTGGACTAAAGGTAGGGGGGGGCATAAAACTGACATCCTGTCACAACTTCGCTCACAACACCCACCAGCAGACACAACTAGCCGGGGTGCAGCGGCGAATCAGAGCACAAAAAGGCCCCCCCTTCCTGTTAATGAAGCCCCATATTTCCCAGCTTGAAAAGCCTTCACCACTTTTGATGTCATTACACAAATAGACAAGTGAGCTGAGCTAAGTGTTACACTTCTAGTGTTTGGAGGTTCAGCCACAGGCACGAGCAGCGTTTTAATTATTTCCACACCCTGACTTTGAGGTGAGAAAACCTCACTTCTGAGAGAACAAAGAAACCTGGCTGGAGGGGTTTCTTCAAGTGTCTCTTTATTAAGGTGTGTGTGTGTGTATATGGGTAGGGGGTGGGGGGTCTAAATGAAAGTGCAAAGACCTGAGAAAAGTAGACATTAAAAATAATAATAAAAAAGCATATTAGGGAAAAACCATCAACATGAAAAAATGTTTTAATTAAATTCCTCCTGCAAATTCTGCTCAAATGAGTCACATTTCTCCTCCGTATCATCACATATTTCCCTTTTTTAAAGAGATGGCAAATATTTTATCATTATGCTCTGTCACTCTAGATGGTCTGGCTTTATTTTCCTTTAATTTAATTATTATTATTAAACCTTAATTTTGTTGGAAAAGCTGGCACACTACAAACATTTAGGTAAAAACTATTCAGCAAAACCTCTAATTACCTGCATCGCTTCCATTTTTGTTTTTTTTTAATGAAACTTACGTTGGATTTTTTGAAAAAAAAAAACTGCTGAAACACTAGACCACTGAACTATAAGCTATAACACTTAAAGAGTCATTCAGGTTGATTTCTCACAAAAGACAATGCAGTTGAAACTCGTCTGTCGCCTTATAGAGAAAAAAGGTTCTTCTTTGTATTTGTTACTTTTAAGATAAATATCAATATGATTTATTTTCAAAATAAAAGACATCCTGTCCCACATAAGATCATCCCACTGAAGCAAATGTAATAGTAGGTAGTCCGATGTCAACAGTGATAAAAAACAAAAACAAATATGCACAGTTTATGTTAATGTTTGTGATGCATCTCAGCCAGAAAGTCATAAATGTATCTAAACTTAAATTAGAGCTAATTGAGTGATTATTTTAGACCATAACTTAAAATCCTTAAACTGTTTTAAAAAATAAACATTCCACCTTGTAATCTGGTCCGCCATAAGTATAAATTCTGGTTGTGCTTACTTACTTCAAACTAATTTTCTGTGGTCTACAGCACTCAAAAATATGTCAAAAGGTTTTTGTTCGACTTCAGTTAACTGTGAAGCTGCCCTGCTTGATGGATTGCTGGAGGATTATGGGTACTGTAGTCAGCAACATGATGGAGTGGTACACACTGTGCTTCAAGTGTTTGTGAGTTGAATAAAGTTTGGCTGTTTTGTTTTGCTTGATGCGCCGTGCAGTCTGAAAAATATATCAAAAACATTTCTTTAATCAGAGAGCTACAATGGAGAGGTAAAAAAGCCACACTGCACTGCACTAGACTGACCTCGCTCCTGCCCGCCACTTTTGACACAAGTACTGAAAAAAGAAGCACTGCAGGAATAAATTCAAATCAAATATGAGTGAAATTTCTTTTCGACAGTGTGTGCATTCAGACCAGCATTGCAGTCTGGTGTCGTGGAATCCGCAGCCAAGCTAAGCTCAAATGAAAAAGACATTTCCTCTCCTTTTCATTCGATTTCTGCGATGCGTCCGCATGCGTGCAGCTCTGATCAAACTCCCCTCCCAAACTGGGTCATCTTTTACACTGCATAGCGAGCGCGCCCATACGAAGACTAGAAAGAGGCGCTTTAATGCATTTCACACAGTAATCATGTTAACATCTGCCTGCGCTGCTCTTAGCTGTGTTATTGCTTCTTGCATCTGTCACCACCTCCAGAACAAGCGCATGCCCTGCATCATAATGCAGATGCCGTTGATTTATGAGGAAAATTTGCTGCCAATTGATTATGGTTGTTGTTGCAGAGCCAACTAACCCAACCACAACTTGGAATTGAAGATGCTAAACGAAAAAGTTCTTGACGCACTTTTGTCACAATGTGGCACAATGTATTTCTGCTTTATGACACTGCAAATGGGCATCATGGCTGAGTCATGAAGCACTGAAGGTTATTGACTAAATAAAGACTAGAGAGCAATGATTTGACGTGATCTTCCGTGCACTCATTCTCTCTATGTATCTATATTGTCTGCAATATCTTCATTTTTTTAATCATTCCCACATTCTCTAAGGGAAGATAATCACTAATTCTGACCCACAGCATTCCTGGACTACAAGGACAAAGATTCGAGCACAATATGGAAAAAAGAAAACTTTGGTTTGAGTGATTTTCACGACATTTCTAAATCGTTCCTTTGTTGTTAGCACATTTTTTAATTGTGATTATTGTGAAATATTATTAAGTAAATCTTTGGCTCAAGCTGAATGAAACACTATGACGGTATGTAAATATTAGGAATGCGGCCGTGGTTGACAAAAAACCTTAGTGTGAAATTCCAAAACTTACTTCAGCCGATTCTTCTAAAAATGACACGGATCTGTTCATCAGCCTCAGGCGACCAAAGAATAAGAGGGTTGCTATGGAGATCAAACTGACTATGATAGAGATTTAGGGCCACCAAAAAAAAAGAAAAAAAAGTGATATTACGAGATTTAAAGTCATAAATTTACGAGATTAAAGTGAAAGTCAGCATACAGTACAGCAGCAAGTGAACGCCGCGCAGCAGCAGAGCAGACCGACTAAACTTAATTGAACAGGTAAGCTGAATGATTGATAGCGTTAAAAATGTTTGGAATCTAATTGTTTGATTTACGATTTATTAATGTTTTATTTATTGATAGGTGGTTTGCAGGATCTCAGGCCGTTGATGAAGACATCGGTGTCCCTGCAGCTGTCCACTTCAATCCTTTCTTCCTCCATGAAACCAAGATCTCTAAGTCTGTTTGACGTCTCTGTCTGAGGAGGAGCACTTTTTGGCATTTTTTATGCTAATAGACTACAGTATTTTCATTCATCTTTGTTGTTTTATATTGAAATGAGACGTTTCATCTGGAGGAGGGGACGTGTGTAACACTGTTTCTGTGTTCTGGGCATGACAGACAGGTTCATGACGTAATGAGACAAATGGACTTTTGGGTTGTGTTAATGATGATGGCAGGATAAAGTAGCGGTCCTCTACACCCAAACGTGTCTCTGAGCTCTTTATTTTACATTGGAAACTCTGCTTTATCGACACCGAAGCCCGGAAAGACGGCTACACTGACAATAATCTGATTTTGAGTTCCGGATTTCTTTGTTTTTGAAATCTAACTGGAAATAAAGCTTCTCAAACTGCTCCACATCTTTCATCTTCAAGCAAGGCTCCGATAAACAGACAACTTTGGTGGTTTTTCTCGTAAATGTACAACTTTTTTCTCAAAGATTTACAACTTTAAATCTCGTCATCTAAGAAAAAAATGTTTTTGTCTGTAAACTATCTCTAAAACTCTGTCGTAACCAACAGAAAAGCCGCCATTTTGAAAATTGTGTTTATTTGTTTTTCTTCCATGTAGCTGTCTGGTAGAGGGGAGTAAGGGGTGTTTGAAGGGCCTGAAGCATTCATTCAGCCAGTGAGGGTTGGTACTTGCGGGCCATGCAACTCTGCTTTTTTCTTTGACAGTAGTTTTTTTTGCCCTTCCCTCCTAGGAAATAATATCTCCAGGCTTCTTCCATTTCTTTGTTTCTACTTCCGACTGTCATTCTTTTCTGTCACTTCAACCGTCTTAAACCCACTTAGCCGCAGTTTCCAAATTCAAACCCAGATATATGTGGGAGGCCTGGTACTGCTGCATCCGCTCCCTCTCTCTCCTGTTCTCTCTCCCTCCTTAATACCTTTTCTCCTCCCTGCCTCCCTCAGGGCGTCATCTACAGCCTCCCTCTGCTTCTCCTTCAATCCCTCCATCCCCAGCAAAGCTGACGCTGACGTCACCCGCCTTTCTGAGCCAGTAGCTTGTGTCGGATCCAAAAAAGACTCCCTCATGTCTCCAACACGTCCATCTCTCCAAGAACCAAAACAATTACACTTATTTTTTTCCATACTCGTTCTGTTTTCTCTGCTTTTCTTTAATTAGCCTGACCACATCAAAACAAGACAGTGGCCTGGATGCCGTCTTACCCGCTGGTCTCGCTTCCTTGCAATGTACAAGCACACAAACACGCACACACTGTACACAAACAAACTTTTTTAGAACAAAGCGGAGCTGTGGTAGACAGAGAAAGAGAAAGAGAGGGCCTTGCTGCTGCTGGTGGTGCTGGTGCTGCTGCTACAGTGGGTGCTAATGTTGTCATGTCTCTGATCTTTTTCACTTTGTCAGAACTCCCTTCACTTCATCTCTGTTCTCTCCGTCTCCCCCCTTTCACAAAAACCTCCCTGACTGACTGGTTTGATAGGGCTGTTGGTGCATGCACGTGCTCGCCGTTGTACAACTGTGGTGATGTGTGCACATGTCTGCAAGCACATGCCAAAGAAAGAAAAATAATGTCGTAAGTGTACATTTGTGTCACGAGTGAATGTGCTACAATTCCGATGTCTTGAGGAACTATATAATTACAGAACAAACGAGAGCTGGGAACTAATCCTCATGAGCTGAAAGAAGTGTCTAAGAGTGAGTGACGCACAAAAAGCTTCTCAAATCAACATTTAAAATGCATTTGCAATCCCACAGTTAGCTTCAGGACTGTGTGAACTTTATTTTTTTTTTGCTACATGAAATCATTCAAGTGTGTAAAAAGACAAGGTTGTGAGAACAGTTGTTTGAAGAAGGACTGCCTGATAAAGACCTACGCCGATGATCGTTTGATCTGGTGGTCTATAAATAAAGATTATGCTATTTTAATCCAAAATCCTTATAATCTGTGTTGTGAGAGCACCAGCAGTAAGCCCGTCTCCACTTCCCATCATTCATCTCTTTACACGCTATTTCACAGCCCAACACAACCCTAGCCTAACATTACTGGTCCAACAAAAATGGTTAGCAATATCAGAGTTACCCAGCCATATTTTATTGTCTAAGTCACAAATAAAATTTTTTTTCCAAACAGCATTTTTTCATCTACTTCTGATTCACAAAGACTTAAATAACACAAATTACAAATTCAGCTCTTGCTAATTAAACGTCCCACTCACTTTAGTATCTTTCAAAATAAGACAAAACATTCTTTATGGATCCAGTTCAGTGATTTCTTTATGTGGGTAAACATTACTGATGACAAATACTACTCATTAATATATCTGAGGCACCTTCTTTACTTGGTATTTTTTCTTTTCATTGCTGGAATTTTGAAAAATTACTATAGTGGCAAAATATGAAATAACATTAAATATTTGTACCTTTCATTTAACATTTCATTTTAATTCTGGCTAGAAAAAAATGTAGAATTACTGTTTTCCTTTTGTTTGTCTTGATATTTAAAAATTCCATTTTCCTCGGATTCTGTCAAGGTTGCTTTTTATAAAATAACTTGATTTGTTTGCAGTTCAAACAGTTTATCAGAATTTCTCGTAAATTCACGTGGACACAACCAAAAAACTGCAGAAGCAAAAACTCTCAGCGGTCTGAGGCGATTGCAATCTGACATCCAAAATGCATTTTCATGCTGCTTACACGCAGAATGTGTTCCAAAAAGCTTTTTCTCCACGCACAATTCCTGGAAAACAGTTTGAATAACCACACCAAATGATTGTCCTGATAATCTGAATTTAATTCCTTCACCTATTTGGAGCTTGATAAGCTTTGTGATCGTTGAGTTACCTTCCATTTGGGGGGTAGACGAGCCTGCAGGAAGGATTTTTCTTTTTTTCTTTTTTTTTTTGCAATTGGAAAAGATTTAGAAAAGCTAGAAACCCTGCAGAAGTTGTCAGATGCATTTGATTATACACCTCTTGTCTTTTTATCCACTATTTCTTTTATTTTATAAACAATTTTTTCATGTCAGCTGACCTGCTCCAAAGCAAAGGTATTCTCTCAAACAGAAAAAGGGGAACAATCTCTGACATCTGAACCATTTCGGAGGCCACTTCCTGACTAGAATGATGTGTCTTTCGGTTCCTGTTTTCACCCCAGCAGGATCACTCATGATTCAGGATATTGAGAAATCTCTTGATGGAGCTCCCTCTGAGCAATATGGACTCACTCTGCAAGTGCCGCCAAGTTTTTCCATCACTTTTTTACAGAAAATCTGGAGTCTAAGAACAGGAGCTGGTGGCAAAAATTCACGTTTAACCCTTGTGCTATCCAAGGCACTTTAACATTGGGAGTGGGGTCATTTGGACCCAAACCTTTTTTCTTCAATGATTTGTGATCTTCACTGGTGTCCATGGATTACATGAAATCTTTCTACCTTTGTCATGGTAGGGAGAACACGTCAATGTAAGGGTGGGGTCCTCTGGATACATCTTAATACATTTTCTTAAACATGGCGACAGAAAGTTTGGAGATTTAGGAGATCCCACAAATCTGTCCATTTTGTAGAAGTTAGCATCAGCAATCTTGTCTCTCGCCTCCTCTTTTCCCTTTAACCAGGTATTTTCCAAAATAGGAGAGGTATTTTTTAAAAACGTAATCGCTTAGGACCAGTCCATCGACTGTATATGAAAGTGTGACATCACCCATAGAAAATGGTTTACTTCCGACTCAAACGAAAATAAGTCAACTTGAATAACTTGCACTAAAGACCAAATTTCATGAAAGAAAACGTTAGGATTAGCAAAAACATGTTAAGAACAGGAAGTAGAGTAAGAATGGTTAATCAGAGTAATAGATGTCCCAATAGAAGTCTATGAGATTTTGGCTTCTTGGAGTCAGCAGGTACTTCCTGTTTGGAATGCGAGGGGGGGGGGGGGGGGGGGGGTGTCAACTAGGCCAGTTCTCATTTACAGTCAATGGACCTGCCACAGAGGAGAGACTGTTGATTTCAATTATAACCAATGATATGCCCCTTTATCATAGTCCCATATAACAGCTAAATCATTGTCCATACACCAACTGTACCATCCTCATCTTAGCGTTTCCATTTTCATCATATCCAAATAATTATTCCCATACTAGTATATACGAAGTATACAGCAGTTACATGCATATTTTGCACACCTCTTTATTTTGCTGATACAATTCTTACCAACTGACGTTTTTGCGTAAGTTTATGTCCTACTAAAACAAACAAAGCTTCACGAAGCTTTGCGCTGAAGTGAACCGATGAAAGGCTTCAATGCTTCATAAAGCTTTGTTTGCCCATCACTACCAAAAACAAGACACATATATGCTCAGGCCAAATGACAGAAATGAAACTCAAACTTTAAGTGACGTGACAGGGTGGATAGCTCACAACATACATGACTAAAACAAAGATAATACCATTTAAAAAAAAGCAAATTAAAGTGCACAATTTTCAAACAGAAAAAAACAAGGAAAATTACATAATTAAAAGCAACTTTGTTGATAAGTTGTTGCTTTAACTGTTATAAATATAATATATTATGAAATGTTTACGTTTGGTGAAAGAAAAACCTTTGAAAAAGCATTTTATCTCCTAAAAATCGGTAATTTTTAGCACATGTAATCATCGCCACCTTTTTTTAATCATGTAAACATACCAGAGATTTCATTTCAAATCAATTCTTCAATAACCCGATCTGATAACTGAACGCGGGTTTGCACTGAGCCCCAAGTTTAGCAGTTAGAAAAACAAAGAGTTGCTGCAGGAAACCACAAAAGGAGGATAACAAAAGGAGAAAGATGATTTCTCTGGGCTCTTTGTGTCCTGCGGGAGCGCAGGAAGCCCATTTGACGGTAGATAGAGCATAGTTACTATATCTTGCTCCAGGATAAAAACCCACTCTTCTCCCTTTCACGCGTACAGCACATGAGCCTCCTCTGTTACTGGCCTCATTTCTCCTTTATTCTCCCCCTTTGAAACAATTCCACACACATACAGTAGGGTGCTTCAAACACAAGACAATTGGAGTGACAGAAATGGTGGGCAAATAGAAAAAGGGCAGAAAGTGAGGGGAAATGTAGTCAGCGCAAGTGTGTGAAGGCTGGGATTGACAGAAGTAAGAAGCAAGGAGCACAACACAAGCACCTGTGTGTGTGTTTGTGCCCGTTCGCTTGCCTGCGTGTGCCATTGGGACACGCACAAGCATCAAAATCCTCCGTCACAACACTGCCCTGATGGAGAAATGACGGATCTGTCTCGCTCTTTGTCTGCCGCCCGCACACATAACACGGCACACGCTGCGCAGCGGTCCCTGAATTAGTTTCTGTCAGCGCAGGAGCAGCCTGTCAGACAAGCCACAGGTAAAAAAAAACAAAAAACTGTTGTTTCCTCTGCAGGGAAAACAAAAGGAGGAAAAAAAAGAAACTTTTGAAATGTGCAATAATATTAATAATAATAGCAGCAGAATGCAAGCCTCCCACATATTAGGAGCATTTTCTAAAAAAAAATATACTGAACCTGCCGCAGGCGCTAAATCTACGGACACGCCACAAACACTGAATTCTGCATGTATGTGGCTCGAAGTAGACCCTCAGGACAATCTGTGTCCACATCAATCAAAACCATGAGAAACATGCATGCTAGAAAATATTATCCATGAAGACATTATCTGGAATTACAAGTCCTAATGAACTGAATGTGCTTTGATAATCAAAGCAAGCTACTGAGTCATCAGTCGACGCCAGAGGGGGCTATGTAAAAGCTTTGCCCCTCAAATTTTTAATCAATGTTGACAAAAAATAAGAAATCCTTAATGCAAGCTTCCTTAAGAATTACAAAAATATCAAAAACAACATTTTTAAAAAAAATTTGAGAACCTCAAATGACGTATTTGACCTATTTTTGACATATTTTTGATCCTTTCATTCGTATTGGCCTTCAATTCTGCTGTTTTCATTTGCCACCTTTTTCAAGTCTTCTAGCTTCACCATTTGGTCGACGCAGATCTGGACGTTTGTAAAAGCAGGTGAGACAAAGCTTACTCCACATGGAGCATCATTTTATATGCAAACGAAAACCACTCTGAATCATTTCTGGAAAACAGTGAGGATGAAATGTGTCAGCACAATCTGATTTCAATATGCTTTCTAGATATGGAGTTTGCTGCTTATTTCTGTATTTAATTTGACTGTAGATAAAAACCTAAGAAGTTTAAAAAAAATCCATAATGGAAATTATAAGGCTATGCTTTGATGCTAATCTGGCTATTAACAATATTAAATTTTTGGATTATTTAGATTTTTCTGTCTTTTTTCCATTTGAACTTTTCACAATAGCTTTCATATGATTCAAATGATTCTTCGAAAAAAAGTTAAATTGCATATTTCTTTTACATGTAACCTCGGAAAACCAGAAGGGAAACGGGGGAAAAAAAAAAAAAACTTTCTTTAAAAATATTTGTTTTAAGACCCACTCCAATCATCTTCTGAACTATTTTAATAGTGAATAGTGATCCCAGTGGTCTTTTAGTTATTATTATGTCATTTTTAGCCAAAATGTGAAAACCTGTCATTTTCTTGGACATAGTTTCTGCAGAGCGGCAGAAATTTGCCTTTAAGTTGTTGGCGGAACCGTTGACAATGATCAACCCCACTGCTGAGAGCTCTCTGTTTACATGCTCTCCCGCCAGCTTACAGCACAACCAAAAAATCAGTGCAACAAAAATGTCTAGCAATATTTTAGCTATCCAGCCACACAGTTTTGAGTCTGATTCCACTACAGACGAAGAAAACAAAGACGTACATGGATCTAGTTGAGGGCAAATGGATCAGAATAAATGTTTCTATATCAGAAATACCAACTCCTGGTTCATAACAATTTGTAGAAGAAAAACTTAGTAATGCAATTTTGAGCCTAATTTGCTTTATATACATCCTTCATCATCAGAAAACATGCATTAAGAACATGTTAAAAACACCCAAAACACATTCTTTATTGAAGTGGGACAACTTACCAAATGCATTTAATGTTAATACTTTTGCTGTTTTGTGTAGAAAGATGGGGGAACAACACACAACACAAACACTTTTTTTCCCCCCTCTCTGTCTTTCTGGCAGGCTGACAGCCAAGTCAAGTTTTTTGAGCTCAACCATCTCCCCCCTCCCTCCTCTTCTAGTGGTAACCATGGCAACCTCCACCACTTCCAATTCCAGGACACATTCGGAGAGTCTTCCTCCTTGTTTCCAGCAAAAAATAAATCAAAAATTCCTGAGCTGCTCTCTGCCCTGCTATAGATTTCTCTGTGTAGGATAACGCCTTTGTTTTCATGGCTCTCGTTCATGCAGGTCTTAAATCCGAGCGAACAATGGACGTCGCTCGTGTGTCGTCTCTCAGAAGAAACCTGTAAGACAGCATCAGCATTGTGGGCTGCGCTGAGACATTGACTTACAGGATTTAGTCATCCTCACCCGATGAAGCAGGAAGAATTTGCGCATGAGGAGTTGGGGAGGGCGGTGCCATGTTTGTATATATGTATGCATGCTGGGATGTGTGCTTCGGTGTCAGCGTGTCAAGCCAGCGCAGCCCTGATCCGCGCTCTCGTCTCTGGATGCGTCGCGTCTTTAGCTTGCATTTCAGAAGAAAAGAAGAAAAAAGTTTGCGCTGTCTGGGTCGATCTTGAAACCTTTTTTATTCTCTCAGGGAGCCGTGGAGCTTTGCTGCTCAGTGAGGCACGATAACTGAGGTTAGCAGAGGCGTGTACAACGGGGTCAGACAGCAGAGACTCGCTGCAACATGCAGTAACCTATGCGCTGCTGTCAAGAACGTACAGAAAAGTGCATTTTAAGGGGCCGTACTATTTGTGTTTAAGTATATCTGCACTTCCATTCATCTGTGTGTGTGTGTGGGCCCTAATTACTCCACTGAGCTAGGTGGCAGTTGGGCCCCTAGGGTGCTGCAGGGCATCTCCTGTAGCTGTGGTGACTGTGTAAGGGTGCCCACACACACACAAAGAAATATATATAAATATATATATCGCATATGCCATTACACACGCGTGCAGACACATTAAGTAGGACATTTCTTGATATGACCTCATTCTGTGGGAAGCCAGATAGTTAAATGGAGGGAGGACAGAGGGAAAAAAAAAAAAGAAAAGTCAGACATTGATGCAGTAATGAGAAAAATTTGGGAAAATCCCGGCAGGTCAACTTCTCCCATGCTACGTTCCCATCGGGCGTGTGACGCGAGTTCTTAATTGTGCATTATCCACTAATAGGGCACGTGAGCTGGGGTTAGACCGTCGTGAGACAGGTTAGTTTTACCCGTCAAAAAGTGATAACTGCACGCCCCAAAAAGATGTTCCGGTCACCTATCCTAAATCTTCTGTATTACTGCACTGGCTTCTTTAAAACAACTTTAGCTTCATCATCTGGACAAAAACAAGCAGTAAGAGGTGATATCTCTCTCTGAACTGATGCTTTATTTAACCCATCGGGATGATCAATATATATATATCGCTTTATATCGCTGAATCTTGACTGCAGCAGTGGTGCGGTGCCTTGTCACGGTAACGTGACGAGGCACCGCTATACATAACAAATAGTCCGCTTTTCATGAAAAGAAGAATTAAGGAATAAAAAAGGGTTAATATTTATTTATTTATTTATTTTGTAAATGACCATGGTATAAGCAGGTTAATGGCCGACGAAGTGTGCATTATCACTTTTTAGTGCACTTTGCTTCGCGGGCCATTAACCCTTACATGTTACAGGTGGAGTGTTGAAGTGGTGCGAATTTCGTGAATCTTGGTCCAGGCTTTTTTTTTTTTTTTTGATAGATCAGTCCGGATATATGAAAGACTTGGTGTCAAAGAATTCCATCCAGATTTGTATGCAGAAACCCAAAATTAATTACGTTAATTTCGGGCAGCAAGTGCCTCAGACTCTGGTTGGCAGTTTCGTTCCCTGCTCTCCCCAGTCAGCTTCCGAGCGCGGCTAGTCTGCAGCTCACCGCTCACTCAGGGGATCGGTCAAAATGCAGGGAGAACAATTTCCCCATTGACGGATAAATACAGTCAACTTTATTTTATTTTATTACTTAAATCCGTATACAGTTGAAGAGTTATGGTAATCGAAAGTGTCATGGTGGAGGGTGGCTCGAGAGCCGGTTGGACCCAGACGCAGAGGCGGAGGCATGAGGATCAGAGTCTAGAGGGTTTAATGAACAAACAAAAGGCGCTGCAGAGCAGGAAGACAAAACTAAACAAAACTCACTGTGGCGTGGAACAAGAAACGAGGAACATGGCATGACAAGGACAACCAGGACAGGAATAACTAATGGACCAACACAGGAGGAAGGCAGAGACAAGACTTATATACAGACAGGGCAGACAAGACACAGGTGAACACGATCAGGGCAGATGGGGACCAAAGGAAGTAAAACCCAAGAAAACAGACAAGACAGGATACTTTCAAAATAAAACAGGAAACAGAAACAAGACAGAACAAGGACCAAAAACAAGACAACAAGTTCAAATCATGACAGAAAGACTGTCAACACTGGGGATAAAGCTCTGATGTTAAAAAGTTAAGACTTGATGTAAAGTAACAGATAAACACTTGGGACTTCACTTGGATTCATCACCAGAGACTTCAGACTTGACTTGGGCTTGCAAAAAAAAAAAAAAAAGGGACTTGTGTGTATCTCGGCTTGCCATAAGTGCATAGCCCCACAGATGGTGAGAGGTCGCACGTGTGGCAAGAGATTTTAAATGTGTTTTTGGAAGCTCAACGAGTGTATTTCCAGAGACATTTGTGTTCTTTAGCTGATTTGCACTTCGGTGAATGACAGGGACGCCACCCAAACTTCACTACCAAAAATCCAACTCCCTGATTGGTCAAGATTTGACCTGTTTAGCTTTAAACACACGTTTAGCAGTTGCGCGCTTTGTATGTAGAGTCGTAGAAACATTCGTAGCGACACGTGAGCGTGAGAGTTTTGACCGCAGAAGCTGTAAACGCACGTTTACACAGACTTTTCACTGGAAGTGGTTGCCGGGGAGATGGGAACGTAGCTTAGGACAAACACAAAAGAACACAATCATAACCACGAAACTATGTGAGAATATTAGTTTCCTGACAACAACATTGTTTTTTGCTGTGCACTAAGGTGAAATAATCATAAATATGCAAAAATGCATATTTTGGAGAAAGTTCCAAGCATTTATTTATGTCATTATCTCATCCGCCTCTATTTTCTTCTGCAGAAAGACGGATTAAACCCAAATGGAGAAGACACACGAGCTGCAGATATGCCTGAAATAGAGCCAGAACCTATGGCACAGTTCACTAGTTGCACAGCGTTAAGACTGCAGCATCAGCCAACACTAGATTGCAGTCTGTGTTTCAAGTGGCTTTCTATAATTCAAAGAGTCAGAGGGGAAGAACTTCAGAGGGTTTGCTTTGCAGTCTCCAGCGCCAGCGAGTTCAAACGTGTGCTGGAACATGCTCCCTAACATGCAAACGGAAGAGAATGGAAGTGCGAGGGCGCACATTTCACCAAAAAAAAAAAAAAAGGCACGCATAGACCTATATTCCATACGTGTCTGCACAGAAGTGCTCCCACACTGGCACACTAGTCTGCTGCTTTAAAGATCTAAAAAAAAAAAAAAACCTTCTGCCAGGAGAAGCCTGAGAACTGATTAGAAACTCTTGAGAGTCTGTGTGTGTGAAGAAAACAGAACACGAAAACACTGAATGTATATTTATCTGTGGGCATTCACAGCTTAGGAGTTTGGATTTGAGTGTTTATTGGAACGGTTCCGCTCAGGTTCAACCCGTTTTCAACTAAAGAACTGGCCCGTGTCCCAAGCTTCAGGGGCGAAGCTTTGGGGAGGCAGCTGCCACCCAATTTTTCAGTCAATATTGACAAAGATTAAGATATCATCAAAATAAACTTCTTCAAGCTTTGCTAAAATTTCAAAAAGCAACGTTTTTACCCCTTAAATTGCGTATTTTTTATCCTTTCATTTGTAATGGCCTTTTAATTCTGCTGTTTTTCTTTGTCCTCCTTCAGTAGCTTCACTACTAAAATGTAACAGTTCAGCCCATGTATGTTGAGCGTCTAAAGCACAGTGCAGCGTGCAGGACAACCCATAAGCCTTTGCACTTCAGCCTCAACTCAACCTTTACCCTGCAGCTGGAGCCAATGGGGGGGGGGGGGGGGAGTGCAAGTGGGAAAACAAGAAAGAAGCTGAAAGCTGAAACAGATGGAGAGGGAGGAAGGAAAAGTGACAGAGAGGGGTGACAAACACAGGGCAAGAGCCAATCTGTGGAAAAGGAAGAGGAAAGGGGAAAAAAGAGTGACAGAGATTCAAGATATCAAGTGTGACGGATAGGAGAATTAGAAATGAAGCGTGTTGCTGTTTAACGCCTCCAAAAGCATAGAAGTGAAAAGAAGAAATAAGAGCAATGCTACATCCATGCTTTTTTGCTTGTTGTTTTGGGGTAGGATAGAATAAAAAAAGGGAAAGAAATTTGAAAATAGCAAATCTGGAGGTGGTACAGGGGTGACGGGGGAAAAGGTCTGTTTTGAAGTTCAAACGAAATTTGCTATCGCAACAGCTGGAGCAAAAAAAAAGCAGGTACTGTTGACGTGTGTTTGAACATTCTCAAGGACACTCGACACCACAACCCAACACGTCTATCAGGAGAATTCTAGGGGCTAAAGAACACAAATGTTTCTGGAAATACACTCGTTCAGCTTCCAAAAACACATTTAAAATCTCTTGCCACACGTGCGACCTCTCACCATCTGTGGGGCTATGCACTTATGGCAAGCCGAGATACTCACAAGTCCCTTTTTTTTTTTTTTTTTTTGCAAGCCCAAGTCAAGTCTGAAGTCTCTGGTGATGAATCCAAGTCAAGTCCCAAGTGTTTATCTGTTACTTTACATCAAGTCTTGACCTTTTAACACCAGAGCTTTATCTCTAGTGTTGACAGTCTTTCGACTACCATAACTCTTCAACCGTTTACATAATTAATGTAATTCCAGTGGATTCGGAAGCAGGAAGAAAATCGGCTTTGCGTTAACATTCTATTAGTATTGGTGTAAATTCACTTTTCTGTGTGTCAGAAACAGTTTATTCACATTAATATGGTTAACAGTCAAAAAGTTACAGTTGGACAGGCAGCATGTGCCATTTAGGTTAAAGGGTTACAACATTTGGGTAAAAGGAATATCTTATATTCACAAATTGACATCAAACTACTTTTAGACAACTTGTGAGGACATAAAAACAAGCAGTCGGGTCTTCCACATCCCAAACACTTACATTAATGTATAGCTATACAAGTTTTTACAACCCTTTTCGGGCTACGTACCTGGTTGAACTTTGACCAATCAAGGACCAGGATTTGGTAGCGATGTATGGATGACTTCCCATTTAATTCATGGAAGTGCCAACTGTTTGAAAATTGATCATGGAGGATAAATGAATAATCGCTGTTTGTGCTCTGTTTTTATACAACACCAAGACTTTCGTATTTAGGAATAGAGCTTTGAAAGAAAAAGCCTGGAGAAAGATTGGTGAGATTTGCACCGCTTTGACTTTTTGCACCAAGCTTCTTTCAACTGCAGGTGGTGAACATGCGCTAGTAACCAGTAGTTAAAGAAAAAGAAGAAGAAGCCCCTCCCAGCTTGTCCAGTGTGAACACCATGGGCGGAATGCGCAGTCAAAGAACATTTAGCTGGTTCTTAAAGTGATGATGTCACTTGGTCCAGTTCCTCTAGTCTAGTCAATGTCAGATTCACAGCTGGCCTGGGTGCATTACTTTCTCTGGTTTACTATCTACCAATGAATGGGGTGGAAAAAAATAGAGCCAACCTGCCTTTACTTTCCCAGAATGCAGCTGTGGCAGTCTGTCTAATAGATCTAAATGTACCTACTCTATTTACATCAATGCTGTCTCTCATTGAACACAGAAGAATTAGCAGCTTTGTTGATGTTGTGGTTTGTTTGAAGTCCAATTGAGCAAGCTCACACACCAAAAGGGAATGTACCATTATTTACATCAGATGATAATTGCTTGGTAGTTAGCCAAAAAAAAAAAAAAAAAAAGCAAGGCCGACGACCTTTCACATGGATTACATACCATAATTCTTCTTCCCCCACCCATAGGGGATCACCCACATCGCATGTCCCACACATGACGGATTGCCTGGAGCATCATTTGCTTCTTTCTTCTTTTTTCCGACTAGTATTTATGAACGCTTACCCGGCATAGCCATTATGTGTTTCCTATGAGAATGGACTTGGCATGCTTAACCATGTAAGTAAGTAGTATTAAAAGGAAAGGAGGATAAGGGGAGAAAGACGGCTAAAAGGTATTTGGTTCATGAGGCACTCAAGTATCAGAAAGGGAGCAGGGAGAGTATATCGGTTCATGCCATAAAGCCATCTTTATGTGGATAGATCACTGGAACTTGGAAGCATTTTAGCACTCCTTCTGTGCATAAGTGTACTTTCACACACTCAATGTAGCCACACCCTTTTTTTTTTTTTTTTTGTAGAGATTACAGCTTTTATTTTAGAAAGCTATACAGGGAGGAACCGGGAGGGCAGTGGTGCCAGTGGGCTGAGGCAAATACCCACTGACAATTGAAATCCTATGTGTGCATCCCTTTGATTTAATATTAAAAAGAAAAGTTTCAAATGGAAATATAAAAGCGGATGCTCTGTAGCCCCTTCAAATAAATGGGGCTTCAGTTTAAAAAGCTGATAAAACGGAGTAAGTTGTCGAAGCGAGGTCGCTATATCACTAAAATTGGCTAAACATAACTTTCATGACCATGGCTTCATTTCCTCCTCAACCCAGCGCATCCCAGTGGGGAGATAATCTGGGAAATGCGGCGGTATCAGGTCTTTCTAGGTTGCTTGAGAAGCTTTGTGAGACCCTCCAGAGATATGGAGCTTTGATATCAGGACCAATTATGTGCTATGAGCGCACACAAACAGTCCACATGTGCACACACGCGTGTTTGGAAAGCGTCCGTACACACTATCCTTGGCCTTGGTGCGGTAAAATAAAAAAACACAAAAGGGAGAATATGAAACCGAGGAAACGCAGGGCGGGTGGAACATGCTCGGATTTTTATCGGCATTAAAAGCCAGAGGTGGTGCCGGCGTGGAGGGGGAGTGTCGGAGCGGACAGACGGACGAGGAGGGGATGTGAAGGCAACTTTGTGGTTGAGAATGCACCAAGAAAAAAGAAAGAAAACTTCACTGCATTGTGGGTCTCAATAAAGCTTTCAGTTCACATTTCCAACCGTTCGAAATGCTCGTGCACGCTCCGACTCCCTGTCTGCTGTATGCATGTGTGCACTCACAGTGTTATGTGCAGCAAATAACTTCTTTCAATGCACATTTGCTAAAAAAAAAAAAAAAAGAGTGCATTTCCGGTCTGAGTCACCTCCACAGAGGATCCTTAAAGATTAAGTTTGGCCTCTGGCTCTGCTAATTGGAGCTTAAAGTCTGGTGTAGCCCCTGGGCAGAGTGTGCTATGAGCGGAACATGTCGTGCGCGCCGGCGCGTGTACGTATGCATGTATGCGTGCGTGTGCCTGTCTGATTGTGCCTGCCTGCAAATAAATTATGGATGGAAAGGAGGGGGCTGGAAAGAGCGGCCACACAAGCTGCAGGAGAGTTTGGAGGAGGCCAGAACAACGGCAACAGCACAACCCGTCCGAGACCGAAACGGAGGATGGTGGACAGAAGCAGAGAGCCATCCAAGTCAGAGAAACACAGGATTTGAACATGCAGATGCTGAAATGAAGGAGTTATTGACATCTGGGTGCACTGCAAACTGTTTTCACTACATAAAAACCTTGTTTTTAGACATTTAAGATATGTTACTAGGTTTAAAGCTGTTTTAAAGACAGATGATAGTTGCATTTTTGGTGTTTTTAACATGTTCTTGTGGCATTTTTCTGATGATGGAAGACATATGTCAAAGAAATAAAACTGCATTTCTGCTTATATCTTCATTCAAAATGGTGCAGATCAGGAGCAGTCCTACTGTTAATATTTTGGTTACATTGAAAATATGCTAAGCTCCCTGCTCTGCTCCGATCTAAGACTCCTAAATCCATGGACGTCTTTGTTTTCCCCGTCTGAGCTGGCATCTGGCTCAAAACTGCATGCCTGGGGTTGTGATGGGCTGTAAGCTAGTGCAAGAGCGTGCGAAGAGATGGATGTCGGGAAGTGGAGGCAGGCTCACTCCATGCTCAAGTTAGAGGTGAATTTCTATTGAACTCTGCAGAAATTTTGGTCCAGAAACTGACGGAGGTCTCATGATTCTGGCACAAAAAAACCCCCAGCATAATAACAATTAAACGACCACTGGAAACGCTTTGAAAATTGATCAAAAGATGATTGGAGTTCTTAAAAAATATGATTTAAAAAGTGGATTACTTGTAGTCTTTTTTGTCTTCTTTTCATTCTTTATATATTTTTAAAACTTTTACTACTTTTAAAACACATGAAAAGATAATTGGAGTGGGACATTCAGAGCTGGGATCTAAAAAGAAGAAAATCATCATTAAAAAGTATTAAAATCCTTTTGCTCCCAACTCTTGACAATTCAATTGAGACTCCAAAAACCTCAAATTTCACTGTAATTTTTGGTTCCATTTTAAGGATGTTATATAAAAGTTCAATACATGTTGAAAGGGTTAGCCTGCCATTCATCATTTTGGGAACAAAAAATTTGATTTATGTTCTAAGAATTAGTTCTAGTTTTGAGTGACAGCCATTTTTCTGTATTTTGTGTCATATAAGCCCATGCGGGCTGGGCATATTAGTGCATGAGACTTAAGTAAAATCAAACTCATAAAAAAAGTTGGAGGAGAAAATGTTTCTACTTTATAGTGATTTCCTTAAGATTCATGTTGTTTTTCCCTATTTTTAGGCTACTTCTTTTCGTCAAAAAAAAGCATCTCTTTTGTGTCCGCGGTTTTAACAGGCTCCAGTTGTTTCTGCATGATCAACAAGCCCGACCACAGAACAAGAAGGTGATGGCGCGGCCCGTGAGATCCCGAAGAGGGTCCTCGCTGAACGCTGGTGTGAGTAAAACTAGAACTATTGACAACCTCTTCATGGAAAACACGTTTGAAAAATTCATGCAGTGGCAGAGAGAGTGCTCTCATCTGTTAATAAAATTACAATCTCAAGAGCAGGAAGAGGAGCTGAAGGACGGGCAGAATCCCTGATTATTTTCATCTTTTTAAATGCGCCGCGCTCCAACAAATACTAAAATAAGTTAGTCCACCTATAAAAAAACACATTATTTTGTGGATTGGTACAATTTTAGGTGAGTCATTTGTTTTTTTTTTCCATGTTCCTGTTATTCGAGAAAAGTATTCCAGGTGACACATTAAGAAAATGCACAGAATTTTGTATTTTATTTAATTTTTTTATCCATAATTAAAAAGAAATGTATTTAGAAAAATAAAAACTGCTTATTTATACATGCACAACTATATTTTTTACTGATTTCCAAACACCAGCCTTCCCAAACACTGGGGTATTTCCCCCAAAATGTCACTTGTGCTTTCATTTTACCAGGAGACGGCTAATTTCAAAATAAGAGTTTCTTAGAGAATCTTTATTGAGGCCTTCTGAACGATCACAGCAGGGCAGACCGATTGAAAATGATGGGGGGGGGGGTCTAAAATGCCCATAAGGGTTGTCGCGCTTCATGACCTCAGAAAAAGTCTGCTACTTTTTTTTCATTCGAAAAATGTAAAATTTCGACTAAAAAGTACAAATAATACACAGAAATGCTTTTACCATTTCAATTGTCTGGCAATTTGATTCAACTAGTTATCTGAGGCCATCCAAACTATTGGAGGGCCCTTGAATCCCTTTGAAAAGCACTCTTTCTAATGAGGAAGGACACTTGAGCACCAAAGCGCTTCGCCAGGGTAATGATGTTTAAAAGTTTTCTCAAACTTGTGTCAAATCAAAGTCTAATCAACACTTCTGCCAATAAGATTTATTGTTCCATTTTTTTGTTAAAAGTGTAAAATTGCATGACTGTGTCCCTACAATAATAATAATCAAAAAAAAAACTGTATGGAAAAAGCTAATAGGATGTCAAAAATTCTGGTTTAAGTAAACATGTTATAATATTATATTTTATGAATCCATTGTACATAATAGTTATATTTTATTTGTTGTTGCCTAGTTTCCAGACAACATTACCACTAATGTCTACAAAAAATACAATAAATGATCCATAAATATAGAAATTATAACTTTTCCAACTGCATTACATATAAAAAGTAATACCAAATGCAAAAATAAAGGATAAACTTGCTTTTTTGGGAAGTTAAACTAAACTGGAGAGGACACCTGTTGTTCATTTCTATTTCTATTTTACAATTTTAACTCATTATGAAGTAAATAATACACTACACTGTGACTTTTAAGACCCAATCCGATTCATCTTTCTGATCTGTTTTAATAATATTCCCAGTGGTCTTTTTGTCATGCTTATACCGTTTTAGCCACATTTTTAAAAATCTGTGTCGTTTTCTAGAACATAAGTTTTGTAGAACAGCAGCAGTTCATTAGAAATTTGCATTCCAGTTGGGGAGCCTCTTTTCATTTCCCATCATCCATTTGTTTACAAACTCACCCGCTAGCTTACAGCCCCTCACTACCCCGACCTAATATTACTGGTGCAAGAAAAACGGCGAGCAATATTGGAGCTGTCCAGTTTGGGGATACCAGCTCAAAGACGTTTATGGATCCATTTGTCTGCAAGTGGATGCATCAGAATGGAGCGGAGCAGGGAGCCCAGTCTACGGTACGACACAAAAACACCTTTTTGCTCCTGATTTACAATGATTTGAATAAAATCACTGCATTTTAAGCTTGCTTTTATTTAAAAATGTCCTCCATCATCAGATAAAGGCCTCAAGAATATAGTAAAAACACCCAAAACCTTTTTTTAATCAGAGTGGGTCTTTAAAAGTGACTTTCATGCAGTTTAATCTGAATTGGAGACAGAACCAGAATAAACGACCCGTTTCAAATTGCTTTTCTAGCGTGAATCCTCCGTGTAAAACCCAACAAAGCAGACATGTAGACTGAAGCAACCGACAGAGCAGCAGACAGGACATGCTTCACCAGAGTCCACGCTAGCGTGCTCACAAGCGCTGACCTGAATGACATGATCTTGTAGGCATCGGGCAGGTAGCACCGCGTGTTCTCCATCTGCGCTGGGTCCGAATCGCAGATCTTGTCGTCCGTGCGGCCGTAGTTGGCGCTCTCGATCATGATGACGTCAGTGCCCGGGCAGCGCAGCTCGATGGGGTAGGACTCGCAGGACAGCTCCCGTCGCACCACTGCCATGGGGATGGGCGCCCGGCCATAGACTGGACACACACAACGGGGGAAAAGTTTTATTTTGGAGACACCGCTACAACACCAAATATTCTATATCCTTTAATTCATGTTGTTGCATTTCGCCTGCACTGGAAAACCTGAAAAACAAATATTGATGCAGGAGGTAAATAACACCAGCATTCGGAGAGGCTGCATAAGTGCCGTCATCCTGATGTGTCAGGCTGGATGGTTCCCAGGGACTTTGGTTGTTGTGTTGTGGCCGGGATGTTGTTATTCTCTGTTATTGAGAGCCGCGCTCCCTTGGAGCATCAGCCATCATCCCCTTGATAGATGGGTTATGAGCTGAGGTGATCCTTTCTTGTTTTTTTTTTTTTTTTTTTGTTTTGTTTTTTTCCATCACCTGCCTCCTTTGTAATATTAATGTTGACTGTATTATGTTGCGTTTCATTCATCACCCGCCACGACGGCAGCTTCCTCCCGGAATCTCAGATGGGAATTCTGGCCATTTTCGCTATACATGTTATTCATTTTCATACTTGGATAAAAAAAATGATAGAAATGTGGCCGAAAGTCACGTCAGAGCATCTTATTGTGTCAAAAATAATTTATATATACCATATATATATATATATATATGGTATGTTTTAGCAGACAAAGATGTACATCTCAAAAACAAAAAAAACAAAACCTTCCTTGCTCTCCCTGTTGCAGTAACCATAGAAACCTTGTCTTCCCTCCCTGGGCTCTTTCATTGGTTAGGGGAGTGTCATGGTTACACATATGCAGCAAAGAATCTGAATGAGCTCAATGACACTCTGCTTGGCTCAACTTAATACTGCCCTTCACCACCACCACACACACCTACACACCCACACACACACACACACACACACACACACAGCATGCATACAAATGTTCTGAGTGATGGAATGTGAAGGTGGAAATTCACAGCCGCTGTCAACCATATCTGCTGCAACCTGGAGGCGCAACTCAGAGAAAAGGCAGACTCTGGCTTCCAGATACCAATGATATATCATTGACATTTACTGGAAATGTCCTGTTTAATGAACACACATATGTAGGTGTATCGCTTGGACCCACGATTGGATGCCGTCTCTCTGAACAATTAGGGGGCATCATGGGGGATCGTGTGTGTGTGCAAGCGGAGCTCCAAGTGCCGTTTTTGTTTTTTTAAATGTATATTTTGTCTATAGTGACACCATGGCTGCCTTTGTGGGCCTAAATGTGGAGTAGGGGTTCATTATAGTGGCGTGTGAGGGTAGTTTGAAGCAGCTGTCTGTATTTGCGTCAATCAGAGCCCTCATCAGTCTAAACACACTCTTTGACACACAGGTATCACATAGACTGTACTCAAATTTACTATAATTTGCCCCCATTTTCATATTTGAGACAACATTGGACTTGAGTGTTTAAATTTAGACCAAGAAAAGATGGACAGAAAGGCAAACGGATCTATTTCTAACAAGGTTTAGGTCTATGTACGATTGCTGCCATAATATACATCAGCACAACGCAGCAGTCGGAGAATAAAGTGGCTGTTTATGTTAGTCTTCACACCTATTTAACAGAAATCTAAGAGGTATTGCAGTTATTTTTGACAGTAGAAAAATGCGTGGCATGCATTGAGTACCCAGAATACTGTTTTGCCACTTCTGAAGTGCAACTCTAGATCAGGCTAAGCCAGTGTGAGGATTTTGGAAATTGTAGTTCTAATCTTTTTGTTTTTCAAAGTCCTCGTTTTTCACTCCCCCTTCTGCTTTTCGTTTCTTCTTTTTTCTTATTCACATCTTTTGCAGCTTTTGTCCTTAATGTTTTTAAGTCTACTGCTGTAGTCACAACTTCCCCTATGTGTAGATACTAGCTGTTTGTGGACAAAAAATGGGAAACCTTGCACTAAATATCGAGGTCGTAGACCGCTCGGTGTGCGTGTAGAGCAAAAATATTCTCACACACACCCTAACCCTCTCCCCCAAATTCTGCCCAGTTCACAAGGAGCCCATTCATGTAATAAGTGTGCGTAAGTTGGCTGCAGCCTGTCTGCTAACCCTGTCACATCCAGAGTTCAAATATCTGAGCTTTAGTGAAGAAGACGCATCAAGTCAACCAATTAGGGACTCAGCTTAGGCCCAAGATGTGTTGATGACGTCATCAATGGTGGAGTCCAAAACCAACACACAGGAGAATCTGATCTTTATACTGAACTTCATAATATTTATACTATTTGTGTGTCTGCAAATTTTCACGAGGTCATTTAGGGGCCAGTACTTGTACCTTAATAATGACCCTACAACAGCATCGCTGGCATAAGTGATGGCATGAGCCTTTCAAACACTTTGGGTCTGTTTTTATGGGTATAACAAAATGTGCGGCCATTGAACGGGCAGCAAAGGTTCAATCAGTTGAACTTTGACCAATCAAGGACTCTGTGCGTGCATAACGTCCTTTTTAGGCCACAGAATTGCCAATCATTTTTAAAGTGATGAAGGAAAATTACTTTGTGCCCATCCAGAACTTTATGACACCAAGTCTTTCATTTATTGGAATAGAGGCAATGAAAGAAAAAGCTTGACGCAAAATCAGCAAGATTTGAACTGCGTCGACATTTCGCACTAAGCCTCACGGCAAGAAGGCCCCTGGTTCAAGACCCGGCTGGGGGACCTGACAATGGGGGACCTTTCTGTGTGGAGTTTGCATGTTCTCCCCGTGTATGCGTGGGCTCTCTCTTTCTCCCACTGTCCGAAAACATGCTTCATAGGTTAATTGGCAACTCTAAATTGTCCTTAGGTGTGAGTATGAGAGTGAATGGGTGTGTGATTGTGGCCCTGCAACAGACTGGTGAACAGTCCAGGGTGTCCCCTGCCTTTGCCCACAAATGGCCAGGATAGGCTCTGGCATGGGATAAAACGGTAGAAAATGAATGAATGTGAATTCAGACCATGTATTACACGTTGGACATAACTATAAACCATAAGCTCCCATTAGCAGGGATCTATTAGGAACAACATGGATCTCCATCAAAAATACAATTTACCTGAAAACAAACATTTACTGACTATAACTCTAGACATAAGCTTCCCAGCCTATTAGGAACAAGTATCGATTTAAAAAATAAAAGAAAACAGAAGAATATTGGCCAATGTTTTAATATCAGACCAATACCGATGAACTCAAGTTATGCAAATATCGGCGATACCGATACTGGCACCAATAGATCATATATCTAACCAGAACGGATCAACGCCCAGAATGGCTTAAGGCTTCAGCTGCTTCAAGGTGAATCCATTTGTCACCTCGTAGTTGGTCCATAGTTTGGTCATCTCTACAAAAAGGTGATTTTTCTTTCCCTTGTTTTCTTCTGCAATTAATTGTTTGAGGTATCCTTAAGATGTTGGTGCTAAAATCACTTCAACAATAAATTAGCTTTAATCTGGTGAAACCTTAAACAAAAGGTGCTTTCAAAGTAGCCTAAATGCCTTTATCTTTAACTTTAACTAATTGTGCCTTAGTCACAGTTCTTATCATTTAGACTAATATTTATCAAAAGGTGTATGCAAATAATTGAATAAAATGTCATTATTTATCACTTTTTAGCAAGATTATTTTTTCCTTTTGTAGGAAAAACTGTTTTTCCATCGGGTTATGCCATCTTTTTCACCATATTTCTTCAAAAGTATAATAGAAACATAGGTGACTATGAAGGGGCTATGATCGCAGATCATCATGTATTCCTGAGAGCGTTCTGAAACCTTCACAGTTGATCTCTATACATCAGCTGCCTTACCTACGCTAATGAAGTGCCACCAAGGAATTCACTTCCCACCGTTTACACACTGACAAATAAGAATGTTCAGTCACGGAGGGCTTGTTAAAGATTACGAGATACAAACACGTACAGTGCAGGGGCCCATGTTTAGCTCGCTGCCTTTGTCTGGTAATGTGTGAGGCATAAGTGCATGTTAATGTGTCTGTCATTAGGTGTGTAAGTGGTGACAGAAGCTTGGCAGCCACTGATAGTACAGACAATCTTATTCAGACACGCGGGCTGCCTCGTGGGACTGAAACAAAAGGATATCGATTTCTACATTTGGGCCAAGAAGAAGAGAGTGCTGAAAGAAGTGAATGGACGGAAAGATGGAGGGTGAGACGCATGGAGGGGAGAGATTTAGGGGAGGATCTCTCACTCCGACGGCCGGAGCACTCGGAGCGGGTGATGGGGGCAGAAAATGTGAATGAAGGAACAGCGTTTTTTTTAGAGCGAGCAATATTTTTATAGGCAATGGCCAGAATGTTTGGTCGGAAGGGTTTGGGTTGTTGGAATACAAGCTTTTATCTCAGCAGCAGACTTTTCAAGACTCAACAGCTTTCTCAACCCGGTTCCAAATAGAAAACTAAATTAAAAAAAAAAAGGAAAAGCTGTAGTGACATAAATCTGTATGGGTGTTGCTGGGTTGGCCCGGCCCATGGAGGGTCGTAGAGGTGTGTAGATGTTGCAAGCATGTCTTGCAGTAACCTTGAGGCTCATACAGCCATCACAAAAATGGAACGTACCATTATCGTGTGTGTGGTAACTGTATGTGGTAACTGACTTGAGCTTTTGTTTGAAATTAAGTAAAACTAGGGTTTGTTTGTTTTTTTGCCAAGACATCATAAAATGTCCATGTTTTGTGTATGTTCCTTAAAAATTAGGACAATCAAGCATTATGTCCAACCAGTCCACTCTGCTTATTTCCTAAACTAAGCTACAATCCCAGGAAAAACAAACAAACAAACATTTTTTGCCATATTTTTATTTATTTTTTTCTCTTTCTAATCCTGTAATAATGACAAGACTTAGCTCGGTGTGAAAGATGGAGTGCTTGCCGCTGTGAGTGCTCAAGCTAAACAGTCTTTGTTTCGACTAATCCCTGCTAAGTATAAACACCGCCATTTGCATATGTTGACTTATTTCTTTAGACATTGATGCAAATACCTTCCACTGAAATCCATCGCGCGGCGTCAAAGCAAAGAATCGGTGTTTGTGTGTGGAGCGGCTGCCTACTTGTGAGAACACCTTTGAGTCTGGGGGGGGGGGGGGGGGTGTCCGTGTGGGGGCGTGCGGAACTGGAGCGTTCCGAGCATATGATCTGCATGCAGGCATGGCAGAAGGGATGTGAACGAGCAGACCGCTCCAAAGTGTGATTGACACCAGCCATTAATAGGATTAAGTCCAAGTGGGCCAGAACTCCCCTCTTGGAGTCTTCAAATCTCACTGTCACAAGAGAGAGGAGGAAAAGCGTTACAGATGGCCTGGTGGGGCTCCATCTGCACTGCGCATGTGTGCACGAAGTATCAAATATGTCCGGGTTTTTTATCGCCAGCCTGGAGGATGTAAATGGTTGAGAGGTTGTTTCCCAGGTTTTGCAGCTGCGCTGTTTCTATGTCCGTCCTTGGGCGTGCGGGGGCGGACGAGGAGTCAAAGTTAGGAAGGCAAATTCCAGTTTGAGGGTTGGAAATGTGTGTATCGGCGATACTGCAGCACATGAGGGTGCAGGTAGAAGTTAGTGTGAAGCCAAAGGTAAAAAAATAAAATAAAGGTATAATGTAGCCTGTGTAAATGCTAAAACAAAACATACAGTTCAGTGCCGTTTCTTTAAAATAAACCTATAGTCCGATTCCAAGGAAGATTTAAAGGAATCATTGCAAAAGACCCACTGCAATCATGTTTTGAGTCATTTTCTAGGACATTTTTTCTGCAGAGCAGCAGTAGTTCACCAGATATTCACCTCTCGGTTATGGGCGGGACTGTAGGCACGGAGTAAGCCTTCCCTCACTTCCCATCATCCCTTTGTTTAGATTCTCTCCCACTAGCTCAGAGCCGCTCACACCCCCAACCTAAGGTTAACTGTGCAACAAAAATGGCAAAAAATTTTGGAGCTATCCAGCCGTGCAGTTTTGATGTGGCAGCTCGGACGAGGAAAAGACAAATCACAAAAACGAAATGTCACAAACAGGCTCTTTTTCAAACAACTTTTTTTTTTCCCCCCCGACTGCTTTTTACAATTACAGCGGTTTAAAAAAAAAAATCCAGTACTCATTTCTGGACTATAAGCCACTATTTCTTTTACAGGCGTTTAGCCCTGGAGCTTAGACTACGATGCGGCTAATTTGTAGATTTTTACGGCTTAACCCTTTGGAACCTGAAGGCGTCCTGCCGAGCGGCTGTGAGGTCAGCGTGAAAAAAACGACGTCTAAAATAAACTTTAACTTGAGATTTTACAGATTGAAAGCGAGGCTAGGGCAAGTATTTGTAGTTTCTAGACAATAGGGATCTTTTATTTTAAAACCCTAGATGAACGGGTACAGCTTGGAGCGGAGGATCCGCTATCAGAAATCCAATAACAAGGAAGTCGATCATTATTTTAGGATGGCGGGGCGATGGAATTTTACTATAACAACAAACACCATTGAAAGTGAAACAGCAAAAGTCCCGCCCACCGCCATTGCGGGAGGAGAGTAGCTTCCCCTGAATACAAAGTAGTCCACCTGTGAGGCACTGTTCGTAGTGGAAAAATCCCATAATACAACGTGGACATTAGCAGCTTAAAGAGAAGTGTAGCCTCTATACAATAATCTTTGACTTTTTAAATTTAGTGGGTGTGGCTAAAGTTCATTGGACTCTGTAGTCTAGTTACTCTACTAACAAATGCAATTTAAAGTTACATTTTCTGTTTGTCCTCCATCATGAGAAAATAAATATGTCAACACTAAAAACAAGACTTTTATTGTGTAAATATCTAAAAATCAATAAAAATCCTGGTTTTATCTTAAAAATGCCTGAAAAACTCTAATTGTGCATCTTTCATTTAGAGTTTAAGTGTAAATTAAAGACTTGTGCATTAAAAAAAAAGATTTTAAAAGTGTTTTTGCAAAAAGTAAACTTCTTTTATCTGAAGATATATTTTTCCCGTAAATCAAATATTCAAAATGCATAAAAAGGAAAAATAAAATGACATTTTAATAAATCTGCTATTGCAACTTATTTCAAGCTGACAGTGAAGCAGGAATAATAAAAAAAAGTATTTTTCCTTTCATCCAGCCCCCCTTTTGCTGGTCACTGTCAATACTGTGGGCCTTGCAGCTTTTATCTCTTCATTTTGATGCTAATCATGTTACCTAGGAGATCAAATTCTGCATTTACACCCACTGAGATGAATTAGATCAGCTATGTCGGTGTCCGCAGAATAAGGCACCCTGTGGCACCGGCGCCCGCAGAGACGACTGGAATTGAAATACATAAAACATTGGAAATGTATCAGAAATGAACGCCCGTCTGAATGTGGGCGCGTACATGTCTGCGTGTTTGAGCATGATGGCGCTGTGGTTAAAGGGGCAGGTAAAGACGTGCAGAGCGTGGAGAGGACGTGCAAAACAACTGCCATGAAACAGATCAACCGAAGCAGATAAACGCCTAAAATAGTCTCATTTGATTTAAAAAGAAAAAAAAAAAACAGATCAAAACCATCAAAGTTTACCATACATCTATATATATTTTAGGGAAACCTTTGATTTAATTTGTCAGTCAGTGAGCTTTTTTTTGATTAGATTTCTTGCGAAATGCATTGAATTTTTTACAATTTTCTATTTCAACATTTTTAAAATAAAAACTTTTGTACGACGGCGTTTTAGGGCCTTCAAAATAAAAAAAAAGTAATATTGAGAGATACATAATAAAAATCTAGCAAATTTATTAGATTTAAAGCCATAAATGTATGACTTTAAAATCTTGAAAATTAACTAGATTTATTTCCTTTATTCTTGTAATTTATATTGGTAAATCTACGACAAAGTCTTAATTTTTTATAATTCATTTTTGTTTGTGAACTGGCCCAAAAACTCTGTCGCATTTTGTATTTGAGTTTATGTTCTGTTAAAAAACAAAACAGTTATGAAACTAAAACGCTTTTCTCGACACACCTTGGTTGCTTTGAACTACACAACAGTTGCAACTTTGTGAATAAATGTAATAAGGTTGACAAACTTAAAGTATTCTAGGAGTGGGTTGGGGCCTTTTTGAGTTTTTTTTGACGTCACAATTTGCTCTGTTAAATGCAAGTTTTTCAGCAAAGTCGGCAGCTTTTGTGATCAGGAGGCAGCAGTTGCGTTTTGAGAAAAAGTTCAAATTAAATGGCATCTGGACGATGTTTTTGACATTGATCAGTGGCTGCCCAGGCACATTTGGAGGTTGCGCGATGGCAGTCCGGTGACAGGTGGGGGGCAGGAAGGCAGCAGCGTGATAGCTGACTGATAGGAGGGTTTCCAAATTCCCCCCAAATCGTCTTATGATCAGCCGATTTCAGACCGTCACCCTCCAGCCCCCCACCCCCTGCCCCTGTGCTGCCATCCTACTGCCACATCCGTTCATCTGATGCAGACTGCTGCTGCGGCTGGACCTTTGTTCTGGGCGCTGGAGTTTTGCCCTTGCTGGGTTTCCTGGGAGGCATCTTGTCAAAAAATTAGCGAATTTGTAAATTCACTAGGATATAATGTGTGCTTAAAATTTAAGATTTATGAATGAGCAGTGGAGCAGAATGGCCCAAATTTTCTCTAACCCCGGGGCTACCAGGTGGTTAGTGGCACTTAATATGGATGGCCGCCATCCAAAGACAATCAGAGCCGTTGCTAGTCAGCGATCCGGCTGCCTCCGTCCTGTGGCTGCCCAGCTGTTGCCCGATTTTGATCCGCTGTCTGCTGTCGTCTACAATCATGACCACGGCAGCAATTTTTTTTTTTTAAAAAGGTGGCAGCATGAAATCTTAAAGTTTCTGCCAATCATTTCAGTGATTTGAGTCTGTGAATTTGCCCATTACTGAGTTTCAGTCTGTTGGTGAACATGTATAAATTTAAACGAAAAATGCCTCCCCATTACGTGGTGGCAGTTGTATTTGTGACCGTAGCTTAGTCCAACCCCTGATAGAGTTATGTGACAGAAAACTTCCACAATATCCCTAAAACTGTCCAAAAAACTCATTTTGGAGATGTAAATTTAACCATTTTGTCAAAAAAAAAAAAGAAGTGAAAATTGTGTTTAAAAAAACAGGCAAAGAGGTAACAGACGAATAACTCTTGTTATATTTCTTTTTACCCAAAAAGGTCAAAGCTAAAAACTTTTTTTAAATCTTTACATTCAATTTTACATAAAAACTACAGGAATGGGGGGCTGATGTCATTCTTGTCATAACTACACAGGTGAGTTAGAGGCTGTAAGGTGAGAGGCTACCATGCAGGAAACCAGGGTTCAATTCCCAGAGGAGGATAACTAATGGTACTGAACCAATTACCATATCAATGGCAAGCAATTTAACATCACCCAGTGAGGGCCCTTAGGCAAGGCCCTTAACACTACTGTTAGGCTGCAGCTCACCACTCCCCCAGGGGATGGGTCAAATGCAGAGAAGAATTTCCCCATTGTGGGATAAATAAAGTACAATTTATTTTTTTTATTAAATGACAAAAGCAACAAATATTCACTATATTTATATATATAGAGAGAACTGAAGAAATGGGTCAAATGTCATGATTATTTGTGTATTTCTACAATTTGTGTTTTCTGTCTCAAAAGAAAACAAACTTTATCCTGAAATTGAATGAGCATGGGGGGGGGGGGGGGGTTAATGAGTGACGGCGTCTTACCGCTGGCTGCAGGGAAGAGCAAGGTAGCGATGAAGAGCAGGCATCTGGCCCACATGACGTCCAAGGTTGACCTGGAAGTGGATGAGTAGGTACTTCCTGCTGAGTCCAGACGGTCGTGCGGCGAGCCGTTTCTCTCACAGTTCAGTGTTTCTGACACCATGCAGGCCTGCAAATTGACACGCAGAGAGGATTTGCTCACTTGGTTGCTGTCCTCAAACACGATTTGACACTTATGTAACCCTTTTGGATTTAAGTGCAGAAGTTAAAATAAAAAAACACACAAGACACACAATACTTTCCCTCTTTTTTCAAACAGCCGGTCAGCTTTTTTGACAAAGCACTGAAAACGATCCTGACAGCTCCAGAAAAGCATCCTCATTTCCTGCACAAACGCGGGACTCAAGTCAAACTGTGGATGTTTCCTGTTTGGATTACATTTGCCTTCATGCCAGTTGCTTTTTCAAATCACCATCAAAGTGTGAAATGTAGTAATGTTCCAATCTAATTGTTGATTTCACGCTCCATCAGCAATAAACAATTAATAAGATAATGGTCTCTGAGATTAGGTGTGGCAGGAAGAGAGGCTGGAAAGGCTCGTTCCTTTCTTCTTCTTTTTTTTCTGATGCGATTAAGGCGACCGGCATTGTTCAATTACTGCTTCACACGCCCTCACACCAAGCAAACGAGTAATTCAATTACTATCTGCCTGCAACCCGAAAACTCAACATTTCCAATGAGTAAAAAGATTCTGTTGGTTTATCTAACATCATTCGGTAAATGGATTAGAAATCCAGCTTGGTGTTCTCTTTTTTGCGTTTTCCTGCTTGTATATGACATCGTCTCTGTTCACAAAGTCTGCCGCAGCTCCAACTAAACAGGCCTGTCACCTCTGTGTGTGTGCGTGTGTTTGTGTGCTGGTGTGCGACTTTCAGACAGGGAGAAACAGCAGAAATTTGCAGGAGCAGGAGGACAGATGGAGCGGAGCAGACAGCCAGAGCCATGGAAAATAAATCATGTGTAACAGAGACTATTGAACAGTGTGGCCATGTCATTCTGGCCCTGCAAGACAATAAGAAGCTATACTCAACGTGCTTTGCTCTACGGAAAGAAAAAAAAAAGTCCCATCCAATATCTCAATTTGGTTGTAAAATGACATATTCATTTGATATTTGTGCACAAAAATAAAAATGGCTTTTGGCACATTTTCTTTCTATAAAATGTCAAAATAAACCCTTAAAATTCAAAATTAATTTAGGACATTATCCCCCCAAAAAAAACTGTAGCTAAACTTAATTTTAGCTATGCCTAAACAGTAGGGATTACATTTCATTAGCATTCCTGAACAAAGTAAACATTTGATCAAATGCGTTTATTTTTAGAAACTTTGATCATATTCGTGCCTCTTTGGTGATGCAACTGTTTCTTTTTATTTTCTTTTTGATTTATTTTACAAAGCTTATGGTTCAGTAAAGCTTTCTTTAAAAAGAAAAAAAAAAGGGGGAAAAAAAACTTTAAAAATATTTCCTGCTTCCTGCAGCCTTTCAGCCAGTGTCATAAATGGGTTTTCAGAAAAAGACCCTGCTGGGCTTGTATGAAAGTTCCTCGTTTGGCCAAAGAAACAAGTTTAGAAAAAAAAATGACAGAAAAAAGCACAGATATTCCAATCCCAAATTTAAAAAAAAAAGTGCCATACTTTATACACATATCAAATTTGCACTCACTGCCTCTTTTTCCACGTCAGTCACATTCATGTCATGCTGCTTCAATTCAATTTAATTCAATTTTATTTATATAGCCCAATAATACAACAATATTTGTCTTAATGGGCTTCATACGGGTAATTGTTTAATTAACATGAATCATGAAGAACATGAAGTTGTAGAATTCAGTGAGTAATGGCTAAACTGAACTAAACAGAATAGGTTAAACTGAGCATCTCTGCCCTTAGACCCTCCGTAAGGAAAACCCCCTAAAAAAAAAAAAAATATGTATATATATGTATATATATATATATATCAACCAAGGACAGGAGCAGTGCTTCTTTTTCATTCATTTTCTCTGTACCGCTTTGTCCCTTTCGGGGTCACGGGGCTGCCGGAGCCTATCCCGGCTACTTGGGCGTAGGCAGGGGATGCCCTGGACAGGTCGCCAGTCTGTCGCAGGGTAGAACGTCCACAGTCACACACCCATTCACTCTCACACTCACACCTATGGACAATTTAGAGTTGCCAATTAACCTATGAAGCATGTTTTTGGACAGTGGGAGGAAGCCGGAGATCCCAGAGAAAACCCACGCATGCACGGGGAGAACATGTAAACTCCACACAGAACGGTCCCCCATTGATGTATTTTTCAAGTCCCCCAGCCGGGGCTTGAACCAGGGGCCTTCTTGCTGTGAGGCAAGAGCGCTAACCACTGCGCCACCGTGCAGCCCTGCTTCTTTTTCATATGGGTCAAATTCGCGTTCGCTACACCCCTTTTCAAAGCGCGTCCAACTCACATCCGCTGCCTTTTTTTTGTGATGTGCATCAAAATTCGCGTCCACTGCCCCTTTTTTCAACACATCAAGTTTGCATTCGCTGGCTCTGCTTGGATGCATGTCAAATCCACGTTTGCTGCCTGTTTTGACGTGAGTCAAATTCAATGCTCAATGCTTGTCCAAAAAAGTGTTGATAAACTAAACGCTCCTGTTGCGTGCAGGAGAAGGTACTGGCGTGTTTTAAGTTAACACGGATGAAGTTAAGAGTTGCACAACTATACAAAAAAAACAAAAAAAAAAACTTGACTAATACTCCTAGAAATATGGTGTTTACCACTGACAGCACAGACCTAACAGAAGCTCCTGGACCAGTTTGGATCTGGCAAAAATCACCCATGAGCGTGGGAAAAACCCAAATAAATTTGATTTTCAACATCAAAGCCTGTGCACCTGATTCCTAGAGGGACATTTCCTGTCTGCAAATAGTCTCTGACAAATCCCTAATGGCTCTAAAATGATAGACTCACAATAGACTTCTGATTTATTCCTGCCTCCACTTAAACAAGTGAACAAGCTGCCCCCCCCCTTTTTGATTGATTGGTCCCTAACTCGGTTGAACATGAGCAATCTGACCAGCTGTCTCCAGCTCAACAGAGAAGGCACACGGGAACATATGGCCGGACGCCACCAGCCACAGCATTCCACTGTTTCATAATTCAAAAGCTATTCCATCAAACCCCCGTATGCTCCGCCATGCACCTCACCCATCGGTTAATTAACTCTTTCATTTCCTGGACGCACACGGGGCCCTAGCTGACAATAACGGCGTGATTGCCCAGAGCTGTCCTAATCCAAAGTCGAGACGTTCGTGCATAATTCAGCAGGGTTTGCGCTGTCCCATATGTTGATTCAGTGGCATGAGAAAAATATGTTTCATCTATAGTCTATAATGAATAGGCAATGGTGAAAACCCAAAGCAATGCCTTTCTTCTCCTCACCAGTTTCCTTTCATTATTCTAATGGGCTGATTGTCTCAAATAGTCTAAACAACAAGCAGTAATGATGCTAATTATCTGAACATGCGCGATGTGTTTAAGCTCCCCTCAGTCGTTTGTAGAAGTAAGGTCTGCCACACATGTGCCTCTGATGAACCTGCCCATTGTTGAAAATATTTGGGTTCATTTTTCTTGTAAAGTGAGAGAGAAAAAAATGATCAAAGGAATTTGAAAAATAAAACTGTCAGCAAGGATTTTGATGACTGTATCTTTTGGGGCCACTCAAGAGTATATGAAGTCTGCTAAAGTACATAGAATTTTGTGCATTTTTTTTTCATCTGATTTTGTATAAAAATCATTTTTTTATGTTTTGTCCACAATTTGTAGTCAAACCCTTATCCTTCCTTTTTTAAACTTGCTTTTTCACTTAAAAAAGAAAAGAAAAACAATAATTGTGGCCTTTTAAACTGCCCTTAGCAAAAAGTAATGAATTTAAATTTACTGTAAGTCTACTTGGTCTATACTAAGACTGATACAGTATACTTGAAGTTCATTTTGTAAACTTAAAATGTTCAAATTTAGTCTGAAAGATTTTGCGTTTGGTATAGTTTTTTTCACTATTAGGCGCACTTTAAAACCTCACTTTTTTATAAAAACAAAGTGCATCTTACAATTCGGAGTACCTTATATATGGATTCATTGTGGTTGTGTTTACTTATGTTGAAGCCATTTTGTGAGGTAAACAAAACTCTGTCCAAATATCAGTCTGCTGTTTTTAAGAGTTGCAAACAAGGTTGGATGTCATTATGAATATATGCTAACGTATAGCAGTGTCCAACTGAGTTATTTTTTTACACACTACTAATAAGGTTTAGAGTTAGCGTAGTCACGGTAACATTTGTTTAGCAGTATCAGTCTGTTTTTTGTATTAGCGTAGTAACAAAAATGTTTGTTTTTGCAATATTGGCCCTTATTTTTTTAAGTGTTAGCGTAGTCACGGTAACATTTGTTTTAGCGGTATCAGTATATTTTTTTACGTGTTAGCGTAGTCACAGTAACATTTGTTTTAGCGGTATCAGTCTATTTTTTTACATGTTAGCGTAGTCACGGTAACATTTTTTTTTTTTTTTGTGGTTTTAGTCTGCTTTTTACGTGTCAGCATAGTCCCAATTTCCTTTTGTCTTTGTGAAAACGTATCAGTCTGTTTTTCTTTCAAGTTGCAAATTAGGTTGGGAGTTACAGGTAGTGTGAAAATTCTACAGTAGCTGTAACACTTCTTACACGGCTAACGTTTAGCGTGCTACAAACAACTTCTACAGTTACTGTGAACGCTATTAATAGTTTTCACTGATAAATGTATTTCTGACTCTTTAGTCTCGCTTAATGCGCCTTATATGTGAAAATAGTTCGAAAACATTTATTGACGGTGCGCCAATTGTGCAGAATATACTGTATACTTTCTGCACTACACATAAATTGTCTATAGTGTACTGGCAACACAATAGCAAGGATTCTTTTCTAAGTATACAAATAGTGTCAAAAGTACTTTTTGCTAAGAAAGATGTATCTTTTCTTTGTGTTGGACAACATTTTACATGTTTTCTAAAAATAATATCTGACAGTGAAATTAGGAAAGAAATGGGTAAGAAATGCTCGTCGTTGCAGCTGAGACATTCCGCAACCTGAAAGGTTCGACATTTGTGATTCCTCTGGTTAAGTACAAGTCAACACTGGAAAATGAATCAATTTCCTCCTGAAGCACATGCACATGTTGAAAATTGGTGCACAAATTGGTGCCAAGCAAGCGAGTGAAAACAGCACACACAATCCCACCACCAAGAGTGTTTTTGTGCTCCAAGACATTTTGGTTTTATTACCCCTGCAATCGTGTTATGATGTTTGTGTACGAGACTATTTAATTTGCATGTTGTGTGGTGAAAACCGTTCCCCACACACCCTGTAAAACCCTGTTTTGAAGCACCAAGAGGATAGACCTCTCTGCACTCTTGTATTCGTAAGTATGCGCTGTGTCCCACATTTTTCTGCCCCAAATCTTTAGTTCCAACAGAGTCTGCATTAACGAAGCTGTCGCCAAGGTCCCTGTACTCGCACACTATATTGCATGCATCCTTGAACTAATTGATGTTGGGCCAAACACCTAGGCAGCCTGACCTGGTTGGTGCGTCTACACATGCAGTCCTGCCTGTCACTGCAGCGCTCATTCGAGGATTCTCTCTTTCACTAATGAGTGCTGACCAGTCTGGATCCCTCGCTGCCTCGTCAACACACATTTCCACGCACACGAGCGCTTATCTCCCGGAGACCAGATGCCCCTCTCCTTCAGCCGTCATGCAGGCTCTCAAACGTATCTTCACCGCGTTTGCAGTCTACTTTGTGTGTATGCCCAGAAGCATACCATGAGGACTTGTGTCTGTGTGAAGCTTCAGAAAAACCAGCTGAAAAAAATAAGATTTGCAGCTACACTGTTTTCGCGAAACGGAAAAAAAAAAACCTCATGTTTCATTCAAACCCCTTTAATTTGAAGAAAAACAGTTTTCCGAGATGTGTGTTGACACTACAGCCAATGAAGCGTTTGATGTGATTGCATGAAAAAAAAAAAAAACTCTTGCGCATAACTTTCAATCATTCCCATATACTCAGTCAAATCTGTTTGTTTTGCACAGTGCCATAATTGCAACGAAGGCACTCCGGTACTCATACACGATTTTTTTTCCCTCTTGTCATTTTGTTTAATCTACTTTTTATTCACCTGATGGTTGCTCATTCTTTTCCTTGCAGAAGGAGAGGTCGATTGCAGAACAAAGCTCAGGAGGCTATGCACCATGTTGAGTAAAATGGTATCTGTCCACCAAGGTATGGTAAATTACCTCCAGTTGGCTTGCTGGGGGAGCGTTTAACCGCCGTGGACCGTTGCTCATGCGTGCTCCCTTGTGTTTGTGCGTGAAGCGAAGAGATGGAAAAGAGGATGTGTGTGAAAGAAAATGTGTAGGCAGTGTGGCAAATCATCATCAGTGCAGGTAGACAGGTTGGAAGAATTTTGATTAAAGTGACGAAGCACACATGTATGGAAACACACACATTCAGGTTGTTAATTTTGTAGAGTGCCGCAGAAGAGATGACTAATCAGGATAGAACGTGGTGGGAGTCTGGCCTGTGGCCTATAATGAGAGACATCAGACACAAGCACACACATACACGTATGCACACCGCTGCCAATTACATAAGATGCAAACTACATACAACAAACATGTACATGGGGACTAGCCAGCACGAAGCACTGGGAGCAGGAGATGCTGCTTGGCAGACTGTAGCGACCACAAAAGCAAACAAAAAAAATACATACTGTCAGTTCCAAACAATTTAAATGTCTTGACATCTTGATCCCAACATGTGTCTGCACTGTTGCACGTGTCAGACATCTTCTGGAATGAGAAAGCTCACACACAGGCGCCCTCCAACCAAGTTAAAATCACAATTAGCAATGAGTTAGTGTTGCATCTTTGTGCGGGTTCAATCTTAATGTAACAAGACGCACAGTCACGTCAGCTTGTGTCTGAGATTTGGGATCTGTTTGTGTGGCTGGTGCAGCCAGCAGCAGTGTGGATGCTTCTGTGGCAGTTTTGCGACATGGATGATACAGACACAGGCGTGGGGGAAGCATGCGTGTGTATAGGTGGGCAAGGGGCTAGTTTACTAGAGGAATGTCCTTCATTGTCATCGGGGCCCTAAAGACAAGCAGGCTTATTGGGGAAGTATTCTAAAAAGCCTCGGAGGTAAATCCTTTGTGGGTCTGAGTGGAAAAGACTAGAGAGTGCTGGAGAGTAGCCTTCAAGGTATGGGTCACCTCTGCATTGGGGTTTAACACGCTTCAGTCATGCCAGGGTCAATCTAACAAACCTCTATGATGAAAAACAACTGGCAGCCGAGTGTCATATGGTCATATTCATTTTTTATTCATGCATTTTATGGAATCTCTCATTTTTATTTGTCTATGGTATACTATTTCTGATTTTACTCCACAGTCATATGACCAAGTAATTTTAAAGCCAATAATATCCTTATCAAGGTCAGTTGTGCTATAAAACTACTATAGATGTAATCAGGTGAAAAGTGTGGAACATCCTAGACCAAAGACAAACCAATCACAAGGCCACTGTAGATTCCACAGTATTTGGAATCACTAATAGTCAATCACCTCTTGTCTACTGGTATTACTTTTGGTTCACTGACCAAAGAAGATTCAAGAAAGGATCAGGACAACATCCAGAATCCAATAAGAACAAACTGAAGTGGAATCCTCCATGCAGGAAGGCAACAGTCCCAAAGAAGGACCAGGCTGCAGACAAGATGTTACTTGACATCATCAGTCGGTGTAGGTACCATAACCGTCCGGCCTGGAACTTTCGACTGAAGGTAACCTCACACTACGGTAACCCCACTTGGACAAACTACGAAGCGTCGACATCTGCTTGGGCTCTACACATTTTCATTTCATGTTCCCTTTTGTAACCTAAAGTTATTTTCCCTCATAAATTGTGTCTGACAATATTCTTTGTAATTTTTATAAAGACATGTTGCCACAATCCGCTTGTTATTCCAGTTTAAGTTCAGCCCTGGCTGAAAATGTTGTTTTTCCGGGACCGTTCTTCCAATAATAAAGCACTGGGCGCACGGATTAAAATAACTATAAGCGAACATGCATTCAATAATAATCATAACAATAATAAAGGCACGTTTAGAAGACAATCTCGCTTTATGTCGGAGCTATGTTTGTTTACAACATACTTCAAAATATTTTCTTCTATGGTAGTATTGTAATTTGTCCAGACCAATCACTATCTGACACGTCATCGGACCAACCAACAGCCAATCACAAAATGTGACGTCAGCATTAGTCCGAGGACCCCGAACGGAAGTCCCAGGTACCTACACCGGAAGCAGAAATTATAAAAATAAGCCTAACCTTAACATTCACCCTAAGCCTGACCCAACAGTTTTCAAAATGGGCAAAAACTATAACTGTTAAAGGTCGCCAGTTTTTTTTTAGCAATATGGGTATAATTCCATTTCCGGCCAAGAACTTCCGATTCAGGACATTGATGTTTGCAGCAGGTTCTCTTGACTAGGGATGCTAGATTGAAACCTAAATCGTATGTTACATCACTGAGCTGCATTGTGTGGAAAGTGTATAGTTGCATCACTACTGCATGCCAGTAAGTTTACGTTGAAAGTATCAAACAATTTTTGTGCTAAATTTAAGTATTTTATATTTATTGTTTTATTACATTGCACAAGGCTTAATATGAGCCTACTGAAAGATTCTTATTTCATTTTTACTTGCTTACTAGCTATTTTTTGTATGTTGTTGTCGTATTGTAATACACAAATTATACATTGAACCAAAACAAAACCTTGACCCAAAAATCAAGATTTGAACTGAGTCATGGGTAAGTGAATTGTTGCATCCCTTTTCCTAACCATGCACCAATGCAGTCTTATGGAAAACAAATCAGTTGCACATTTTATCAAAAGTTTGGCATAAACTACATGTCGTTTGAAAATCATGTCCAGTCCAAACATCTTGAAGTTTTTGACTAAGTGCCTTATCCTTCACCTCCACATTAGACATGCTTTGCATTTGGAAAAGCTCTCGCTTTGACTGGACCACTGCAGTTCTCGCATGGCTGCCTCTGGCTGCTCTGAGGACGCTCCCAGAAATCCAATGCTCTGAAACCACCCTGAAAATCCATCGCCGGCGACCCTGTGTTTGAGGCACATCCGATTTGATTCTTTTCTGCCCAGCGGCGAGACACTACTTTCTGTTCTCCTCTGCTCTGAACTTTCTAATACTCCGTTCTAATCAACTCCACGCGCACTGGCTGCCTCACGAGACAAGATGGGGCTAAGGTGGAGACATGCAAGGCTGAGCTGGAAGAGCACAACACTGATAGAAGGAGGGATTGAAGAGTGAAGACAGCATGAAGAATATGAGAAGAGGATAGAAGAGAAAGCGGGATAGAGGTAAAAAGTGAAGAAAATTAGAAATGAAAGCTGAAGTGGCTTCAGGAAGGAGAAAGAAAGGCCAAATAACTGATAGAAATGCGCTAAAAAAGATGTAGGGAAATTCTCAAAAACGCAAGAAGATGTAATTTCTTTACCTTTTGAATCTTTAAGATTGACTCAACAAAAACAAGGCCTCATCTTTCACACAATTACCGAATGCCTTAAAAATGGCTAAATTAGCATATTATCCTTAAATTTCACAAATGCCTAATTTAAAACGATACAAATAGCACCTAAAATTAAAAAAAGAAGATAATCCTTAAAATGGTTGTTTAAAATAAAATAAAAAGGTTTTTAAATCCCAATAACAAGCTGATAAATTAACATCTAAATTTAGCCAGCTATCGACAAGGTTCGAGCTAATGTTGTTCTTACTTTTTGTTGTTAAAGCCATCTTTAAAATCATAAAAAAAACAGTTTTTGATTGTTGGATAACTAGCCATACCCTGGATTAAAAATGAGATCAAATAAATGAACACTAAAAGAACAAGTCATGCTGGGGGCTAACTAGCTAACGCTAGCATACAGAAAGGACTAAAAGACAAATAAGCATTAGCTGAAGGCTTATAAAACATGTAAAAAGTAAATGTGAATACCAGTTTGGCTTAAGTGGACTGATGGAAAGCTTTCTCTTAACATTTTGTTATTAAAAATAATTGGAGTCAGATAAATTATGTTTAAATTTCATACTGTCACTTGTACTGCAATAAACTAAGCTAATTCAGATGACAGGAACATTGGGGTAGTACCACATATTTTTTTTAGGGTTTTATTTATTTGTTATTTACTTGAAGTAGGAATACTGTATATAAATATAAAAACTGGGTTAGTTTAAAATTTAAGTTTCGTTAGGCCTTCCTCTACTTGAAGAATGTTCCATTTGAGAAATACGAATGAATCTCTAAGCCCACTGAAAGAAAATATTCATTAAACAGTGAGATATTTTAACAGGGGAAGTCAAAGTTTGCGGGATGGTAGGAGGAATAGGCGTTTCTCGTGGTAAGGAGACTTAAAGCTAGTTTTAAGGTTATATCTATGTTTGTCGCATTGTCAATTCAGGAACTGTTAGTCTCTTTGAATCCCAGAAGTCTATAACAAAAGGTTCAAATATCCGAGTGAGCAGACTGAAGTCACAAGTGAATATAGGTCTTATATTAGCATATATATTAATCTTTTCATGGTGTTTTCAGGATGTTCTCTTACCGTTGAAAGGTTAAAATTGCCCTCTAAAACTTACTTTAAGGCAGAATCTTTTTTTATGCATATACCTAGATTTATATATAAAAATGTACATGGATACAGAAAATGAGTGACAGTCCATGTCAAATATGGCATGAGCAAGTAGGAAGTTGTATCTCAATGCCAAAAGATTAGGAATTTAATTTGTTAAAATACTTTTTTTAAAGATTTTTTTTTTAATTGCTGAAACATTTGCATGCATAAAAGAAAAGCAAAAAATATGAGTTATTCACCTTTCAGCATATATCATCACTGGTCGCCACAGCGAATCAGCCATCACTGATTTGCACAGGTGGTTTTAGCAGACATTTTTACACAAGATGCCCTTCCTGACACAACCCTGTATTTGATACAGGCAGGGGGCCGGCACAGGGACAAGCAATAAAAGATACACTCTCCAACATATTAAGATAAATCCAATCACCAGGCTGGGCGGGAGGCATAAAAGTCTCAAGCTACCCCTGTTCCAGTGGCAGCTGAATTCCTGGGAGGAATCTGTTTCATCAGCTTGCCCCTGTTTTTGGACTTTTCATAAGAAGCCTGTGGAAACGGCCTGGTTTTCCCTCTGCGTGTGATCTTTGTTTTCGGTTATGTTTTGTGTCTTTGTGGTTTTGTTTGTTTGAATAGTGCCTGAGCCTTTAAGTTTGTTACCTTCTTTTCAGCCTTGTTGCTGTCACTCAAATAAACGTCTGCACTGGCAGCCTATAAACCCTACCAGCTTTAATATTATTTTCTTAATGTTATCTATTCTTCCTTCCCTTTGGGTTGGATGTGACACTAAAAAACGTAGAAGCACGACTAGAAGACAACAGTACCAAACATGCACAAGTAGCTACGGTCACACCGCCCTCAGCAATGTTTGTTCAAGTGGCCGATTTCAATCAAAAGTTTCCAAGTTTCAAGTTTCCATGTTCTACAATCTACACAAGTTTTTACAACTCTTTTCAGGCTCTATGGATAAAACACGTGGCCATTGAACATGCACTGCAACTTAAAACCAGTCAAACTTTGATTTCACTTTTAAGTCAAGGAAATTGCCAAAATTGAGAATTTGCGGTTTGTGTCCATCCAGAATTATATGACACCGAGTCTTTCGTATACGGAACAGAGCTGAAAAAGCCTACAGCGAGATTCATGACATTTGCACCGCTTTGACATTTTGTACCAAACCTTTTCGAACTGTCGTGGTGGACGTGCGCTAGAAAAAATTGAAACAGTAGAAAAAGACGGAGAAGCCCCTCCCTGCATGTCCAGTGTGAACAGCATGGTCAAAATGCAGGTTCAAGAAGCTGTGTTTTAGCGTGTTCTATGTAGCTTTTAAACATGGCAGTCTAGCTAAAAATCTCAAATTGTTTGAGGGGTAAATTACCAATTTGCCTGATACTTTGAACTTTGTCAACAAAAGATGCAGTGATGCTGATTCGGCTGTTGCTGTTTTCCTGCCTTTGATTCATCTGTCTTCTCCTTCATGCCACCTTCTCTCAGCCCCCAAAGCCCAACTCCCTCTCTTCCCCTCTGTCACTGTGCTCTAAAGCCAGTGCTGTCACAAAGGATATGTCAAAGCCTAGCCTTAAAGCCAGCGGCGGAGTTTATGTATGCATGCAATTGGATTTATGAGACAAGAAGAGAAAGTTGTCCTGTACTGTACAAAGAACAGCCACCTCAGCAGTGAGCGATGCTGCATCAAAGACACGGGCAGGGTCTGACACTCGTGACCCAGATTTAAACCCTGAAGACAGGCCTTGGCTCATTTAGCAGGGGAATACACTGGAATCTTTGTCTAAATATCCTTGTTTTGATTGCTTATCTCATTTTTCATTCCCTCCATTAACGTCCGTCAAATTGCTCCTTTTCATCCAATTTCTTTATCTGCCTTTTACAATTTGTCTCTTTTCGCTGCCATTTTTCTTTATAGTCTTTCCTATCACTCCATTTCCCGTGTCTCCTCGATCATCCGCCAAGTCAATCCAGAAGCTTCTGCTTTTCCATAAGGATGATAAAAAAAATAAAAATCTCATATCTTTATGTGTTTTTCATGTCAAAATAACCTCTAATAAAAGAGTAGAAGAGCTTCCTCGGACAGAGATAATGAGACTGCTTTCCGCTTTTCCCTGATAGTTCTCAGAAGCATGCAAACTTTCAAAGATTTGTTCAGAATCAGCAAACTTCAAAAGAAAAAAGAAAAAAAAAAACTCTAGAGATCCTTGTAACTCTGTTGGATAAAAAGGAGTTTGTGCATAAGACATTAGGACCAAATCTTTGCAATGGCAGTACAGGGCAGATGTGAACTGTGTGTATCAGGGTTTTAAAATATTCATTCAAAAAGGCTTTTCTGGGGTGCTTACCGGGCTCTTCATAACTTAATAATGCATAAGCACCAACACTGGTATATAAATATAAAAGAAGGCACTTAACGCTGGATTGTCTAACTGTGGAGAAAATAACATTGGAAGTGCAGATGGATCCACCTAGGGGAGGAGATTGAATTTGTCTGCAGACGGGACCCTTGATTTATGCAATAAAAACAAAGTACATATAGAAATGAATGTCTTTAAACATTTTTTCCACCACTTTGCGGGCTTTTCTATGCAATGAAGTGAAAATAATGTCTCATGGCATATCCAAGATGATGCAGGAGCATCCATTGGCAAGAACCTTTGTTTGCTTTTGCCTTTTTAGCTCTATGCATACCAATAATAGTAATTGGAAGTTTTCTTTAAAGGGCCTATATCATGCAAAAACTACTTTTTAAGCTTTTAGGGGTATAAGCATGTTAATTCCTCACAAAAAACAACCTCAAAGCGGTGTTTTGCTTCATTCATACAAAACTCAGAGTATTCCTCTAAAAACATGTTCTGTGAGCACCAGCCCTTCCCAATCCACGCAAATGACTGGGTCTTCCATTGTGACATCACAGAAAGAGGAACAGCCCCTTCCAGGAAGAGTCTGCACTGCCAGCACAATCCTCATACACACACACACACACACACACTTTCTCTGTGGAGCTTGCGGTGGTCAGCAAAAAGTTTTTCCTTGTACATCCACAATATGCACATCCATCTATGCAAAAGTTCAGACGTTGTTTTGTTTTCGTGGAGGAAATGCAGATACGCTGCAGAGGCCGGCTCTAGGTTGAGGTCATGAAATGGGCGGCACCCACGAGGAGTAAAGGGGGTGCCTCAGAGATCGAGTCATTTTACTTCCGGGACGGAAAATGAGCTGCGAAAATAACGCATATTTCATTCAAAAAATTGATATTTAGTTTGCAAAAGGTAATATTATTATCATATATGTTAATAGCTTACCCTGAAAGGCTTAAGAAAACCATGATATAGGCCTCAAAAGGGGGCCAAGGAGAATCAGTATTAGGTATTCAGTACTGGAAATGCATCAAAAATATCAATACAGGTAAGAATTACTTCTCTGCTGGATTGGACTTCCCTTTTCATTCCAGAGCAAAAACATTCATTGACTAATTTGTCTCAACCAAAAAAAAATAAAAAATCCTTGCAATTATCCTAAATGCAAGTTAATATTTTATTACTTTGGTGCAATCTAGTAGCCATGTCAATTGCATGCGACCCACACACACACACACGCTCACACAAACACAAAATGAGTGCTTCAAATGCAGCGATTTGTTGAGTGCACAGTGCCGATGGCGGCGTAGCTCCCCGCTGCACCAGCCACAGCGGAGACAGTGGACAACTTGCATATCCGATAAGCTCTATCCATCACTTTTCTCGCACCCATGACACAATGAGCTCCTGCAGGATGCGTAGGTGGCCATTTTGATGCAATCATTGGGGACAGCAAAAGGTAAACACTGAGCTAAATGTCAGCTGTGGTGATTGCGCCGCCACAATATCACCTCGGGTGAGGGATCCAAATAACCAAAATCAATAATCTAATCATTTCATATTCAAATCACACAGAGTAGAGGTCTGGATCTTATTGCAGTTTCATATCCCTGGTGGGCTGATTTATTCCAATAAGCAAAGCGAAGCAGGCACTCGCATTGAAAATACAGTAATTTCAGTATAGCTAGAAATGCCGATCAGAGTGATTGGACTGAATGCTTATCACTCGATGTACGTGTTGGTTGTTGTTTTTGTTTTGTTTTGCAATAAGTGTGATGCACAAACATTATTGTACCTTCCTGCTTTCCCCCTACTCAACAGAAAGCATTTGTCTGCAGATGTCTAGAATAAAGTAAAAACAAAACTCCAGCAAGAGCAGAAACACAGAAGAATGCCGTTTATTTAGTTCAAACAACAGAACCCAGGGTGTGTAACTATGCATCAATGCATAATTGTGTCTGAGAGGAATGTTTGATCAAAAATTCATTTTTCTGACGCTCAGATCTTCATATTGAGGTTGTAGCTCGAGGTGTTCAGGATCGCTTCACTTTGAAAAGTTGTCCATTGAAAAGTTTTTGCGCACAATGGCAGATCGTGAACAAAAAGACGACGCCATCCCCACATTTATTCCGCTCTGCTATGGGACTCAAGAGACTGGTTTATTTATTTTTCAGGGTTGAAAATGTGACAATCTGGATCTGAGGGCGCCAGGATGCTACTTCCAATACATTTTTACATTTTTCACCCCGAAAAAGTCACAATCTGCCACATTTGACCAAGAAGTACAAGAACGAAAGGTAATCGAAGGTTTTTGATACATTGATAATGACCTTATGGGTGGGTACAGGCTGCGTATTTGTGGTAGATCTGGTGGAACGTACAAAAGTTAAGCTACATTTTGGGACCATTTTTGTAACAGCTCTTAAAGTGGCCCCATAAGCCTCAAGGGAACTGCAAGACACACCTGTGCTAACCTTAAGATACAGCTGCAACTGTCTACAACCCTCCATAGGCCCAGACAACACAAAAACCTGCAACCCCCAATACGGACATAATTTGTACTGCCCAAACAGATTAACCAACCTCCTCAGCATGTGATGGGGATAATTGAACTGGTTAACAAACACAATGAGTGAGAAATCTCTGTGAGTCCATCTGGTAATCAACGAATCCAAATCTATATTCACAATACAACCTCCACGATTAGGACTGGCCACCCAAGCGAGAACATCACAAATGGACAAGGACACAGAGGGAAAAGAAAGGGCAATAGTAACTGTCACAACTTGTTTTCTTTCATAAAGACCCTTCTCACAAATGAGATGGATTATCCTTCCTGGAATACAGCAACCCTAAATAGCTGCTTTTTTTCCAGGCTGTTGACAAAGAGCATCTCCCTGGTCCATTCCCCTCCTTGTCGACCGTGTGCTTGGATGAGTGTGCGTTGCACAAGGTGTGCAAGTGAGCTCCTCTGCGTGTGCACAGAGGACCAGATGCTTGTGTGTTTGATTGGGTGTGTGCATTGGTTTTTGTTTTTCATTTCCCCTCTGATGCTTTGTCTCAGCCTTAGGAGGAAAGAACGAGTTCACCAGGGAATGACTTGTATCGTCAATGTAGTCAAGAGGATCCAAGTTGCAGCAAAAGTTGAAGCGACAATCTTTTCTGACTGCTAGTGATGCAGAAGAACTGCAGAGACCCACTTTTTGCATTTTTCGCAGAAAATGACATCAATCCAAACAAGTTTTTTTCTCTTCTGAATGCCCATCTGAGTGGAAAAAAAGCTGGATCACTTTTATCCATTAACGCTGTTACACCTGAGCTGTCTAAGGAAGCGCACAGATTCACGCTCTTGAACACAGAGCTGCCTCACTGGAAACGCTAAAGGTTAAGTGCCCGGAGGTTGTAGTCCTGATGGTATTTCTTGAGGGGGCTTTTACAGCCAAGATTTTAACAACTGACATACTACAGAGACGTCCAACCATGACCTGTCAGTCACAAGATCATTCCCTCTGTACCCTCGTGTTGCTGCAACAATCCTGTTTGTAGATGCAGAATCAAGGGGCCTCCTATCAAACCGATTTGCACAAATACATTTGTAATGAAACAATGCCCAGTTGTTCATCCAAACCTGCAAACAATTGTTTTAATCTTTATTTTGAAAGCAGGGTGACGAGACAAAGTATAATGTTGTATTTTTTATTCCATTCAAGGTGATGCTAAGTTACGCAGAGTTCTGGTTATATCCTATAAAGCTACATACACACCACCCTCGGCAACACACGTTCAAGGTTATAATGTAAACATGTAATTGCAGGTTTTGGGCTTCTGCGTTAAAAACTATCACGTTCACGCCTGGCTATGCAAGTTTTTACAACCGTTGTCAAGCTCTACGTACAAAAACGGTAAATGTAGATTGCAAGTTAAACCAATCAGGGACTGTGATTTGGCAGTTATTACTTTAATTCTCTAAAGTGCCAACTGTTTGAAATTTGATTATAAAGAAGATATTCATAATTCTGGTTTGTGCCCGACTGGCATTCTTTGACAACAAGTCTTTCATATATTTCAAGTCTTTCATTTTCATATATTCGTACTAAGCCTCTTCCAACTCTAGGTGGCGGACATATGCCAGTAAACAGAAGATAAAGAAAAAGAAGCTCCTTCCTGCCTGTCCAGTGCAAACCCCAAGGACTAAACGTGCATTCAAGAATCCGCATTGAACGCGTTCTTTAATGTGTGTCAAATACCAGGTGTGAACGAAGCTTTAGTAGCAGTGTTGATGTTATTTCAACTACTGTAACTCTTCAAACATACATATACGCAATTCATGTAAATGATACTGTCACCAAGAAAAGCGACTTTTGTTTTTCTCTTTGCGTCTGATTCTCATTGATTGCTTAAATGCTCCAGAAGGGCGCGTCTTATTTAGGAATCGTCAGCAAGGCGGTAATGGTAACTTGCAATTTAGCGACACATGCAATGAAAGGGTTAAAAAAAAGGTTCATTGTTTGCTAAATAGAGACTTTATTTTATTGATTTTCATCTTTTCAACTACTTCCTGTCACTTTCATACAAACTTGTTGCTTTCTTCAAATCACTTTGTTTGCAACATCAAAACGACCATTTTCCTTGCAAAATCAAAAGGAAAAACGCACAACCTGTAGAAAAAAACTGAGTCGTCACAGTTTGGTAAGCACATGGGACGCTCCACTTTCGTAATTTGTCAAGTATAGCTCAGAAATATTGACAAAAATAAATGTTTAGTGCCCTCCTCCATTACAGCTTCTGTCAGATCCAGTATTTCAGTGACATCTGCATCTTACCCAGCACTGGCTCGTGTGCCCATTTGTGTGTGTGCGTATGAAACCCACAAAAAAAAAGCTGAGCCTAATTGCACAAGTCCATCTGCTGACTCCCAAACAGGCTTCTAACTCGCAGACACAAACAACACAGACAAAAAATAGAAAAAAATGCAAGTACAGGCAACACACATGCCACAAGTTTCTGCCTCAAAGCAGTCAACTTAGACCCCGCACAATCTGCGCCTTTTTCTTTGGCAGCTGTGTGGATGGCGTTGACTGGCATGGTTTACAATATGGGCTCTATTGTTTCAGGACAAAGGCTTCTCAGCTCAAAGCAAAGGTCAAGTGAAAAAACAATAAACCAGTATTCATGGGCAAGAGGGGGGAGAGCATGGGGAGAGTGTGCTTGTATATAAGCATGGATGCTAATTTGACTACATTTAGAGGTTTTGAAACCAAAAACGGGAAAGCCTTTGCCCTCTAAGTTACAGTTCTTAAAAAAAAAATAATAATTGGAGCCAGGCACAGTTCACCAAGTGACCACCAAGGGGCTGTCACCCTTGAAACAATGGAAACCATGGACTGTGATGTCTCCCATAGAAAACGGTCAACATCCAGCTCCAACAAACTCAAAACAATTCAGTCTCTATTTTTGTACAATACAGATGTTGGAACCAGATCTAATCAGTGGGCAATAGCTGTGTTTACATGGACAAAAGTAATCGGAAAGAATGCCTGATCGGAAGAAAAATGTGTAAACACGCCGTTCGGAATACTCTGCCCCGATCAGACTCGTTCAGATCAAAATTTTTCTTTCCGATCGAGATAGGAGGGTTATGCCAATTGTTGATCCGATCGTTGTTCATGTAAACAGTTCATTCCGATCGTGGGTCACTACTGCTCTGCTTTAACGTCATGCATAGACGTGTTTCGCTCCAGAGAAAGCTTTGGAGCTCAAACAGGACCGACCCGCTGCTCTGCGGATGCTTGACGCGAAGCGCTGCTTCGCTCTCGCCCAACTGGCTCTTCCCCTTTCCCCTCTCTTACACCCCTTACGAGGGGGGTGCAGGGGAGGAGCGCTTCGTGCCCCGTGACGTCTGGACGCTGCGTGGTCCGGGCTCGGGCGCCGGTGGACCAAGCGAACTGTGTCTCTGAGCAGAGCAGCCGGACGTATTAATGTGTGTTTCAGGGGATGGAAGGATGCTTTGTTACGTGTGCGTTTTGTTGTTTTGTTATGTGTGGGATACTTCGGACTGCAATCCGTCCCACCGCTCTGGGTTAGCGGCTGCCGGACTCAGGAGAACCGTGTGTCCGAGCAGAGCTCCGTGTGTGAGCTTTTCAAAGCAGAAATGCCACTCAAACTTCCGAAACCGTTCAAACAATCAGCTGGATTTGTGTTTTCAGTCGTGTCCCGAAAAAATAAAGGCTGATGTTATGCCCACATATTTACGTGCAGCCAAAATGCAGGTTGCGGCATTTCCAGCATGGATTTTGTGTTCATCAAAGGCTAATATTGTTAGCGCGTGTTAGCCTTCTTCCAGCTCCATTCTTTCACAAAAAAAAAGCACTGACCACACCGATTAAACTCAAAATGATGAGCGAACAGGCGCTTCATAATATTCATAACATTAATAAAAGCATCTTTAGAAGATAATCTCGTATATTACCGAGCTACTGCATAAATGTAAACGGCAACTCTGTTTACAATGGGACCCATTTCCGCTTCCGGTATTTTCAACACTACTGCGCATGCCCAAATGATTTATTCCGGCCAAAAGTGTGACCGTGTGAACGTTTGTTCTAATCGGAAAATGGTTTTCTGATCCCATGTACACGGTTGGATTTTAATCCGACCATTATCCGATCAAGATATGTTGCGCATGTAACCGCGGCTAGTGACTGGTCCAAGTCGGTCGAGTCAACATTTCTATGGTAACCACTCTCAGCAACCAGGAGTGAGCTTATCAGAAGTCGACACCCCTACCACCTATAAACAAGCTCGGGAGAATCTGTCAATCAAAAATTTGACGTGAGACCACATGCTTTCATTGAGGCATCTCATTGGCCAGTTTATGCAGCTTGCAATACAGGAAAAATATCTTGGAAAAAAAACAGAGTTAGCAAGAACATCTTAAAAACAGGAAGTGAGCAAGAATGGTAATGCTGACAAATATGTGTCCAAATTGGAGGGCCGCGCTCTTCCTGGGCTGCATTTGTTAGTTCCTTACGTCATAGCGTCACGACAAGTGCTGTGCAAATTCAACGACTCCATTAAAATGCGGCCAACGAATGCGGCCTTCTTGATCCTGATTTCAAAGATTGGTCTGGTGTATCCTTCTATACTGTCCATATCCCAAGATGCATTGGGGCCGAACCCAGAGTTTTTTCTGTCAGCAATGGCGGAATGGGAAGCAGAACACGCAGTTGGAAATAGTCACACCTTTTTATAATTACACATCCAAGATTAAAAATTGAATCCAATAAGCCAAGAAGATGTTGGGCTCCATGCCTGGTTCACCACTCCTCTCTGTTCAGGACTCATGGTTGCTAGGCGAAAGGACATTCGCCGATGTAACAGCTGGAATTATCTAAAGGCTAGGCTCGTCCAAATTCTCAGCTGTTCACATCCGGCCTACCCGCTCAATGAAGGACCCGGCCATCGTCGCCCGGGAAGGGTCGCCCGGGAAGGCCATGGCCATTGAAAGAGGCAGCCATGACGACTAACAGTTTATTATTTTTTTCAAAATAAACAGCTGTTACTGGAATCATAGCTCATTGGAGCCAGTGGATACGTCCTGTTTGAAATGTGAGGGGGGAGGGGTCACCCCGTACGGTTGCTTTGCGTCATAGTAGTACGACTACAGCAAAATCAAATCTATTACCAACAACGATGAAGGTCATCCAGCAGCTTGTTTTTTTCCACTTGGCTTTTGCTACATCGTATAGACAACTCATTCAATGTTGTTTGAGAGAAAATTGTGGGGCGGTGAAGAGAAATACGCTTGTGCTGGTTTGGCACTTTCATTTGTCGCTATGCCCCTCAGCCAAACAACAGGTTTCATTGTGTGACCACAGTAGCTCTGCCCTAACCGGCCCGTTTCATTTTCCTACGTACTTACAACCAGTGGGGCACAAAAATGGAACAGTCCGGCTTAATGGAGCCATTCTACAATGGAAACACTCAACATACCGGACCGGACCACTCAGCAGAAACGAGGCTTTAAACAGACAATGTTAAAAAAACCATTTTTATTCCCAAATCAAATCAAACTTTATTTATAAAACTCATACATAGGTAACACAAAGTGCTTTAAACTGCAAAAACATTTTTACATCTTAAAACCAAAACTACTAGCACAAACCTTACAACCTATAAAAAACTATACAAATATACATTGTAGATTCTTTTCTTTAGATCAATTTACACCTACTGTAAAAGAAACCCCACACCTGTAACATGTGAAACTCTTTTTTTACAATTAGTACAAAAGCCCAAAACTGCCTGCACAACTCTGTGAAAACCAATCCGACCGATCAATTCAGAAGACGTGAAACTTTACGTGATTTGTCGGTCAGAAGGGGCCTTGGAGTACATGGTGTGAGCGTGCTGTGGGTAATACTAATTCAGCAGGAGCGGACAATCAAATTATGGAGATGTGTTTTTCTAACAAGTAGGGAAACAAAACTGCAATCTCCATTATGTAAATCACAACAGTTCCACTGTTTGGATATGGATATTGTTTGGCAGGAGCTGTGGATAAATTTAGAGAAAGTCACCTGAAAATGTTGTGTCAGCAGTCACGGGTGCACCAGACACAGATGTGAATATATCATTTAGATAAGTTAGGCTATATGTAGAATTGCAGCTCTTTCTTTTCTTTGTTTAACAGTCTTTTTCAAATTTTACAAACAAATTAAACAAAACAAAAAAACCAAATGTTTTGGGAAAAATTATATTTTCTGTGTATTGGTTGATGCGCTTGCATGACTATGTGACCCACGCAGATGCAGTCATCATGGCAACAAGTAAATATGAACTTAAAATTAATATGGACCTCCGTTAGCAGTGTGTTCAGTGAAGGGTTTTTATTTAGTCATGTTTGTATGTTTTTACTGTTCTTTCTCTTTTGCTCATGGAAATAAAAAAAACATTAAAACAAAGAAGTGCCCGGTGATGTCACAAAATAAAATTTCAAGCCAAACAACCTCACAAGAGACAAGGAAGGAAGGCGGGGCAAAACAAACAAGACAGGAAGTACATTGAAATTGATCTACAAACTTGCAAACGTGATCATAGAAAGTAGAAAACAAGAAAAAATAATTATAAAAAGAATGAATCCTCAAACTTAACAACAGTCATCCATTCTATACTATCTCTCAACCTTCAAATGTAAATCAATGTCTAATAATGACCATTTATCATAGACATATGTCTGACTTTGAGGTTTATTTAGGATCCTAAGACCGTGTCACACAGCCACTACGCACAGTTTGCTCATGAAAATTGGTCAAACATGAATTTATGTAAAAAAGTCAGAAAAGTTGTGGTCTTTACATGACATTTTCACAGATATATCAAGAAGGTGCGATGTTAAAACCAGGCAAAAAGTACGAATAAACCACACAAACATGTAAACTTAACGTACATCATGAACCGTTCATGATATTGCGCTGAACGTCAATAATGTAATTTTCACATTATATGTGCGGCGTGTATGTGATATAAAACACATGCATCGGTGCTACATGAGTGAAAAGTCCTTTAGACATATGTGGGACTGTCCTGGTAAGCCACAAATTTGGATATCCGGCACAACGGCGTATGATTTACATAATATTTGCGTCTATGCTAAGTAAAATAGGCATAAACTGCGTGATTGTCAACTGACCAAAAATTGTGAACAGTTCAAAACTGAATTCATGTAAAGACCCGTCGACCGAAACCCTCGACTGACATCCGTCCGCATCGCTGAATGTGAGAAATGCATGTATCACAAAAGACCGAACTTTCATACGTGGAAAATGTGCAAAATGTACGTAGTGGCTGTGTGACAGGATTAAGTGGTATGCAATTTAAAATAAATAAATAAATAAACACCTAAACTGCAAAGGAAAATGCTAAATCAAACAGCAGCAGAAATCAGCAGCAGCGTTAGCATCACTCTCAGGAAATGTAATCAATAAGGAATAGGATTGCAGATGAAAACATGACCTCTGGGTTTTTATACGGCAAGGATGCAATATATTGCTCTTCTAAGAGAAAAACGGATGTCAGGCAGCATACTTCGGCACGCATGTCAATATCCAACAGCTGCAGGACCCCCCCACCCTCCTCCTCCCCCTCCCGCCGCCAATAAATTGAACGTGCAATTCATCAGCCAACTCTAGGAGACAGTATTTCTAATTAAAAGGGAGCTTGTAAATTTGACATTTTATAGGGCCTGCTCAGCTTGTAAATACACTGTAAATAAGTTGTAGTGAGTGGCTTCATGGGCAGATGAAGGTCTGCGGCCAGCGTGCCGGGGCCTCCGGCAACGGCAGAGCGACTAAGAATGAGTCTCTCGGCGTTCCTTTGCTCTCTGTTGGTACACCTAGCTAACACAAGAGCCCCCCCCCCTTGTACTTTATTTTGGAGCTCGTCGAAAAATCAGATTGGATTAGCACTTTCAGAGGACACATTTGTCGGGCCAATTAGAGCACTTCCTGGCACAGATGGAACCCGAAGATCTCTGGGGAGAGCGCTAGGTCACATTTGGCTTCTAAAAAAGCGTAATGCATAGTGTAGAGTCTGCAAAAACAGCACACCAGGTGTGTGTGTGTTTGTGCGGCTAGGCCCTCAGGCTTTCACTCGCCTGCTGTAAATAAGAATACCTTTTGAACGACAACACATGAATTAGATGGAAATTACCACACAGTAACACTGTGTTTACCTGTCTCCGTGCACTTTTTTTTTTCATCAAAGGGGTCAGTCAACGGCGAAGACTCACATCTCAGTGGCAGTGGTACGTCCCAGACCTGGAAAGATGGGGAGAAAAAGGAGGGAGGAGGAGGAGGGGCTTTTTTAAAGCTCGCTGAACTTGTCACTTTTTTTCCACAATGGAGACAAATAGCCGTGATATGTGCTGAATGTGGGGTGCCATGTGAATAATGGCCTCCTCCAGATTGTGTGAATAGCCATAAGCCACTTCAACACAAAAACCAGACAGCTCATAAGCCCCTTTGGCTTATGATTGCTTGTTTAGTGTTTACGTGTCAATGCCCTTGTGTGCGAGCACAACACACGTGTCCGTGCCGCCTCATAATGACCTCTTAAGTGCCAGGATATCAAAGTCTATAATAGCCTTACTCTGTGTTTGCTGGCAGTTTATAGCTAAAAAAAAAAAAATCATAAAAAGCTTTACTTTTATGCCATGATAACTGGCTTGTATGGGGGAACGTTTAACCGTCAAATGCCAGAGACAAGGAAAATTGTCAACTCACTTTCTATTTTGTAGGGAGGCAGTGATTCATCTTTGAGATGTCTTGTCTTCTGTTGTTTGTGTCAACTTTTTCTTTTTCTTATCCTCAGCTTTTTCCTTTTCCGTTGGTGTGTATTTTTCTTGTCCAGATGATGTTTTTTTTTAGGAAAGAACTAGTTTGTTTTTCTTCTCGAGTGGTCCATCTCACTCTAGCTGCATCTCACAGGTCAATCTCGGGACTATTGTTTGTGTTGTGGCTGACAGGGCGCTCCGGTTTTTTTGAGTGCATCCACTGACAGGTCAAGCAGTGTGAAAGCAGGTTTTATTTTATTTTATTTTTTTTCCGTTTTGAGCGCACATGCTGCCGTTTTCTGGCAAATCTTATGGAAAAAGAAGTCCACTTTGACCGCGACCAACTGCTGCTGGCATGCAGCATCTTTTTACACCCAACACCTCGATGTACACTTTCAGGTTTGATGGTGCAGGTGCTCCCTTAATTCCTCTTTAAATTAAAAAATATAAGTAAAAAGAAGGGATAACCCCAAGACGTGTGTGTGTGTGTGTGTGTGTGTATGTGTGTTCCAACAACTCTCAACCCGTATACCCAATTTGGAAATATGTGATGAAAAAACCAGATTGGGGAATATTAACAACAATGCATTGCACTTGAACGATTCAACATTTGAAAACCTGTGTGTGAGTTTAGTTTGTAGGAATCCTCCTAGTTGGCATCATCACAATACAATGGATTCATTAAAAGTCTTTGTAAAATGTTCATATTTATTTGGTTTTTATGCGTGACGTCATATATAGGGTTTGAAAATAAAATTGGTGAGCTTGTTTTCCACTTGCATTAAAATCCAGGGCTCTAGATAGTCTTGTACTACATAGGCTGAATCAGAATTGCCCTAATTGTAGGGGCATTTGAAGCTGTAGTGGCGTCTGAAAGGGCTTTTTGAAGGAGGAGCCGTAGTGACTTAGGGCTGCACATCCCTCTGCCCGTAGGGTCTCCCGCATCGCGTTATGCTGCAGAGGATAAACGCATTTTTTCACGTGAGCGTGGTAAAAGTAGGTATCAGTGATGAAAGTCAGTCATGGAAAAAAACCTGAACTTTTCTTTGAGCAATATGGCGGGCGCGGAGCAAAATTTTGGAAAAATACATTGTTTTGGATGAATTCTGGTGATTCTGGCAGCTAGTTATTCACTTCTTAATCAAGAAACTAAGACTAATTGGAGCATCATGATTTGTCATTCAAACCCCTAGTTTGACTTGGCATTAAGGACTTGCTGGTCCTAAAAAAGAATTTCTATAATTGCAAAAAGTAACACAATCCTACAATCTAAGCTTTTCCTAAAAGCTGCAAAACATACAATTGTTAGAATATAGTAACATCAAAGCCCCAAATGGCAAAAAGAACACCAGTAACTATGATATTCTATGCAAGTACCTCAATTATTTGAACGATTTCTGCCATAGAAATACTGTTTTCTTAAACTATAATTACATCAAAATATGGGATCTGCTTTAAACTATCTTTCTATGACATAATACATCAATTCTTTAACACCAATACTTAGTAATCTGGGAAATATCAAAACAAACATACAAACAAAATTAAACATTGTAAACATACTTTTTTTAAGGGAGTGTGGGTCAAACCACCAAATACTTATAATTGATGTCAATAATGTTTTTGAGCAAAACTGAACTAAATTATGGTAATTAGGAAATACAAAAAATTAGATAGAGAAATGTATTCAAATGTTTCAGTTTTGATCAATGTGGTCGGTTATTCTGCAGTCAGATCAAGAAAAACTCACAAAAAGCGGACTGTATGTTACGTAATGCGGCGCATCGCGCGTCACGCAACATACAGTCCACCTTGCGCAGCACCACCGCTGCAGTCAAGATTCGGCGATATATATATCTGCTGATGGTCCCGATGGGTTAAATAAAGCATCAGTTCAGAGAGAAAGTTCATTTCTCATCCGAAAGCAACTAAAACGTCCCGTCATTGGTCAATTAGGCCGGGAAGACGAAGACAAGATAGCCGCGCCAATAGAGAAAGCGATCCACGGAATATAGAAAATACAGCGAAAATTCTCCGATTTCAGACATTTTTCTTTCATCCGGAAAGCGATTTGTCCGTAGAGATCAGGTCTTTATTTCCCGGAATATACGATCGGTTTGCTCAATGTCAGACGATTTTTCTGTAAAAATGGACATGGTCAGTAGACGCATGCGCAGATTTCGAGGTTGCCCAAAGGTAGTCCAGTGACAGGCAGAATGGCCCGCTTTTTATATACCCCCGGGCTACCAGGTGCCTGGTGGCACTTGATATGGACGGCTGCCGTCGAAATACACTTGCTTATCGTCAAATCAGAGCAACCACGACCCTGTGGCCGCCCCGATTTCATCCCCGCCTGACTGATTGACACCTGACCGCCACCGTCTATTCTCACGACCACACCAACGATTCTCAAAAAATTGGGCGGCGATTCCCCGTAGCAGTCTTATTTGTGACTGTATCCATATGGAGAAGCAACAGGGCTAAGTAAGCAATTTGGATTCAGCCATAGTCTTTTGTGTGGTAGTGAGAGAATTTGGACACAGCCTAAATAAGCAAAATGCTGGGAAACAGATGATGTCATCACCAACTTTGCTCCATCTATTTATAGTCTTTACTTAAAACACATGATTAGAGCAGTTCAGATCAGGGATGTTATCAAATCATTGACTACAAACTGATCATTGATTAGGATTTGTTGGAGTGAATTAGATTAGTTGTCAATTAATTGAACACGCTGCAGTCCTGTTTGAGGCCGGCTCTCCAATCCGCCCACTTTTTTGTGCTGTGGAGTCGTTTTGTTATACATGCTCGTCCTAAAGCCAAGGCGCCGACACAAAGGCAAAAAAATGGGTCAAAGCATAGGGTGGGAACATTTCTGGTGTGTGGATAACAAAGCAATAGATATGCAACCCAACAGTGCGTCTAAATGCTCAAAAAGTTTACTAGAAACACCACCTTTATAACTCATTATCAGATGTCCTGCAGTGAATTCCATAAATCCAGGGTCAAAAATGACTGACAAATCATGACTATCCATTTACATGCATGGTACGAGAAAGTGCATTAGCATTGATTTAGCCTTTTCCTAACCTCAAAAATGTGCATCTGCCAACAACTGCAGTGCAATATTTCATTAAAATGCATTATTCCTTCCCACAACAAAACAAAAAAGAACAGCTCCATGCCCTGCTTTGTACTTTTTTTCTCATGTGTCTAAAGAATAAATGTAAATGATTGATGTTATGTATGTATATGAGCAAATCAAAGGTGCAGAAGTGCCAATGGCAATGGAGAATTAGTGGAAAAGAAGTTGGTGGCAAACTTACCCACCTACACAGACTCTTTATACATGTCTGCCTTGTTTCTCAGGGAGAAAAAACAGGCCGTTTGCGTTACTGCCCGCCAAAACAATCATAGTTAACAAAACGGAGGATCAGTGAGGAGGACGTTGGGAGGTGCAACAGAAACAGGAAATAGGAGGTGAGTGACTAAGAATGTGTTTAGGAATTCATTTTTTTGATGGGTTGTTTTACATAAGCAAGTGAGAAAAGGGAAAAAGATTTTTTAAAGCAGTTTCTGAAAGAAATGTGTGCACACATCAGAGGCATACCACTGTGTTCTTGTTCAAGGCTAAGGAGGAGTTATGACGTTAGCCTTAGTTATTTTTGAATCACATTGTGTGTATGCTAAAAAAAACACATAACAAAAAAAACGTTTCCCTATAATGTTGCGGTAAAACAATTTCTAGTCATTATATATCTCAAGGGAGTGACATACAGGCTCCTTAAGACAAAAAGAAAACCAAAAATCTGAGGTTTTGTGTATACTTAAATTAACTTTGGTTATTCAAAAAATTTGACAGAAGTGAAATTTTTTGTCAAACTTTTCAACATTTAATTTGCCTATATTTCAAAAATATATTTTTTCATGTGTTTGCATAGTTAGAGTAACAATTGTTTTACCAGTTTCAGTCAGTTTTTTTACAAGCTAGTGTAGTCACAGTTTGTTTGTTTTATCACTTTCAGTCAGTTTTTTTTTCCGTGTTAGCTTAGTCACAGTTTGTTTCTTTTAGCAGTTTCTGTCAGTTTTTTTACATGCTAGCGTAGTCACAGTATGTTTGTTTTAACAGATTCAGTCAGTTTTTCTTTTTCATGCTAGCGTAATGACAGTTGGTTTTAGCAGTTTCAATATGTTTCTTACATTTTGCAAACAAGGTTGGTAATTTAAGGTATCGTTAATACGCTAACGTGGTTAACGTCTTGCGTTTTACAAACAAGTTTTGGAATTACTGTGAACGCGATGAAGAAAGTCTGACAGACTTATCTCTGACTCGTTTGTCTCTCCTAAAGCGCCTTATATGTGACACAAGTTTGAAAATAGACCAGTCATTGACGGTGTGCCTTATGTACTGGTAAAATACGTAATAATAGGAAATATGGTAATCATCTGACCCCCGCAAAAACGAATGCATTTACAGGAAATGCCTGTAATGACCACCTTTTTTAACATTGTTTTATTTGACGATGAAACCAGTGCAGCTGCTGTTGTGTTGTTTTAGCAAGTCGTTCAATTTTCTCTGAATCTGTAACACCTCCTGGTATTCTGCCAATCTTACAGCCCCCATTTTCAGAGCAAGGGTGCAATTCCTGGACTGTATATGAGAACTGGACGGAGTAAGTGTGACGTGACCTATCGAAAATGGCTTAAATGGTCATGTTAGAACCAGACAACGTCAATAAGCTGTGATTGGTCTAAATCAGTCTGAGTCATAATTTCTGTGGCAACCACTCAGGCCAATCAGGAGAGAGCTTGTTGAAAGTCCACACCTAACAACGGAAAGTGGGCTTAGGATAATCTGTCAATCAAATGTTTGACGTGAGACCACACACTTATACTGAAGTATCTGATTGGTCAATTCATAACTTAAATAACTTATAACAAAGAAATAGTATCAGGAAAAAAATTAAGATTAGCAAGAACCTGTTAAAAACAGGAAGTAGAGCAAGAATGTTTATTCTGATATACATAATGACTGAGTAACAGCTGTTTATTTCTCTATAGAAGTCTATGGGATTTTGGCTTCTTGGAGCCAGCAGGTACTTCCACGAGGGGGGAGGGGTCACTCACTCCAAATCTCATATACAGTCAATGATGCAAACACATTGTTTTTGGCCAGAGAGTGTTTTTAGGTGAAGCTCATGGAGGTCTATGGCCTTTCAGGCAGCAGTTGACACACATACATGGACGACATTGTTGGTTCACAGTAAATGCTGCATATTAAATAACTAAACTAATAGAAGCACTAATAAACAAATAAATAAAAAATGTGCCAAAATGCAACTCATTCAGAGCCAACTCCTGAATTGTTGTTCCAAAGTATCATTTTTCAAAGCTAAACTAATGAAAACAGGCCTGGACAAATTAAAAACCACCCGTCTAAATGTTTGGTTGTGCAACCTTTTAAGGCAATTACTGCAATCATCCCCTTTCTCTGTCTGTCAAGGAGACCTCTGTACCTGTCAACAGGTGTTATGGCTCACTGCTCATGAGCAGAAACTGCTCCTGCTGCATCGGATTTTGAAGGATGCCTTCATGATCGGAGCGTAAATGGGGCGTCATGGAAAAGCATGGTGATTACTCGTTACCTTTTAAAAAAAGGCTGACAGATCAAATACAGGTGTGAAGACCCCCATGATGCTAAGCAAAGGAAACATCATTTTTATGTATTCCTTTGGTCAAATTAATTTAAGTTTTTACTAGAGTACCATACCATGAAATGTGTTTTTTGTATTTGACCCGACTCCTGGGGGTGTGGTGATGTGATGTTGTAGCTGCGTTTGCGAACCACTTGGTGGTTCAACCCACTCCCCAAACCAACTTTAAAAATCAAACAAGGAGACCTTGGGTCCAATTTTTAGAGTCTCTGGTACAACGTGACCATGGATTTGGCCAAACAAAGGGATCTATATCTGCAGATGGTAGAAACAATAGACTTGTCTTTTCTCTTTTTTTTTGGTTTTGTCTCTTGGATCTTTTTCCTCTCTCAAAAGGAGAAGGACACGAGAGATGCTGCGCTCTTTTCCCACAGCAAAACAATAGCGCTTTCTATTATGGGAAGTGCCGGCTGTATCAGTGTCGCACATCATACCTATTAGTCAGCAGTCTTCCTCGTGTAATTAGGTTGACTAGGATGTGCTTTCATGACAGTTTTTTCAGTGTTGCCCTCTGTAATTATGACATCAACGAAAGACTCCATCTAAACACATCAGATGGAGATTTACGGACAAACCAAGCTCATATGGGTGGAGATCTCATATTTGAAAAACCCACAGCACCCTCAATAGTCTCAAATTCACTGTTAGCATAAAGAACATGAAGCAATATTGTCCGTGGTATACCCAGGCGTTAAATTAAAGACTTTTCTGCGGGCAACATATAAATCTTTAAGGAAAGACATAGAGATAAATGAGGGACAAGGGTGTAAAAAAACAAAAAATGTTTATTTGTCCTCCTAGTGTGAACCATTGAACTGCAATCAGCATTACTCAACCCTGGACAGAGAGATATTACGATACATGGATGCACAGAGGCATTCAGACATGAGGCACACATCAAACAGGATTAACATTAATCTTGCTAAACACAAAAATCCCCTAAAGTCATTACTTATATGCACTTGATTGTGTGTTTTTTCTTCTTTCTTTTAAAGCTAAACATCATTCATCAAAGGCTCGTCTCTCCTCCATATTATGATTGCCTCCAAACCGATTGCATCGCTCTCATTTGTGACGGATCCCGTCTCATTTATCATACCTCCGTCGAGGGGGTTCTAAACACATGTAAGCACACTAGAGAACGCACAAAACGCTCCACATTTGTAGAAAACAAGACACTCGGACCACGTTAAGTTATTGCTGCAGGCCCACGGGCCAGAGTGGTAGTCATCCGTCTTTGCGTGACATTATCAGGCTCGCTTGCACAACATAGAGGTGGTAAAATGACTTTATAGCACCATGTTAAGGATGCTTTAGGGACAAATTCATGGGGGCGGATATACGCCAAAGGGGCATGGTACTTCATGTAAAACAAGAGGGTATGGCGTTCAAAGTCTCTGAACAATGGGATTTTTAGAGTCTTTAATGTCCAAAAAGAGGCCGGAGACTTGAGTTTGATTGATTAGTTGGATCGTATTCCTTTAAAACAAAGAGGGTTCAATATCAACGCAGAGGTCAAAGCTTTTTCTTTTATCGTACAAAATCATAATTACTAAACAGTGCAACTGATCACTGAGATACCCCTAACCTCTACCTCAGTGTTTTTAGATTCATCAAGCGTTACCGTCTTCCACTTTCTTCAGCCCTACCCGTCAACCCCACCAGCGGTGCTGCGGATCAATACTCCCTGGCACATATTCTGACTCGCAAAGACTTTGGAATGAAAACGCCGTTCAATACCAATCAGGATCACAGCAGTACCGCCGAGCGCGCACAATAAATGACAAAATTATTTTTTCAAATTTACCGTCAAATGTCCAGTCCCATCAAAGACCCCCACCACCACCCTACCACCCCTACAGCTATGTCTTTCAGTCCAGTTTATGCTGAAAGGAAGCAGATGAACAGTAGGAGGAAGATGTATGTAATGCAGTTAAAGTAAAAGCTCAGTAAGCAGGAAATTTAAGAGGGGCTAAGGGGGGCTGATGGCATTACAGCAGACGCTGATCGTGGACAATCTGCTGAAGAAGGAAAAGATAAGGAAAATTTAAGCAGATGCACTATAGGGGATATCAAAGGCGGACAAATGTAAATATGTGCAGTCTGCAATGTTTTTGACGTCTTGGTAATAGTTGAAGCCGACACTTCCGAAGACATTAAATCAGAGCTTCTCATTTCTAGTCTCGGCCAGTGAAGTTATTTGACCCGGTCCTTCATCAGAGTCAGGCCTTGAACAAGCTAGCTTTTTCAAACCCTGCAGCTTGCTCCATTGATAAGAAACGCCGTCTTGTCTTCCACGCCACCGAAGAGATTTATGCCCCCAGCCCTGCCATGACCTCATTGTTCACTGCCCCATAATTCAAATCTGATCCGCCGCGTTGCATCACATTGTGTATGACTCATTTCCATGTTGCCCATTCTCTAAACAAGCCAGCCTCCCTGGCTTTCTACAGTCTACCAACGGGCAACAAAGAATTTCCTGCCAACAGACTGACTGACTTAACGTGGAAAACACACACGAACAGGGTTTAAATTGACAGAACGGGGGAGGAGTGAGGGCTATTGTAAAAGCCTTCCTGGTGAGACCAAAATAATTGGCGGGCCTTTGAGAGAGCTTCTCACAATAACTCGCGCCTTGTGCGCTGATTTCATATTCACATCTGCAGTGACACACAGGAGTGTCACTGAGGTGGGTACACAGCGGCGGGTGAGTGGACGACGTGTAAGCATGACTTGTTGGTGTTCAAGTTTGCCACATTCACAGGTTTTGTTGGCACTAAAAATATGTGTGTGTGTGTGTGTGTGTGTGTGTGTGTGTGTGTGTATGTGTTTCTGGTGAGTGGTGACAGCTCTGAGTGCCGCACAAGGAGGTGAAGGGCACACAAGAAACAATGTTTTTGGACTGGAAGGACTTTTTTCCTGTTTGTGAAAGACAAATCCGAACTACTATAAATGGCAACTAACAACATCGAAACGCCATACGTTTGGCCATGAGCAAAAGTTAGTAACCCCCTCAAAATGTGTATATTTTTAGTAAAAAACTGACCTTCGGAAGTCCCCCTTAACCCTTGTGCTATCTTACATTGACGTGTTATTTCTACCATGACAATGGTGGATAAAAGTGAAGAGGATTTCATGTAATCCATGGATCACAAATCATTGAAGAAAAAAGATTCAGCCCACTGTCTTGTGGGGTCCAGATGACCCCTCTCCCAATGTTAAAGTGCCTAGGATGGCACAAAGGTTAAAAAAACAGCAACAACTTTTATCTAAAGGGAGTGCAAAAGGATGTGGAAAATACCAAGTACCAACATGACTCAATAGCATCCAAGTTCAACTTAAATTCAAACGTGTCTCTTTTCCCTTAAGGTGCAAAGAGATTCTTTGCAAAGAGAGCCTCTTTTTTTGTTGTTCTCACAAGTAACCAGGGTCATTGTTGGACCTAATCAGCTTCACTTTTTGTATGTTGAATTTTTAAGCAATAAAGTAAGTGGTGAGGTTGCAGAAATAATGCAAAAAACCAAAAGATATAATGTATTTTCTGCACTGTAGGGCCCACCGGATTGAAAGGCGCACTTTCAACAAATTGTCCATTTTCGAATTTACCAAAATTCACCAGAGACAAGTCTGTCACTCAGTCAGACGTTATTTATTGCGTTCACAGTAACTCTAGAATTTGCTTGTGACACGCTACACGTTAGCCACATTAGAAGCATTAGCCATGTTAAGGTATTAACAATACCAAAAACTACCAACTTTGTTTGGAACACATAATAAAACAGATTGTTACCGATAAAACTAACTGTACTGTGACTAAGCTAACTCACAACTTTGTTGGTAACACATTAAAAAAAAAAAAAAAAAAAAATTGTCCGACACAGCTACTTGTTAGTCGCGTTAGTGAATTTATAATACTAAGAACTCCAAACTTTTTTTGCAATTGAAAGACATAAAAAAACAGACCGATGCCGATAAAACTGACACTACTGTGACTATGCTAACTCCCAGCTTTGTTAGCAACATGTGAAAAAAAAAACACAGTCCAACATGGCTAGACGTTAGCGTTCCTTGTTAGCAACAGATTAAAAAAAACAACTGATCCCGATAAAACTGAAGTAACTGTGACCATGTTGTACCAAGATCCTTGTACCAAACTTGATGTAAAAAAAAAAACAATGCAGTGCTGCACGTTACCATATTACAATAAAATCCAACCTGTTTGAAACAGAAATTATCCATAAATAAGACATTTTGGATTAGTCATTACAACAACAAAAAGGGTTCCAAGAGTGCCTTATCAAAAATATATATAATATATATTATGGGGTTATATGTTTCAATTAATTAGTTTGTTCCAAAATGGAAATGTAGTATTTACTTAAAAAGCACTGTTTAATAGTTACTCATGTTTTTTCTTCCACAGAGATCATTTTAAGTAAACCTGCAAAGTGAAACGATAACTGGACACCTTTCAAACTTATCTAATGATTAAGGTCACAGCCGCTTACCTGAACCAGTAAAATTAGAACTGATCCTTTTGACCAGAATTGAAGCTTCAGAAAAGAAAAAAAGGAAAAACATGAGGGAACAATGTCATAGGGGCATTTCAAACAGCTCATTTCCTAATGGTCTTTTTTCCTTTTTAATTTTGGGCTGATTTCCATAAAAGAGGTCACCACAGTGAAGCAATTTGCACGGTCATTTGGCAGAGGTTTCACACCGGATCCCCCTCCTGATGCGACACTGTGGCTGAACCTGGAATGAAATCCACAACCTGCTAATTTCTGCCACCACGGCCACAGGCACAGCATGTTTCCTGACGGTCAACGGACAGATATCTGCTAAATAATGATCTAATTTTCCATGTAGTTATGGTCCGATCAAGTCCTTCACCCTTCATGCATGATATGTTGCTTAGAAGACAAACTTTATAGAAATGTTCAAACGTGGCTTTGAGTGATGATTTTCCATGTTATGGACCAGAATTCTCTTTTTGATGTGGTTGCCTTTTTATGGTTAGGCCTTTTTTTGACCTAACCATAATTCAGTTTACAGAAAGTTTTTTCCTACTAAAAAACTTTTTCATGCTCAATAAAGAATCAGGTTTGCTGACATGAACATGAACTATTTAGTATATTTTCAATTTTTCTCCATCTTTTTTTAAACAGATTTATGAACCCTTTTAGGCATTTTGGGTTCACTTAAGTCAAAGTGAGCTAATGAAGTTAAAGAAATAAAATAATGTAGAAATGAGTGTGTTCTTTTTCCTTAAAAATATCAATGCAGAAGGAAAAAACGTACATTATTCATTGATTTGTCCAGTTCCATCTGCTTCAGTTACATTTAAGGGTTAGACTAACAGTAAATTTGCCCTATATTTTGTTTTTTTTAGACGCATTTTAATACGTTACAGTGGTTTGTTCACAATGTCAACAGCTCATTTTTTTTCTTTTTTAAATGGATTTATAATTTCTTAGAGGTGTCCGGAATTTATTTTTTGCATTAGCTATAAAATTCTCCATATAAAAAGGTCATTTTCATTACAACATTATTTTTGTTATTATTGACTTGTGTGCATTCAGTAAAAGTCTAAATGCAGAAAATATTTTTAACTCATTGAGGTAAAAACTTTATAATAAGTATCACTCAAAAGATTTTTATTTTTAATAGCATCTGTGACTTTGGGTTCTAATCTAATTACTAATGTCTAGGATGATTAAAATGAACCTCTACAATATTAAAGGACCGCTGCAGTGGGTTCTCTTTGACCTTTAGCGTTTAGTAGACAACAACATAAGAAAACAACATTTTGGAGGTATTTTAACGGCCAAAAAAAAGAGGCTTCAATAGACCAGCATTTAGAAAAAAAGTGGAGCATCTTTCTCTGGAGGGCAGTTTTAATCGAAATCACATGAGTACCGAATCAGTGAATACCCTGAGACCTGACGGTTGAACGTCTTCTGCTGCCTTTCCGGGCATAATTAAGTAACTGCACACTCCTGCCGCATGGTCAGACACTAATAGAGCTGAATGATATCGGACACGAGTATTACACATGAAGACAGGAGGGCTGAGCTGACAGCTCAAGTCAACAGTGGAGAAAGTCTGGCTGATTCTTTGAAGGAGGGCAAGGGTAGGAGGAGGGATGTGTTAACACATGACCGGCTTCTTTCAGCCATGAATCAGGGCTCGTTATTTCAAAACGGAAGAGAGATGTCATCCAGCGCTGGAAGATGAGCTTTGGAATGTGGATGAGGCGAATTTTAAAAGTTGTCTTCTTTTATAAAGTAAGCACCTTTGTTTATTTTTAATTAAATAAACTTTTGCCAAGGCTTTAAAGACCCCCCCCCCCCCCCTCAACTTATAGGTCAAAAGAGTGGCAGATCATTTATATTCACCGGTCTGTTGCCTCTGAGAGGAAAACGTTTCCAGTTTATCTCTACAATTCTCTGACATTAGGGTTTACCCTCACTCTACATACGTTTATGGAATAAGAAACTGGAAGGCCAAGAAAAATGTAGGTTCTTAAAATGTTTTTTGTTCTGCGAAGAATTCACCACATCTATCAAAATGAAAGTTATCATCTTTAAAATTAAGGATCAAAGAACCATTTTCTTCTGGGCTTTTGAAGTTAATGTCACTATTTTTTGATTAATTCATTTTATTTTATTTGTGGTTGTTCATTTTGTGTAACAGCAAGAAAGATTGGCCAAAGAAAGAAAAAGAAAAAAAAAGCCAAAATACTGCATAGTGGTGTAGTGGCAGTAGTGGCAATTAAGGTTGTCAAAATAAAATAAAATAAAATATGTTACATGTAAAAATACCACATTTTGGGTAACAGCACTAAAGATTGGCAAAATAAAAAAATAATAAAAATAAAACAAAATGCTAAAATACTTCATTTTGGGTAGGAGCGATTAGAGTTGTCAAAATTAAATTAAATTAAATTAAATTACATTTAAAAATACCACATTTTGGGTAGCAGCAATTTAGAGTGGCCAAATAAATAAACAAGCAAATAAAAAAATTTAACACAAAAAACCCCACAGTGGGACAATTTCATTCCGTGGGTTTACCAGGGTAAAGATCCTGACATTCACATCCAGTGGTTTAGCAAATGCTGATTAAGCTAAACCTTCATCACAAATCAACAACCCCTAAATAACCAACAAGCTATAGCCACCAGAACAGCAACCAATCACGACCTGGAACATTTCAAACCTGGAAAAGGTCTACCGTAAGCCCACCCCACTGGACACCAAAAGCGTTTTCACACTGAGCTGTTGAGTTCAGGTAAGATGCTCTGCTTTGCTCAGTTAATGTGAGAGCTGATGGGAACTCCACCTGAAACCAGGGTCAAAGTTTCATTCAGAAACAAAAAGTGGTAGTTACCATGACGCCATGCATGGTCAAGATGTGAATGAACAGCTCCCAAAGCAAATCTGCAGGACCGCGGTCAAAATAAAGACAGAAAATGTCTTAAAAGGCAACAAACATGAGGCAAAACGAGGCAGTTTTCTTCTTTGATCTTTTATGGCCCTCTAGGTCAGAGGTCGATTCAGACTATAGCGCCCCCAAATGAGCAGCTGATGGAACTGGGGGACTTTTTTTGGGGTCACTTTTGTCTACTCGGGTTGGTGTGTGAAAACAAACCAAACCAAAGAAAATATTTTTAGTATTTGCAGCAAAAAAAAAACTGTCTTGGTGTTTGTTACTGCATGTGTTGTGTGTGTGTGTGTTTACACACTTGTGCTTGACTTTTAGCCCCTGCAGACTTCTTCCTCAACACCTGCTGACTCCGCCCACCCCCCCTGCAGAGATGATTGAGGCTGCCACCCTCCACCAATCACCTGGCTGGGAGGGAAGCTTAAAAGCTCCCAGGATCCTCTGCTCCAGTGGCAGCTGAATTCCTGAGAGGAATTCACTCTTCAGCCTGCCGCCGCCGCCGCCGCTGCTGTCCGTCCGTCCGTCCGTCCTGTCCGGCCTCAGCCCGTGAAAGCCTCTGGTTTCCCTCTCTTTTCTTTGTTCTGGCTTTGTCCTTTTGTTAAATTGAACCTCGTGAATATTTTTTGCTTACTATAGAGTTTACGTTAATTCATCATTTCAGTCTTTGGTTGGTTAGTGTCCTTGATTTTTACGCTGCAACACCTGCCACCTGGCACCCGAATAAACGTGTGTGGTCAACCTAAGCCCGCCCGGTTAGTTTTTCTTTCTGTTACCTATTTTCTCCCTCCTCCCTGAAGAGGGACGTAACAGTGTAGGAATACAGAAGAAAAAGAAGGACATTTCTAAAGAACGTCTTCTAGAACCTCATCCAAAACCCACCATATAGCAAAGATGTATCCTCTGGTATAAAGGAAGTCATGTTCCAACACAAAACATTCATTTACTGTTGTCCTGGAGCAGAATCAGATGGAAAACAGGACAGAAATTTCAATCTGCAACCACATTTTCCACAGTATTTGGAGGATGCAACTGTGGAGCAACATCAACTTTTTTTCCTGCAACTAGCAGCCCTGTAATGCGTTTGAAAGAACAGAAATGGGGGACTACGGAAGCCTGGAAGGGAGGAAGATGAATGGCATCCGGAATGTGTGAACTTGCACCAGCCACTGTATTCAAACGGATAATGGAAAAGAAAACTTTTGTGGCGTCAAATGTGTTATGCTCTTAATCAAGATTTTAGAAACTTTGAGATACCCCAACAGGTACCTGCAGTATGGAAATATTACCGATTTTACCAAAAGAAACGGACGATTCTTTATGAAAGTGATCTAAAAAGAAAAAAAAAAAAATAACACCATGGTTCTGTGCATGGCCGTATATAGACATGGGCAAGAGGAGGGCAATGTCCCACTTTAAATATGATGACTCGCAAAAAATCCAACTACAAAAAATAAAAATTACAACCAAAAAAAAAACCCTCACAAAGAGCCAAAAGTCAAATAAATTGACAAAAACACAACAAATGTAACGAATCGAGTAAAAAAAACACACAAGGATCGACGACAGATGGATTAAAAGACAGACCAAAAAAAAAAAAAAAAAAGATAAATGGAGCCTCAACAAGACACAAGCCAGTGAGTGTCCTGCTTGTGCCTGTCCCTAGCCGGGTAAACGTTGAGGATAGTTTCAGGAAGAGCATTCAACATAAAACTTACAAAACATGTCAAATAGATCAAAGGAGAAGATCAGTTTGTGGCTAGATGAACTGATATGATGATAGCATGGTTTTCTATGCTTTTTTAGGTGCACCACCAACTCTCAGCACATTCTACCGGCACCCCATAAGGGGCTGGCCAAATCTGGGCCTGCTTCTGTGTTTGCACAAAATTGCACCAAACCTGAAGTCGGACTTTCTAACAGCCAGCTGTAACTAATCTGATTATCCTCCCGCTTGTCTTCAGTGATCTGATCTCCGGCGAGATTGAAATTTTCCCCGTGAGCTTTGGACGTTCACAGGAGATGGGTTGGAGGTGGGCCCCCGTTGACACAAAAAGATCCTTTCATTAGCGGGTTAAGAGACTTTCCCAGAATCCTGTTAGCATGAGGGCGCTCCGAGTGAGGCCTCCATCCAAGCAAAACAATTCAAATCAGCACAGCCACAATGACTCACGCCCAGTTATTTATTTTTATGTTATCCCACAGCAAAAGATGTTTGTCTCGCTTTCGGAATGGGAAACAAAAAAGGAAGTGGTGAGCTAATTAAAGGAAGACGCAGAATCTTTTTTTTTTTTTTGCTTTTGTGCATTAAATAGACGTCTGGGTTTGCAGACACGTCGCATAACGGGTTTCAGCCGTCTATCATTAACGGCGTGAAGCCTGACAAACATTCTGTGGGTCACTTTTGAGAAGTTACTTCACTCTGTCAAAAAAAAAAAAAAAAAAACTAAGAGTTTTGACTGCAGCTGGTGTTACTTTGCACAAAATAAACCCCAATCAGGACCGGAAAACACAACAATCCTCACTGACTCCATGTTTGCACGAGCAAGAAACACTAAAGTTGTTGATGCTCAGCCACAAATGCCCAAGTGACCTTGAAGACGAGCCTCAATTTTCCACAAATGTGGCTAAAATGGCAGCCAACCTTTTGCAATATGTTTCCTCTGGAGCAGCATGGACAGTTTAACGCCAGAACCGACCCCTTGCTCTGTGGATCCCTGCAGCAACAACCTTCCAGCCGGCATAGGCGACCCGGTGCCGCCGCCGCCGCTGCCGCCATCCGCCCACCGAGATCAACACGCACAGACACACAGGAGTTTGCACACTGAATGTTTGTTGTGAGACGGTGTCTGTGCCTTCATTCAAGTGGCCCAAGCACAGACACCATCAGCAGGATGAATGCTGGGGGGGAAGGAAAAAAACCCAAACACTTTAATTGCACAATATCTGTAATTATTTGTGAGGCACTCCATTGTTTAAACATGTGGCCAACAATTAGTGTGAATTTAGACAATCATTAGCCCATTTCCTGCTCGTTTCATCTGATTTGGTACTTCTTTTTCTGCTTCACAAGGTCATCTGCAACCCAAGAAGCTTTTTTTTTTTTAATTTTTTGACTGTAAATAAAAGCCAGGGGCCTTTAATCTTGTATGTGCGTGATTGACGGATCCTAAAAGGTGCACTGTCCTGCTGCTGGATGCTGCTTTTCCCCTCCAGATTCACATGGATTCCTGCATACTCCAATGACAGCCGCAGAAAATAAAAAAATAAAAAAAGAGAAGGAGGGGGGGGGGTAAGAAAATGAAAAGAAAAAAAAAAGAGAGAGCTGATCTGTCATCCATCAAACCAAACCATGTGATTTGTCACTGCAGCCTGCAGCAGATAGACGCTGCAAACACATAAATAAATAAATGAAGAGAATCAAATGTGAGGGGTGCGAGAGCGCGCGCCATGCCAGTCCGATTGCATTGATTGGAGAGGCAATTTGCCTGTTACTTCACCTTATGGCAACATCTCCCATCCGGAGCGACGCCCATGCATGCAGGCGCGCTGGAGCATCTTCCGCGTGAAGCCCATACATCCATGAGGCTGGATTGCAGTGGTCCTTTTTTTTATTATTATTAGTATTATTATTGTTATCCCTTTAGAGAAATATTTCGCAGGCCACATTCCCATGGGCATCAGGCAAAGTCAGCGCCGCCACGCAGCTTTCAGAGCATCTCTGTCACGCAGGCACGCGCTGTGACACGCAGCCAGGAGGATTTTTTTTATTTTTTGTGCGTGTCTGTGGCTGTAAATTACACTGAATAAACAAATGAAATCCAAGCGGGGTCCTTACCGTGTCGCCAGGCGCAAGGGGTACATAGATGCACACATCTAGCGCAGAGGAGTCAGGAATAACCTTTTCCTGCGCGCGTTCATCCAGTCACCGCGGCGCAAAAACGCACCAAAAATAAGAAGAAGAAAAAAAAAGAAAAGAAAAATCTTCCTTCGGTCGATGGTTCTTCAACTCTCGTGAATTCTTTTTTGGCTGCTACAATGACAGACCTTCATGGAAGGGGGATAGAGCTGGGGGGCATGAATAAACCAGCCGCTGCGTGTTTTGGTATCCCGATCACACAGAAGGAGAAGCAGGAGGAGGAGGAGGAAGAGGAGGAATCGCCGCGTCGGTTCGGGCTCGCTCAGCGCGCAGCGAGTGCTTGGAGGAGGACAGAGGCGGATCTTTCTCTCCCTCTCTATTCGTCTGTCTGTCCTCCCTCCCCTTCTTTCCTTCCTGCCTCTGACTGTATGCTTGTCGACTCCTGCCTGTATGTTCTTTATATCAGGCTGTCCTGGGGTGGTGGTGGTGGTGGTGGTGTGTGTGTGTGTGTGTGGGGGGGGGGGGGGGGGTGTCCACACGCGCGCGCAAAGAGCCGGGGTCAGAAATGACAAACCAATTTGGAGGCGCCGGTGAACGCTCCGTTGATCAGAGCGAAGCTCCGGCGATGGGATGGGTGGAGGAGGTGGAGGGGATGGGGGTGCACAGGGGGCAATGATTCCTGCCTTTTTTTTTTTTGGGGGGGGGGGGGGTGCAGGAAGAGAAAGAGATGGAGTGGAGGGGGGGGAAACGTGGAACTGGACCTCTCCTTTTGTCCAAATGTCTGGACCTATGGCTCCACCTGCCGAGGGAAGGCGCGCAGAGGCGGCGCGCATTTCCAGCATCATAACCAGAACTGCAGCTCCGGTTTTTTGTTGTCCCTCATGACTTATGCATTTGTGCCCCCCCCCCCCCCCCCCTCTCTTCTTTTTTTTTTTTTTTTTTTTTTTTTTTTTGCCCCTAACACCAAACTTTAGTCAACCCACAGTTTGTGACAGCAGTTTCCCAGCAGCAGAAATGACTGGAAGCCGGACCTGCTGCTGCTCCATGATCCCATTAGATTTACAAATATTTTTAAATGAAAGGGCCCCCCGAAATGGTTAAATCAATGAGAGAATGTGTAGAAAATAGGTTTGTCGACATGTGGGTGTGTGTGGTTCTAGAATGGACAGATCCCTCAGCCCCTCAGGGATGAGCACTTTGAAGATCAGAGGGAGGGGAGGTGTGTGGGTTCATGCGCACTGGCACGGTGCGCTCTCAAGCCGCGCGGACATAACGTTTGGAAATAAAGCGGAGAGGTGGAAAAAAGTGCTCGCACGTCCCCTTTCCAGCTGTATTCCCCTAGAAACACTAGAGTGTGTGTGTATATTTATGTGTGTGTGTGGCGTTCCTCACGCTGGTGAAGGCATCATTTCCTCCTGGGGGGACGGAGGCGCGCGGTCTGTGGTGAGGAGAGGAGCGCAGGGACCTGTTGATCATCTAATGGCGCAGCGGTGGAGGTGAGATGAAGCTCCGCACCATCACCTGATCAGATAATGCAATATGTCAGGATTGAAATATCAAAGTATTTGACTGTTAATTAAATTAATCTGAAGCAAAGACAGTAATTTGTCTTTTTTTTTCTCCTTTTCTATTTTTTTAATTATTATTTTTGCCGGCAGCCAGTATTGCTGCGTTATTATGAAACTACAGATTTCATTAGGCTCCTACGAAGGGCGAATAAGCACTTCCTATATCCCTGGTGCCCATCAGTGGCTCCTAATTAAATTTCAGATGAGACGTTATCATTTCCAGGCTGCGTTTTGCAACCCAAGTGGTATATTTGTGTCATGCTTTGAAGCTGTACAGGTCTCTTTCTCTCCCTCAAGTCTGAATGGTCAGGAGGCCGTGCTTTGTCGCATTTAATTACCATCACTGGCTGCTAAAGCCTTTTTCTGCAGAAGACTTAAATCCCACTAAAGAGCATTATAGGTGACAAACAAGGCGCTTGCAAACAAGCATTGCTGCAGGCATCGGAGGAGAAATACCAAAGGCCAGAGAAAACAGATGTAAAATAATTACGAGGAAACTGAAAAGATAGATTTGCACAACCGGGAGGGTTGCAAACTGTTTTTTAAATGAGATTTACTGTACAATTAGTTGTTAATATGTGGAAAAATGTCCCACCAGGAAACTTCTGTTGTTGTTTGTTACTGCAGCAAACCAACCGGCTTGTGTTGCATCTAACTTGAAATCTGGACCAGTTGGAGGAATGGAGGTGATGGGTAAGTTTGCGTGGAAAAAAAAAAAAAAAGGTTCCGCTAACCTTAAACTCTGACACCGGTTGGGATTGTTATGAGAATGAGTGTAACTTCACCCATTGAAAACATCGTTCTTTCAACCACATGCAGTCAATTCAGTCGCCATTTTCCCACGATATGGACGCCGCCACGTTGGGACCAGACGTTATCAGTCAGCTGTGATTAGTCTGAGTCGATCTGAGTCATCGTTTCTAGGGGCAACCACTCTTGCCAATTAGGTGTGAGCTTGTCGGAAGTCCACATCCCTACCACTTGAAAGTGGGTTACGCGGAATCTGTCAATCAATCCTCAACGTCAAAGTGGAAGGGGTTAGGGTTAGGGTAAGAAGCAATCGGATCAATCACTGCTTATCGATGATGTCTGACTCCAACAAGGAGGTGCTTGAATGACAAAAAAAAGCTGTAACAGAACTGACATCATACTCTCTCTTTCCAGGTCTCATATAAAGTCAGTGCGGCATCTGATCGGTCAGTTTTATAATAGGTTGCATTACAGAAAGAAGAAAAAAAAATTAGCAAGAACATGTAAAAAAAAAAAAAAGGGTATCAGAGCAAGAATGTAAATCATACTGACTGAGCAATAGCTGCTTATTTCTTAATAGAAGCATCTATGGGATTTTGGCTTCTTGGAGCCAGCAGGTACTTCCTGCTTGGAACGTGATG